>NC_133327.1:659784152-660118795 GCF_042186555.1 Aquarana catesbeiana | reverse complement strand
TCTACTGGCCACAGCTACGGACATCTTTAGAAGAGTGGCGGGAGCACACTTACCAGAACAAATAGAAGTGGATCGAATACATAGAGCCCTGGGTCCCCGCTCGACTGATCCAACCAGACCTCGGGACATAATATGCAGACTCCATCATTACATCCATAAGGAGGCTATAGCGCGAGGAGCGTGGGAATCTGGAGAGATACAATTTGACGGAGCATCGGTTAAAATCCTTCCGGACATCTCCAGACCGACCTTGCTTCGACGCGCCATGCTGAAACCCCTCCTAGATCTCGCCCGGAGATGTAATGCAACGTACCGATGGGGCTTCCCCCTTTCGGTTACTTTCCACAAGGAACAGCGCTCCTTCCTACTGCGATCTCCGGAGAATCTGCCTGCTCTATTCGACTTTCTAGATACGGAACCTATTCCTGTTCCTAACTGGCTGGACTACCTGCACAGGGCTCCTGGTCGACTGTACGAGATGAGAGATCAGGCTCCTAGACCGCAGCGCTCACGGAGGAGCAGCCGACAACCCCGCTCTGCTTCACTAGACGAGCCAAAGGAGCTGTGAGTTGCTCCTTTGCCCACCCCTACTCATGCTATCCCCTTCGATGCTTTGATTCCCTGATCAGTTATCTTTTTCTTTTCATTTTTGGTTTTGGGTCTGTCCGATCCGCCCAGTCTCTCCGTACCCCCTATTTTTGCCTCCGTTCTGTCTCATGGAAGCCGGACTTGCCTCCGCTACAAGCCTCAAACTTCATCACCATCTTCACTGACTCAACGGTCCACTTAAGGGAGGACGCTAAAAGCCATTTTGTCTCCTGATATGCTCCTGACAAGGGCCTCCCGTAACTGACGAGTCACCTGCATTATGACCACTTCTCTCTTACCACAAGTCACCCCCGCACAGGGTCTATGTGGTCCTCTGCAGGTCCCGCGGGAAGAGCTCTCTCACTCCTACGGACAATTACTTTCCGGGAGGATATACGTGCCCTCCTTTCTGTGGAGACATCATGACAAGGTCGGGAGTGTGTGATGGACTGGGGATGGAGAGGAGAGGAGTCGGGCAATCTAATGGGTTTAAAAGTATGAGGGGGCTATAGGGTGATTCGGGGGCGCGCTGGACCCCCGTTGCGCGGGCTCAGCCCGCTCTGGAGCTCCTTATCGGGGTTCCATGGTGTGGATGAGTCTGATACATGTTTCTCCACAAGGGGGGGGGGAGTTCCAGGGCGTTCCCGGTGAGCTTCTGGCGATTTGGCCTCTCCCTGCTGCTATCTATCTACGTCTCATCGCGGATGGTGTGGGGGGGGGGGGCGGGTCACCTCGCCAGATGACACACGAGAGGGACGGAATTATTATTATACATAAAACTCAAGAGTAGAATGGAATGCAAAGTGATGCTTCTCCTTGTTCTTGTCTCTATATTTTTCCTTTGAAGATATTTAAAGTTCTTTATTCTTGCGATATATAATGTGTTTATACTGCTTCTAATCTTTAGGCTGGTTGGGGTGGGAGAGTCGGGACCTCCCTTTTAGGTTGTTGTCTGCCTTCGCCCCACTTAGGCCGTAAGTCTACCTCCGGTTATCCGGTTTGGTTTACTTCTTAGTTTAGTGAAACTGACCCATTTAGCTTAATTGAAATAGAGACGTGAGGTGTAATATTCCTGGACCCTCGTCTCCGTTTTTTCCTTTTCCTTCTCTTTCCTCTTTCCCTTCCTTCCCCTCCCTTGCTTTCACCCCCACCTGAACCCTCCTTTCTCCCTCTTCCCCCCGTGTGAGACATGGCGGTGAGCTCTTTAAGAGTGACCTCGCTTAATGCGAGGGGTCTGAATACTCCAGAGAAGAGGCGCATTCTCCTACACGATTTAAAAAAATCGCACACGGACGTCGCCTTTGTTCAGGAGACTCATTTTAAAACTGACAAATCTCCTGTACTCAGGAACAGATATTTTCCCCATGTGTACCACTCGACAAATAACAACGCAAAATCTAAGGGGGTAACTATTCTAATCTCTGGCAGTCTCCCTTGGAAACTTCAGGACATATCTACAGACCCTGAAGGCCGATACCTGTTTCTCAAAGGTCAGATTGGGGAAGTCCAACTTACTCTTGCAACACTCTACGCCCCTAACGCACATCAAGACGGGTTTATAGTGTCAACTGTAAATAAACTGATGGAATATAAGGAGGGCCAGCTTATACTAGGAGGCGACTTTAATGTGCCGCTCTCACCCCCAGTAGACACGTCCTCTGGTACCTCCTCTTATCCCCCCAAAAACAGGAAACGGATAGCCCAGACTTTACACAAGGCTCAACTAATCGATGCTTGGTGTCTCCAGCATTCTGGAGAACGCGACTATTCTTTTTACTCCTCTCCACATGGGGTATATTCCAGAATAGACCTCTTTCTTATCCCCCACGACCAGCTACACTTAGTGCAATCTACTTCTATAGGTCAGATCACTTGGTCTGATCATGCCCCAGTTTCCCTGACTTACACTCTTACTGAGAGATCATCACCTAGATCCACTTTCTGGCGTCTCAATGAGAGCCTCCTCCAAATTCCTGAGATACTAGCAGACGTAACCAAGGAACTAAACTTGTACTTCAGTGAGAATGACACACAAGACTGTGACCCGGGTATACTGTGGGAGGCCCATAAATGCGTCCTTCGAGGAGTCCTTATTAAACATGGGGCGCCCATTAAGAGGAAGAGTAACGAACAGCTTACCAGACTCCTAGCGGATCTGGCCAAGGTTGAAGCACAACATAAACATTCTCCCACTCAGGAGTTGGAGATGAAACTGAGATCCTTGAGATCTCAAATCACAGATTTACTGCATTATAAAGCTAAGGCTGCCTTACAATTTTCTCGCAGACTGTCTTATGAATCGGGTGACAAATGTGGGAAACTCTTGGCCAGATCTGTTCAGGAAATCAAATCTACTGCATACATCCCCCAAATAACCACCCCCAACGGACAGAAAGCTAATCTCCCAACGCAAATTGCGAAAGGATTCGCAGACTTTTACTCGGGACTCTATAACCTAACAAACCCTTCCCCTTCCCAGGACGTTATTGACCAATACATATCTAACTCTTGCCTTCCCTCTCTTCCACTGGAATCCCAAACTGTATTAGACGAGCCAATATCACTAGAGGAATTACAGCTAGCGATCAAATCTATGAAGGTAGGGAAAGCCCCAGGTCCTGATGGGTTCACCGCCCAGTATTATAAGACCCTACTACCAACATTAGGCCCACGAATGGTAACTTTCTTCAACGCTCTCGGAGCAAACTCAAACTTTCCCGGGGAAACCCTCAAGGCCCATATTTCCTTAATCCACAAGGAAGGGAAGGATCCAGGTTCTTGTGGCAGCTACAGACCCATCTCCCTCTTAAATTTGGACCTTAAGATTTTTTCTAAAATAATAGCTACCAGACTAGCCCAACATCTCCAGTCCCTTATCCACATGGATCAAGTTGGCTTCATACCTTCTAGAGAGGCGAGAGATAATACCATTAAGGTTCTCAACTTAATCCAAATAGCAACCTCCGAGAAAACACCATGTATACTAGTAAGCACAGACGCCGAAAAGGCTTTCGTTAGGGTAAATTGGAGCTTTATGCTAGCTGTTCTCCGCCGCATTGGTCTGGGCAATAGGATGATGCGGTGGATAGATAGTATTTACTCCAACCCATCTGCACAAGTGAAGGCCAATGGTGTACTTTCCAGTCCCTTCCCCATAAGAAATGGAACAAGGCAGGGCTGCCCTCTTTCCCCCCTGTTGTTTGCATTATCCCTAGAGCCCTTCTTATGTACAATCAGACTGAATCCTGACATATCAGGCCTACAGATTGGTAATTTACAATGCAAAATATCTGCATATGCTGATGATATGCTCTTCTCTTTGACGAACCCAAGAATTTCCCTCCCAAACCTCATGCGAGAATTTAATGTATATGGCTCACTATCTAATTTAAAGATAAATTTCTCGAAATCCGAGGTGATGTGTATTGAGGTTCCACCCCAAATATCACAGCAATTAGCATCCAACTTTCGTTTCAAATGGACTAGGACCGACATAAAATACCTGGGAACTAGAATCCCGGTTGACATATCTCGGACATTCGACTTGAACTTCCCCCCTTTATTATCTAAGATCAGAACATTATTAGAGAAATGGAATCCAGGCTTCCACTCATGGTTCGGGAGGTGTAACCTCCTGAAAATGAGCATATTGCCAAAATTTATTTATCTTATCCAAGCACTACCGATACATATCCCCACCTCCTTTTCCCAGAAGATCCACTCACTTTTCACTGGTTTTGTGTGGGCAAATAAAAAACCTCGGTTACGGCGCTCATTGATGATACTTCCTAAACATCTAGGAGGTCTAGCTTTACCCGACATTAAACTCTATTACTTAGCCTCTCACCTAGGTCGAGTGCTGGACTGGAGGAGAAATGGATCATGTAAACTTTGGGTTCAGATTGAAAAAGCTCAATCCCCCATCCCCCTAAAGGGGGCGATGTGGTGCTATAATATCTTGCCGGCTAGCATAAAATCGCACCCCTTAATTGGCACCACCTTGCGACATAGTCACCAATCAGCCCTTAGATCTCTGCTCACAACCAAAACTTCACCGCTGTACCCCGTACTGGGCAATCCTAACTTCGGGCCGGGCTTGCTTTCCAGGGAATATTCCCATCTAAAAGAACAAAACCATGATCATGTATCCAGCTTCATCTCGGAAGAGAAATGGCCCTCTGTAGCAGACTTATCCAATCCGACAGGTCCTTACCGCATTCCTTACTGGAAAGCGCTGCAATTACATCACTTCCTACACTCACTTCCCAGCCCACGGAATTTCTCTCGGGTGCTCACATCCTTTGAGGAGTTGTGTACTGGAGAAGATCCACTAACGCATATTCTCTCTCAAACATACTCGATGTTGACTGAGCCAAACGCACCACCGCAGTTGCCTTATCTAGACAAATGGGAGAGGGAACTACACCTCTCTTTCTCAGCAGCTCAGCGACAACGCATTATTACACTCTCCCTGAAATCATCACTCTGTACCAAGGTCCAAGAGACCAATTTCAAACTACTTACGCGTTGGTACATGACCCCCTCTAGACTTCAGAAATGCTTCCCTGCCTCTTCGGGACGGTGCTGGCGCTGTTCAGAGGAGGAGGGAACACTAATCCATATCTTCTGGTCGTGCCCTCAGTTAAGGAGCTTTTGGGAAGAGGTCAGGCAAATTACTCAGAGGTTCACTGAATATGTTATCCCAGACGAAGCTACATTCTTTCTCCTACATCTATCTACAATCCCCATCAAAGCTTACAGGAAATCTCTAATCAGACACCTCCTAAATGCGGCTAAGGGATGCATCCCTCTTCTCTGGAAACAAAGTCGTCCCCCATCCACATCTATGTGGGTACGCAAGGTCGAAGAGATCAAGCAGATGGAAGACCTGATCCTCTCTGCGCAACAAAAACAAGAGATATTCAAACGTACGTGGGATATCTGGAATGTCTTCATCTTTTCAGATGAAGGTCAACAATTGCTTAGTAACTAACTCTCCCCTCTTTCTTCGACCTCCTTGGAGGCTAGATTCAATATAACTTGTCGAGAGGGTCGCCGCCGTGTCTCCCACGCCCTCTCCCCTGCCCTTCCTCCCCCATCCCCTTTTTCCTTCTTCACCCCCCCTTGATTCCTCTTGCTTTTCTCTTTCTATTCTCTATATGGTTATAAAATGGAAAAAGTAGGCGAGGTTCACCCCGAATACACTACCTGAAACTGGACGTGAGCTCACCTATTACATGTTGAACTAAAAGTTGTATGTACGAGCCAATAACCACACTCTAAATGTAACTGTTATGACCTTTTATTTGTCTGAGCGTTGTCAACTTGAAATGGCCGAATCGGCACCTGTTTTTGCTTGTATGTTTTGGGGCCCTCGCCCTTGATTGGAGTTGAATAAACTTATATTTGAAAAAAGAAAAATAATAATGTCCACTTTAGATATATATGATGAAAGCAACAGTCCCAATCCAAAAATGCATTACACCCCTGTGTAGTAGAAGGTGTCAAAGAAATTCCATTTTCACCATGTGGGCCATCACCAATAACTGAATGGACTCTAGATAGTACAAACAATTCGAATAGGAGTGGCAAAATCACATACGTTATCTCCGCCAAACGCAAGTCATCATAACTGATGTTATCGTGGGCATCGAATGTTAATAACATCAGTTATGACGAAACGCAATGGACGGAGCTAACATACAAGACATTGACACGCCTGTTCAAATTGTTTGTACTTGTATCTGGAAGAACTTGTTGCATTGCTTCAGAATGTTCTATATATACAGCGCTATTTTTATGACTCACATGTGAGTAGTTTTACATTTTACGTTTAATAAAAGTTTTTACGGATTCACACTATGTGGGCATTTCTATTTTAATTTCATGGAGGAATCCTGCATCACAACTGTTGCTATGAATATCTAATACCCTACTGGTGAATCAGAGATAAGGATCTGATTAAACTACATGGGTCTTAGCATCGTGTAACAGGATACTGCTTGCAGGCCAATTTGATTCCGCAGTAGAGTCCATTGATTCTGGTAAGAGTCCATTCAGTTATTGTGATGGCCTACGTGGTGAATATGGAGCTTTTTTGGACACCTTCTATCACACAGCATTTTTGGATTTGAACTGTTGCTCTCATCATACTGTATGTATTTAAAGTGGACTTACATTATTATTTTTATTTTTTTCACTTTATTGGTGCGTTTTGTATAACGTTTCTATTATCGTGGCAGAATTTGTTTATTTTATTGATTGCACAGTGTGTCTGACTGTTCTTTTTGCCAGTGGCTCTTTTTACACCTGCCAGCGCGGTTTCTATTACAAATGTGCATATATATATATATATATATATATATATATATATATATATATATATATATATATAGTTAATAGCAGTATTACCAGCTAAAATAAAAGTGAAAAAAAGAAAACGAATGCAGCCACTACATCTAAGGACTAGTAAGCTGCAATACTATCAAATTTTCTTCTTGGGTTTAGATGCAATTTAATCAATACAGTTTTTACGTATGTTGTCCACACTCAGAAACAATGTATCACATGGTTTATAGTGCCTTGAAAAAGTATTCATACCCCTTGAAATTTTCCACATTTTGTCATGTTACAACCAAAAACAGAAATATATTTTATTGGTACAGTGGGGCAAAAAAGTATTTAGTCAGACGCCAATTGTGCAAGTTCTCCCACTTAAAAAGATGAGAGAGGCCTGTAATTGTCATAGGGGTATACCTCAACTATGAGAGACAAAATGTGGAGACAAATCCAGACAATCACATTGTCTAATTTGGAAACAATTTATTTGCAAATTATGGTGGAAAATAAGTATTTTGTCAATATCAAAAGTTCATCTCAATACTTTGTTATATATCCTTTGTTGGCAATGACAAAGGTCAAACGTTTTCTGTAAGTCTTCACAAGGTTGTCACACACTTTTGCTGGTATGTTGGCCCATTCCTCCATGCAGATCTCCTCTAGAGCAGTGATGTTTTGGGGCTGTCGCTGGGCAACACGGACTTTCAACTCCCTCCAAAGGTTTTCTATGGGGTTGAGATCTGGAGACTGGCTAGGCCACTCCAGGACCTTGAAATGCTTCTTATGAAGCCACTCCTTCGTTGCCCGGGCGTTGTGTTTGGGATAACTGTCATGCTGAAAGAGCCAGCCACGTTTTATCTTCAATGCCCTTGCTGATGGGCGGAGGTTTGCACTCAAAATCTCACGATACATGGCCCCATTCATTCTTTCATGTACACGGATCAGTCGTCTTGTTCCCTTTGCAGAGAAACAGCCTCAAAGCATGATGTTGCCACCCCCATGCTTCACAGTAGGTATGGTGTTCTTTGGTTGCAACTCAGCATTCCCTCTCCTCCAAATACGACGAGTTGTGTTTCTACCAAACAGTTCTACTTTGGTTTCATCTGACCATATGACATTCTCCCAATCCTCTTCTGGATCATCCAAATGCTCTCTAGCAAACCTCAGACGGGCCTGGACATGTACTGGCTTAAGCAGGGAGACACGTCTGGCACTACAGAATCTGAGTCCCTAGAGGCGTAGTGTGTTACTGATGGTAGCCTTTGTTACGTTGGTCCCAGCTCTCTGCAGGTCATTCACTAGGTTCCCCTGTGTGGTTCTGGGATTTTTGCTCACCGTTCTTGTGATCATTTTGACCCCACGGGGTGAGATCTTGCGTAGAGCCCCAGATCGAGGTAGATTATCAGTGGTCTTGTATGTCTTCCATTTTCTAATTATTGCTCCCACAGTTGATTTCTTCACACCAAGCTGCTTGCCTATTGCAGATTCAGTCTTCCCAGCCTGGTGCAGGTCTACAATTTTGTTTCTGGTGTCCTTCGACAGCTCTTTGGTCTTCACCATAGTGAAGTTTGGAGTGTGACTGTTTGAGGTTGTGGACAGGTGTCTTTTATACTGATAACAAGTTCAAACAGGTGCCATTAATACAGGTAATGAGTGGAGGACAGAGGAGCCTCTTAAAGAAGAAGATACAGGTCTGTGAGAGCCAGAAATATTGCTTGTTTGTAGGTGACCAAATACTTATTTTCCACTATAATTTGCAAATAAATTCTTTCAAAAATCAGACAATGTGATTGTCTGGATTTGTTTCCACATTTTGTCTCTTATAGTTGAGGTATACCTATGATGACAATTACAGGCCTCTCTCGTGTTTTTAAGTGGGAGAACTTGCACAATTGGTGGCTGACTAAATACTTTTTTGCCCCACTGTATTTTATGTGATAGACCAACACAAAGTGGCACATAATTGTTAAGTGGAAGGAAAATGATAAATGGTTTTCAAATTTTTTTACAAATAAATATCTGAAAAGTGTGGTGTGCATTTGTATTCAGCCCCCTTTACTCTGAATACCCCTAGCTCAAATCTAGTGGACCCATTGCCTTCAGAAGTCCCCTAATTAGTAAATAGAGTCCACCTGTGTGTAATTTAATCTCAATATAAATAGAGCTGTTCTGTGAAGCTCTCAGAGGTTTGTTTGAACCTTAGTGAACAAACAGTGTCACGAAGACCAATGAACACACCAGACAGGTCAGGGATAAAGTTGCAGAGAGGTTTAAAGCAGGGTTAGGTTATAAAAAATATCCCAAGCTTTGAACATCTCATGGAGAACTGTTCAATCCATCATCCAAAAATGGAAAGAGTATGGCACAACTGTAAACCTACCAAGACATGGCCGTCCATCTAAACTGACAGGCCGGACAAGGAGAGCATTAATCAGAGAATCAGCCAAGAGGCCCATGGTAACTCTGGAGGAGCTGCAGGGATCCACAGCTCAGGTGGGAGAATTAGTTGTGCACTACACAAATCTGCCCTTTATGGAAGAGTGGCAGAAAGAAAGTCATTGTTGAAAGAAAGCAATAAGAAGTCCTGTTTGCAGTTTGCGAGAAGCCATGTGGGGGACACAGCAAACATGTGGAAGAAGGTGCTCTGGTCAGATGAGACCAAAATTGAACTTTTTGTCCTAAAAGCAAAACGCTATGTGTGGTAGAAAACTAACACTGCACATCACCCTGAACACACCATCCCCACCGTGAAACATGGTGGTGGCAGCATCATGTTGTGGTGATGCTTTTCTTCAGAAGGGACAGGAAAGCTGGTCAGAGTTGATGGGAAGATGGATGAAGCCAAATACAGGGCAATCTTAGAAGAAAACCTGTTTGAGTCTACAAAAGACGAGACTGGGGATGGAGCTTTACCTTCCAGCAGGACAACGGCCGTAAACATACAGCCAGAGCTACAATGGAATGGTTTAGAGCAAAGCATATTCATGTGTTAGAATGGCCCAGTCAAAGTCCAGACCTAAATCCAATTGAGAATCTGTGGCAAGATTTGAAAATTGCTGTTCACAGACGCTCTCCATCCAATCTGACAGAGCTTGAGCTATTTTGATAAGAAGAATGGGCAAAAATGTCACTCTCTAGATGTACAAAGCTGGTAGAGACATCCCCAAAAAGACTTGCAGCTGTAATTGCAGTGAAAGGCGGTTCTACAAGGTATTGACTCAGGGGGGCTGAATACAAATGTACATCACACTTTTTACATATTTATTTGAAAAAAATTTGGAAAACCATTTACAGTATCATTTTCCTTCCACTTGACAATTATGTACCACTTTGTGTTGGTCTATCACATAAAATCCCATTAAAATACATTTAGGCTTTTGGTTGTAACATGACAAAATGTAGAAAATTTCAAGGGGTGTGAATACTTTTTCAAGGCACTGTATTAGCCAGAACTGACTATAAATATTCAGCTTCCTTTGACTTCAGCTGAGTTATGCCAAATGTTTAGTACGTTTAGCACAGTTGGGCGAACCAAACTCAGTGTGTTTTGCTCATCCCTGTTGAGCAATACATCCCAGTCCAGGATCCATCTCAGCCTGTAACAGGACCAAGAAGCAGCAGAAGTACATTGATGAGCTCATCATTCTGCTTCCTCCTCCTGTCAGGAAGCGCCCAATGTTAGATGGACAACATGTAATAGTGCGGAGCGTGACTGGTGTACAGCGCTGTTCCTTTCTTTTTCAGTGCTGCAGGGCAAGAGTATACAGGAGGCTAACATCAAGACAGACTTAGGTACTTCTATAGCTGTATGTAAATACAAGTCATGATTTTAGTGCTACCACCCAAGGGGCTGCTGTAGTATAGCAGGCTCTTTCCCAAAAACAGTGCAGAGGCAGTCAGGCAAACAGCAACAGTTCGCTCACACCAGTTTATTGACCAGTCTAGGGGGTTGTATTTTAAAATGTTGTAGAGACTTGTAACAAGAGGAGATTTAGGGTGATGTGGGGATACTCCAAAATGTTTACGTATTGTTTTTAGGGGACACTTCTCTTTCAGTAACAGTAGCACAAGTATAGGTAGACTAGAGCAATCTATGGGTTCACAGCTGGGGACCATGAAGTAGATTTGAAAACAAGTAAAGGCAGACTGGAACAGTCCACAGGTTCACATCTGGGGACCATGAAGTAGATTTGAGAGGGAGTAGAGGCAGAATTCCAGAACAGGTTCAGTCCATAGGTGCAGCCTCTTGTAGAACAGTACAGCGTCAAGTTCAAAGGGCTCCAGGGGCAAACAGCCCCCCCCCTCCTCTTAGCTCACAGATCCATTCCCTCAGCAGGGCTCCTGGCTATTTAACAGCATCCCAGCCACCATCTGGGCACACTTCCCCAGGGATTGGCTAGGTCCTGCTCAATATTCAGACTGATCATTTGAAATTTCCCTCCCTAAAATCCAGAGACTTCTTCTGGAGAAAGGGGGGAGCAATCAAACTCCCAACCTGTGAAGCCATGAACAGACCAGACTCAACTATTACTGCTCCTATGGTCATAGGTGTGCACAGCCTCTTGCATTAGGGTGCGCACTCCAAAGCTCAAACGCACATGTTACAATCTTATTTTTAACTATGTGTTTTTATACATTTTTTTAGGAGCCCCATTGGGGGGCTTTGATGAAATATTAGGGGTCGAAACAGACCCCTGATGTCCCACTTTTGAGACAGAGAAAGGGACTGAGGACAGAGATTCCCCGGTCCTTTTCTCTGCAGCCTGGACAGTGAATGAATGGGAATTGCTCTATGCTGAGCGGCTTCCTGTTTATTCACAGACTGAAACATAGCAAACACAGCTTATTATGCTTCCGTTATGAATGAACACAGTGAGTGATTGGTACCGATCACTTGCTGTGTTTATTCAGAAAAGGAAGGGGCTGGAAAACGACATATTTACTGGCCTCTTCCCCCAATCTCAATCCTAAAGCATCCCTCTCAGCAGCTGGCATTAGAGGAGAGAAGGGAAGCTGGCAGAGCTGCGGGTTGGGAAGGTAGGGGATATGGGGAGGTGGCGTTCATTCAGGGAAATCTGTGCCACATGGGCTGATTAGGCACACCCCGCACACCCTTTGTGCAGGCCTATGCCCCTGGTCACAGCTGAGCCAAAATTAAATTTACCTAGCAGCTTAAGCGTGCTAAATAATTATATATTGAACATAGCACTGGATTAAATAGCAGCTTTAGAAACATGTGCCTACATATCGGGCGTACATAAGCCTATTTTTGTTAACTGAATGCATGGCAAATGCTAACAGTCACTTGACAGTATAAACAAGCTTTTTCTTTTTTTCCCCTCTCTTCTTTCCGCTTTGACTAGACATGTAAAGTCAATCGTTACAAAGAAAGACATTCACAGTTTCCTTATCAACAAAGTGTGAAATGTATCCTCATACTGCTCTGTTAGCAGCCATTGACATTATATCATTTTCATGCTGTTTTGCTTCTATTCAATGAAGTGCACAAGGCTGCCTGGTATGAATGGTCATACTGCATTAAAGGTTTGAATGGATCTACAGCAGATGGGATTTAAATACAATTCACAAGAAATGTTTCAATAGGACATTCTCTCTATACATGAATTCCTAATTATGTACAGTGCCTTGAAAAAGTATTCATACCCCTTGAGATTTTCCAAATTTTGTCATGTTACAACCAAAAATGTAAATGTATTTTATTGGGATTTTATGCGATAGACCAACACAAAGGGATTGATTTACTAAAACTGGACAGTGCAAAATCTGGTGCAGCTCTGCATAGAAAGCAATCAGCTTCCAGGTTTTATTGTCAAAGCTTAACTGAACAAGCTGAAGTTAGAAGCTGATTGGCTACCATGTACAGCTGCACCAGATTTTGCACTCTCTAGGGTTTAGTAAATCAACCGCAAAGTGCCACATAATTGTGTAGTGCAGGGATATGCAATTAGCGGACCTCCAGCTGTTCCAAAACTACAATTCCCATCACGCCTCTGCCTCTGGGTGTCATGCTTGTGGCTGTCAGAGTCTTGCTATGCCTCATGGGACTTGTAGTTCTGCAACATCTGGAGGTCCGCTAATTGCATATCCCTGGTGTAGTGGGAGGAAAATGATAAATGGTTTTAAAAATGTTGTACAATTCTTTGTAGATCCACCGTTCGCTGCAATTACAGCTGCAACTCTTTTTGGGGATGTCTCTACCAGCTTTGCACATCTAAAGAGTGACATTTTTGCCCAATCTTCTTTGCAAAATAGCTCAAGCTCTGTCAGATTGGATGGAGAGAGTCTGTGAACAGCAATTTTCAAGTCTTTCCACAGATTCTCAATTGGATTTAGGTCTGGACTTTGACTGGACTATTCTAAGACATGAATATGCTTGGATCTAAACCATTCCATTGTAGCTCTGGCTGTATATTTAGGGTCGTTGTCCTGCTGGAAGGTGAACCTCCGCCCCAGTCTCAAGTCTTTTGCAGACTCTAACAGGTTTTCTTCTAAGATTGCCCTGTATTTGGCTCTATCCATCTTCCCATCAATTCTGACCAGCTTTCCTGTCCCTGCTGAAGAAAAGCATCCCCACAACATGATGCTGCCACCACCATGTTTCACGGTAGGGATGGTGTATTCAGGGTGATGTGCAGTGTTAGTTTTCCGCCACACATAGTGCTTTGCTTTTAAGCCAAAAAGTTCAATTTTGGTCTCATCTGACCAGAGCACCTTCTTCCATAAGTTTGTGTGGGGGCTAACAAACCTCTGAGGGTTTTACAGAACAGCTGTATTTATACTGAGATCCAATTACACACAGGTGGACTCTATTTACTAATTAGGTGACTTCTGAAGGCAATTGGTACCACTAGACTTTAGTTAGGGGTGTCAGAGTAGAGGGGGCTGAATACAAATGCACACTTTTCACATATTTATTTGTTAAAAAAATTAAAAACCATTTATCATTTTCCTTCAACCTCACAATTATGTGCCACTTTGTGTTGGTCTATTACATAAAATCCAAATAAAATACATTTACATTTTTAACGTTACGTTGTAACATGACAAAATGTGGAACATTTCAAGGGTTATGAATACTTTTTCATGGCACTGTAGGTCAAATAATTGACATGGGGAGCCAGGCACTTTAAAAAAATAAATAAATAAGAAAAATTACGCTCAGCCAGTAAAAATGTAACGATCCCAGTATCAGATCACCATCCTCTCCACTTCTCAAAGAGGGAGGTTGCACAGCAATAATGGCAAGAAGCTGTAGACCTACACAGCATTGAAAAGCCTGCTGAACTGGGCTGCAATAGAGAATATTAAACCCAGATAATGGTTATTAGGGTTGACATTCTGACTTTGGTACGTTACATTTTCTGGCTTCCAATAATACATCATTGATTGACCTTAGTCATTGTCTGGATTTGCTCTTTAAAGCTGAAGTAAGGTATGGCAATTTCTACATAGTTACATTGATTCGGCTTGGACCAATGTATGTATGTGCCATACCTGTGGGAGATCCCTGTGGAACTTGGAAATCGCTACTACAGTAAGTGCCTCTAAAACCAATTAAATAGTGCGGCGCTAAATCAATAAAAAATGATAGAAAATCCAAAAAACTGAATGTGCATGAGACTAAAAAAAGTGAAAAAGTGTAAATGAATAAAAATTCATAATTCATATATAATGTTCAACATGATAAAAACATATGATCATATATCTAGTGTAAAATTATATGATCATACATCTAGTGTAAAATCATAAGATTATCATATGATCTCAGCCATTGGCTGCGAGCGCTGATCGGGATCCGCTCAGTTGCTGATTTTCCAGCATGCTCGTACAACGGAAACCAGCCAAACGGCTGGCTTCTTCGGACCGGCTGCCATACACATGACCCAAATGTTGCCCGACATTCGGCCTGTGTATACGGGGCTTTAGAATAATCAGGATATCATCCTCCTGTCACTCGCCATCCCTTTGCTCTGAGCTCACCCAGCAGCGAAATGTAAAGCAAAAAAACAACATCTCATAGTGCAAAAAGTTTAAATTCTATGTCTTCAATAATAGAAGTGCACTTACATATTCTCCATGATAAAATCACATTAACGAGCATACACAGTGGTTTTCAATGTAGGAAGTTCCTAACACCAATGTTCCGGCAAGCCGACAAGCCGATAGCGTCACATTCCTCTAGTTTGCGGGTCCTATTTAGCAAAGTTGAATAAAGACACCAGTCCAACCTGAGTGAGTGTGGGTGCGTGTCTACAATTGTCCCTATCTCTGTACATTGTATCTCATTAAGATGCTCATCTATTATATTATTATTTATTTAATATTTTATGTATTTATTTTTTTACATACATCGCCCACTCACATCGGTCCCTACCCTCAAGGAGCCCACAATCCAAGGTCCCCAACTCACATTCATATACTAGGGACAATTTTGGACAGAAGCCAATTAACCTTCCAGCATGTCTTTGGAGTGTGGGAGGAAACTGGGGTTCCCGGAGGAAACCCACACAGGCACAGGGAGAACATGCAAACTCCAGGCAGGTAGTGTCATGGTTGGGAGTTGAACCAGTGACCCTTCTTACTGCTAGGCGAGAGTGCTATCCACTACACCACTGTGCCGCCCACCACTGTGGGTTCCGTGCCAAGCAGCTGCCCTGCTGCTTAGTGAAACAGGAAGTTAATCACTTGGCATAAGCCCCATTCAGAGCACACTTTGCATTTTCCGAGTGAGTGCAAAGTATTGTCTGATTGTACAAGGTATAGATCATGATGTCACCACTTTGCCTCTCCACCTTGTCCAATCAGAAAATTCTTTGCATTCAATGAGAAAATGCAAAGTGTTCCTTAAATAATGCCCGTACCAAGCGAGCGTGGTGAATACTATAATGAGTTCCTGCTTCCCCGGGAATCCCACCGGTATGGCACATACTGTACCTACTGTATCTACTTACATTGGTCCAAACTGGACCAATGTAACTATTTAAAAATTGCCATACCTAAAATTCAACGCTAAAGCAAACCTGTCCATATAGCCAATAGGTCAAGCCAAGTGCAGCAAGGGAAAACAAACCCGTCAAACTGGTTCTAATTTCCTGAATTGAGAAAAGCCAGAGGTTGAACATGTTCCCATTACATTGCATACCACGGTTTAGTCAGTGCTATGACAGATTTATATAAAATTAAACCTGTGCTGGGATAAATATTGTAGACTGTCATTGTTGACTTCTTATAAAAATGCTAATGAAGTAAATGTCAGGCTAATCCAATACTTCCAGTGCTCTCCTTCCCTGACACAGAAGTATGAAGATCCGGAGTGACTCAAAAACTATTCAATCCAGAAACAGACAGCTAGCATTATAGGAAGGTACTGGCATGCTGCACTTTCTGTCAGTATATAGAGAGCTCCGTTAGGCTCGGTTCACACTGCTGCAACTTGCGATCCGACTTGTGAGACCCCAAGTCACATGACATGTGAAATCCCATGTTAGTCAAAGAGAGCTGTCTTAATTAGCACTACAGACGTCGCTCCAACTTTAGAAATGGTTCCTGTACTACCTCAAGGCGACTTCTATATGACCTCTATTCAATACATCTATCAAAGTAGTACTGAAGACACCAGGAAGTCGCCTGGCAATGTCGCACCATAAGTCGCGCAACTTTCAGGTAGCAGCAGTGTGAGCCTTAAAATGGAGTTCCACACAAAAATGGAACTTCCACTTTTTGTATTCCTCCCCCCCCTCCGGTGTCACATTTGGCACCTTTCAGGGGGGAGGAGGGAGCAGATACCTGTCTAATACAGGTATTTGCTCCCACTTCCTGGCATAGATCACCGCGGCGCTTGCGGTGACCTACGCCACTTCCGGCGCCTACACTGTCCTCCCCTGCTCTATTCTGTGAGACACAGAACACAGCAGGGACCAGAGAGGACGCGCAGCGTGACTCACGCATGAGCAGTAGGGAACCAGGAAGTGAAGACGCATGGCTTCACTTCCTTATTCCCTGACCGAGGATGGCGGCGGCAGCAGCCGAGAGCCGACGGATGGATCAGCTTCGGCTGCCAACATCGTGGGCTCCCTGGAAAGTCAGCAGATGCAGTATTTGTAGCTGCTGGCTTTTAATAATTTTTTTTCAGCGGACCTACGCTTTAAAGAGTAACTAAAGGCAAAACTTTTTTTTTTCTTTTTTTTTTCAACTGCCTGGCTGTAGAGAAGCCAGCGGTAACCATTTTGGCTGAGGCCACTGGACAGTGGCCTGGATGCACCTCACAGCGCCATAGTTCTGACAGCAGCCACCTATTGTAGTCCTACGGACCCCAAAAAAAGGCAATGGAGTACACAGGATCAAATATACAGCTCCTGGATCGGAGATCTATGATGCCTATGCACAGACTGTGACAGGTATTTTGGACAGCTATTTTATCTAAGAGAAATTCCCAAAACATGGCTTGTTGGGGGTACTTGAAGACTCAGATTGAGAACCACTGATCAGGGTAACCCAAAGTTAGAGTAAATTCTAAACTTAATATAACTGTACATTTTAGAAGTGCAAAGCGCCAGTTGGCCTTTAGATAAACGTATCATAACGTAAACCAATGAAACCAAAATATGGCAGGGTTCACAATTGCATCCAAAGACTAAGTAAATCCCTTGTAGTCAAGAACACTAGGAGATGAAAGAGAAAAAAAAAAGGAAAAAGGAAAGCAGAACCAAGAACTGGAGAAAGGAAAGAAAGTACAGAGAGAAAGGGGCCATGTAAAACTCCAGGAGGATCAGATATAACAGGACTAAGAGGCTGGACATGGACATACTCATCCCAAGGACCCAAATAGCCTCAAAACATTTAGTGGTTGTCTTCTCTTTTTGATAACGCTAACTACCTGGCTGTAGAAGTTGTCTTACGGTCATCTCTTCCTTTGGAAAAACGAACTGCCTGGCTGTAGAGCGTGCCTTGTTGTCTTCTTTTTTCTAAAAGCAAAGTGGTCCAGGTGTCATGCTGATACAATACCTTCAATACCTTCTAAGAGTGACCTGGAAGTGTCAGCTCAATGAGCCAGGCAGTACTAAGTCAACGGATTAAGATGACTGTGAGGCCATTAGCGTTTCAGAAGGAATCATCTAACCATAAGCGTGCGTGGGGGTTGTGCTGGTTGTGCCTGGGCACACCATAATCACCCCACGACGCAGACCCTGCTGATATTTTACCAAAGCCCCTCAAGGGGGCTCCTAAAAAATTTGTAAAAAATAATACAAAAATAAACGAATAAAAATAAAAAACTACTGACATCGTGCACTGCCCTACTGACATGTCAACTGCTCTACTGACACTGTCAATGTTTTAATACATTTTAAAATGTTTTTTAAATTTATTTATCAGAGTGTGTTTCTGTATATATATATATATATATATATATAGATATATATATAGATATATTATATATATATATACACACACAGTATCTCACAAAAGTGAGTACACCCCTCACATTTTTGTAAATATGTTATTCTATCTTTTCATGTGACAACACTGAAGAAATGACACTTTGCTACAATGTAAAGTAGTGAGTGTACAGCTTGTATAACAGTGTAAATTTGCTGTCCCCTCAAAATAAATCAACACTCAGCCATTAATGTCTAAACTGCTGGCAACAAAAGTGAGTACACCCCTAAGTGAAAATGTCCAAATTGGACCCAATTAGCCGTTTTCCTCCCCGGTGTCATGTGACTCTTTAGTTTTACAAGGTCTCAGGTGTGAATGGGGAGCAGGTGTGTTAAATTTGGTGTTATCACTCTCACTCTCTCATACTGGTCACTGGAAGTTCAACATGGCACCTCATGGCAAAGAACTCTCTAAAGGATCTGAAAAAAAGAATTGTTGCTCTACATAAAGATGGTCTAGGTTATAAGAAGATTGCCAATACCCTGAAAATGAGCTGCAGCATGGTGGCCAAGACAATACAGCGGTTTAACAGGACAGGTTCCACTCAGAACAGGCCTCGCCATGGTTGACCAAAGAAGTTGAGTGCACGTGCTCAGCGTCATATCCAGAGGTTGTCTTTGGGAAATAGACTGCTGCCAGCATTGCTGCAGAGGTTGAAGGGGTGGGGGGTCAGCCTGTCAGTGCTCAGGCCATATGCTGCACACTGCATCAAATTGGTCTGCATGGCTGTAGTCCCAGAAGGAAGCCTCTTCTAAAGATGATGCACAAGAAAGCCCACAAACAGTTTGCTGAAGACAAGCAGACTAAGCACATGGTTTACTGGAACCATGTCCTGTAGTCTAATGAGACCAGGATAAACTTATTTGGTTCAGATGGTGTCAAGCATGTGTGGTGGCAACCAGGTGAGGAGTACAAAGACAAGTGTGTCTTGCCTACAGTCAAGCATGGTGGTGGGAGTGTCATGGTCTGGGGCTGCATGAGTGCTGCCAGGACTGGGGAGCTACAGTTCATTGAGGGAACCATGAATATCAACATGTACTGTGACATATTGAAGCAGAGCATGATCCTCTCCCTTCGGAGACTGGGCCGCAGGGCAGTATTCCAACATGATAACGACCCCAAACACACCTCCAAGACGACCATTGCCTTGCTAAAGAAGCTGAGGGTAAAGGTGATGCACTGGCCAAGCATGTCTCCAGACCTAAACCCTATTGAGCATCTGCGGGGCATCCTCAAATGGAAGGTGGAGGAGCGCAAGGTCTCTAACATCCACCAGCTCCGTGATGTCGTCATGGAGGAGTGGAAGAGGACTCCAGTGGTAACCTGTGAAGCTCTGGTGAACTCCATGCCCAAGAGGGTTAAGGTAGTGCTGGAAAATAATGGTGGCCACACAAAATATTGACACTTTGGGCCCAATTTGACATTTTCACTAAGGCCCCATTCACACTGGGGCGGTGGGGGCGTTGGCGGTACAACATCGCTATTTTTAGCGCTGCTGTACCGTCGTTCTTGTAGCTGTATTCGGCCGCTAGCGGTGCGGTTTTAACCCCCGCTGGCAGCCGAAAAAGGGTTAAAATCCCTCGTACAGCGTGGCTATAGCCGTGGTATTGCCGCGGTATAGCCGCGCTGTCCCATTGATTTCAATGGGCAGGAGCGGTGAAGGAGCGGTGAATACACCGCTCCTTCACCGCTCCAAAAAAGCGGTTTGCAGGACTTTTTTCACCGCCCTTCCTGCACACCGCTTCAGTGTGAAAGCTCTCGGCTTTCACACTGAACAAACAGCGGAGGCTGTTTAGGGGTGGTTTGCAGGCGGTATTTTTAGCGCAATACCGCCTGCAAACTGCCCCAGTGTGAAAGGGGTCTTAGGGGTGTACTCACTTTTGTTGCCAACGGTTTAGACATTAATGGCTGTGTGTTGAGTTATTTTGAGGGGACAGCAAACCGTTATGTAGCTGTACACTCACTACTTTACATTGTAGCAAAGTGTCATTTCTTCAGTGTCGTCACATGAAAAGATATAATAAAATATTTACAAAAATGTGAGGGGTGTACTCACTTTTGTGAGATACTGTATAGAATATATATAACACAAGAAAAACCACATGCGTGTATGTTCGAGCTTCGGGGTGCAAATGCAATAATCTGCGCACTCGTATGCTATTAACACAGGTCTCCTTTCACTTTAATTCTTAAGGCAACAAAATATCTTTATTTCACCACCACATTTTACCTGGAGCTGTGTAATAAAACCACCGCTATTGTATCTAACCCATGCAGTGACTTTACAAACCCCGCAGTGTACATAGATGTCAGCGTGCTGTGTACAATGACTCTATACAACAAACACTGTGACATGGCCTGACTCTGTCTCTCCCCAATTCTGCTTTTATGCTTTTATTTTCTACAGTTGCTGGTGTACAGATCTTTTAGAATTGTCCGTCCCCTCATATTAAACAAAAAAAAAAAAAAATATATATATATATATATATATAGATAGATAGATAGATAGATAGATAGATAGATAGATAGATAGATAGATAGATAGATATAGATCTATATATATCTATAGATATATCTATAGATATATATAGATCTATATCTATATATATATATATATATATATATATATATATATATATATATATATAGATAGATAGATATCTATATATATCTATAGATATATCTATAGATATATATCTATATCTATATATATATATATCTATGTATATTATCCATATTGTAAAAAATCCCTACAGCCTCCTTCTAATAGGCTCATAAAGCCTTGCAGGAAGCATTGTCTAGTACTGCAAATGATTAAATGTATAGGTTTTCAGTAATTAAATCCGCAGTTCTTGCTGTGTTGGGCTACATGTGTCCTGCAGTATGCCAGGTTTTCACACTGAAGGATCATTGGCTGTATTGAGTCAATTTATAGATTAGTTCCAAAAAAAAAAAAAAAAGATTTTTATCCAGCTTCCAGTAGCAGCAACTGTTCCTAGTCACTCATCAGCATAGTTTCTGACAATGGGGCTGAGGACAGAAAAGGAGCAGCCCTTGAATTGGAGAGAGCACGTTGTGTGTAGAGGAGAGCTGCTGCTGCTGTTGCTTCTCCTGGAGATCCAGCGCCTGCAGCACCCCCCGTCCTCTTCATAGGCTTTGCTGACTGCTGACCTAACTAGAACCAGCGCAGCGCTCTCCAAGGTGCTGAAGAGAGCCAACTGCACGGGAGAAGCACACCGAGCTGATTATGCAACAGCGAGCAAGTCAGAGGGAAGAGAGCAAGCTTCTGCCTCCATGAAGATACAAGTATTCCAAAGGAAAACGCCTTGCTGGAGAAGCTCCCCTCCAAACACTGTGTATTTTTTTTGCCTGCAGTAAGGGATATACTCATACAGATCACATTAGCGGCAAGGTAAAAAAATATTCCATGTGATCCCTTTCCTTTTTAATTCTGGAGATCTTGCTTATGCTTTCCTATCCCACTCTGTTTTTTTTTTTTTTTGTTTTTCTTACTTGCTGAAAATTCTGCAACTGTATAATTTTTTTATTTTTTTTATTTATCTGCACTATGTGGCTTTTTAGTTAATTGATAAATGTGAAAGTTTTTGATTTTATTTTTTATTTTTGTTGGTGATGACACAAGACAAAAGTTTACAAGGAGCCTTATTCTTTGTCGCTGGGTCGGCTGATGGGACCAGACAAGTCTTGAGGATCTGCAAAGGTCATTGGATCAAGATAAAGGCAATGGATGCTTTTTGCCATCTCTACAAATGTCCTTTATAATTGGAGCTGGATGGGATGGATAGCAGGCATGTGATGACTGCTAAGGTGGATTTATCCTGAAACACATGAGATGGATTATATAATGTAACAGAAAAGGGGATTAGGAATATTTATATATCTAATTATTAGGTCAAAGGAGCTAAATATGCATGCTTACTCAATGGATAAAGCTGTGATCTATCACCCATAGTCACAACTGCCAGGAATGCCAGTCAATTCTGTGCAAACTTTCCAAATAAAGTCTTAAAAAAATGAGAAATTGCACTGATCTTTAGCTTTTTAATAGGCTATTTATTAGTTGATAACTGATTCCCTCTCTGGAGCAACACTTATGGATTGTGGTCCAATGCCTCTCCATCCAATGAAGTGCTGGTTGCTGTCCAGGTGCCCGGTGGTGCTGAAATTTGGATGATGTCTAGCAGGAGAACTAAAAGCTGCTGCTGCTTACTGCCACTCAACGAAGACAACGGGCGATTCCTTCTCCTGGCCATCTTCATTGTCCTTTACCTAATCGCTGGAGCAACAGTGTTCTCCACCATAGAGAGGCCCTCAGAACTGGTGGCCCACCACCGATGGGACAGGATATTAAAGAACTTTAGCCAGTCATTTAACATTAGCCTCCTGGAGCTCAGGTCTTTTCTGCGAGATTATGAAGCAGCCATGGCAGCAGGGATTAGGGCAGATGCCCTCAGACCAAGGTGGGACTTTACCGGAGCACTGTACTTTGTAGGGACTGTCGTCTCCACAATAGGTAAGACATTACTTTACATCAGGGTCTTGGGTTTGCAGACATGATGTTTTAATAATGAGTTGAAATGTAAAGTCTAAAGTTTTAATCTTGCGTCACCATTATTCTGGAGGTCTTAAAGGGGTTTCCAGAAATACTGAAAATTTAATTTGACTTGGGCCCTTAAGTAATAAAATAACAGGGTGCCTCAGTCTTCGAAAGACATTTTTGTTATACCTGCAGGTAAAATCTGTTCTTGTATTGTGACCCCATGTGTGTGCCAATGTATTTTCCTTTTTTCCTAGTCCACCTAGTATAAGATGTACCAGTACATTGTGGGCCCAGTTTTTGTTTACTAAATGGATGTGGGGTGAACCTGGCCCACAAATGGGATATTTCTATTAGTTTAATTAGGTGGCATTATACAGAAAATCCATAAAAACTCTGGTCTTGTGTTGTGACCCCCTATGAGAGCCAATATATTTTCCTGGTTAAGCTTCTGTCCACCTATATAAGAGACTACCAGTACATGGTGGACCCTGTTTTTGTTTACTAAAGCACTGTGGGAGATGGCGAACCTGACCCACAAATAAGGTATTTCTATTGGTTTTATAACATTAGCTTGCCATGGTAAAGAAAAGCCACATAAGCTCTGCTCTTGTGTTGTGACCCCCTATGAGAGTCAATTTATGTCTCTGGTTGAGCTCCTGTCCACCTATTTAGGAGACCACCAGTACATAGTGGGTCCAGTTTTTGATTACTAAAGGGCTGTTGGAGATGCTGAACCTGTCCCACGAATAGTATATTTCTATTCGTTTTATAACATTAGTTTTCCATGGTAAAATAAATCCACAAAAGCTCTGATTTTGAGTTGTGACCCCCTATGAGAGACAATTTAATTCTGTGGTTGAGCTTCTGTGCACCTATTGAGGAGACCACCAGTACATGGTGGACCCTGTTTTTGTTTACTAAGGGGCTGTGAGAGATTGTGAACCTCACATAGTTACATAGAGGATCCACATATAAGATATGAGTTTGCCATGATACAGAGAACCAAGTCCACATGGAATCTGGTGTTGTAACCCTCTATGAGAGACAGTTTAATTTCTGGTTGAGTTCCCATTCATCTATTGAGAGAACCACCAGGATATGGCACACCATGTTTTTGTTTACTAAACCGCACATATAATTACACAGAGGACATAAAAGTAGGATATTTCCATTAGTTCTATAAAATAAGTTTGTCATGATACAGAGAACTTAATCCACGTTGGCTCTAGTTTTGTGTTGTGATCTGTTATGGTAGCAATTTATTTCTCTGGTTAAGCTCCTGTCCACCCATTGAGACCACCAGTACATGGTGGTGCCTGTTTTTGTTAACTAAGGGGCTGTTTGATGCGGGGAACCTCACATATAATTACATGGAGGACATACAATTAGTTTGCCATGGTACAGAGAATCTAATTCACATTGGCTCTAGTTTTGCGTTGTGATCTGCTATGGTACCAATTTATTTCTCTGGTTGAGCTCCTGTCCAACCATTAAGACCACCAGTACATGGTGGTCCCTGTTTTTGTTAACTAAGAGGCTGTTTGAGGAGGGGAACCTTACATACTGTATAGCTACATGGGGGATCCACAAATAGGATATTTCAATTATCTTTATAAAATTAGTTTGCCATGGTACTGAGAACCTAATCTACATAAGATCTGATGTTGTAACCCTCCATGAGAAAGAGTCATTTTCTCTGGTTAAGCTCCCATCTGTCTATTGAGAGAGTCATCAAGGTACGGTGCGCCATGTTTTTGTTTACTAAAGGGACGTGGGAAGTGGTGCACCTCAAATATAATTACAGGGAAGACATAAAATAGGATATTTCTATTCGTTTTATAAAATGAGTTTGTCATGATACAGAGAACTTAAATCACTTTGGCTCTGGTCTTGTGTTGTGATCCACTATGGTAGCCAATTTATTTCTCTGTTTGAGCCCCTGTTCAACTGTTGAGGAGATCACCAGTGCATGGTGGTCCCTTTTATTGTTTACTAAGTGGCTGTGTGAGGTGGCGAACCTCACATATAGTTGCAGAGAGGATCCACAAATAGGATATTTCCATTATCTTTATAAAATTAGTTTGCCATGGTATAGAGAACCAAATCCACATAAGATCTGGCGCTGTAACCCTCTATGAGTTTATTTCTCTGGTTGAGCTCCCATCTGTCTATTGAGAGAACCACCAGGATAAGGTGCGCTATGTTTTTGTTTACTAAAGGGCTGTTGGAGGTGATGAACCTCACATATAATTACATGGGGGACATAAAATTAGTTTTCCATGGTATAGAGAACCAAATCCACATAAGATCTGATGTTGTAAGTCTCTATGAGACGCAGTTTATTTCTCTGGTTGAGCTCCCATCTGTATATTGAGAGTACCATGGTACAGAGAATCAAATTTACATTGGCTCTAGTTTTGTGTTCTGATCCGCTATGGGAGCTAATGTATAGCTCTGAGTTTACTAAGGGAGGTGGTGAACCTCACATATATAAACATTTCCATTAGTTTTTTAAAATCAGTGAGCCATGGTACAGAGAACCAAATTCACATAAGATCTTGTCTTGTAACCCCCTATGATGGACAGTTTATTTCTCTGGTTGAGCTCCTGTCTGTTTAATGAGAGAACCACAAGGTACATGGTGGGCCCTGTCTTTGTTTACTAGGGGGCAGCAGGAGGTGATTAAACTCACTTTTAATTACACAGAAAACTCAAAAATAGGATGTTTCCATTAGTTATATAAAATTAGTTGGCCACGGTACAGAATATTAAATTCACATAAGCTCTGATCTTGTGACCCCCCCCTATGAGCGCCAATTAATTTCTCTAGTTTTTGTCTGCCTATTAAGAGGACCACCAGTACATGATGGGCCCTGTTTATATTTATTAAGGAGCTGTGGGATATAAGATATTTTCATTAGTTTTACAGAACCAATTTCAAAGAATTCTCTTACAGTATATAGTGTGCCTTATACTACACTGATGTCAGCCTTGCCATTTTAACGTGAACATGAAATAGTAGTACATGTCGGAAAGAGCTGCTTGTATGTAATACCTGGAACCTCCAGGGGTCTGTGAATCAGCACAATTTTCCTATTGTACACCCTGCAAGCTCTAAAATCAGGACACTCTGGTATGCTAAGTATGATAATTTTAGCAAGCTTGTAGAACTGGTCCTTCTGTGACTCACTATTATCCATTGGAACTATCCATTAAGGCAATGGACCAATAGTGATGTACAGGAGGTAAACAACTAATCTATTAGCATACCAGAGCTTCTTAGGATTTGGGGCTCCTGGGGTGCTCTATAGGAGAACTGAAAAGAATAGGCACCTTGAGATATCTTTTATAATTTCCCAATGATACCTTACCACATTTATTTTACTTCAGGTTTGCTTAAAAAGAAAACAATGTTAGCCTCTCAAGAACTGGTGCAAGAGCCAATACCATGCACAATTGATCTTGCATTTAGAACAGGTAGCCACAGATTAGTTGAACGTCCAAACTTCTGTATAAACATCCCAGTGCAGCTGAGTATGTGTGATGTGAACTACCTGCCAATCTAATTATCTCACTGCTAATTACTACATAAATGTGGTATAGCCTATCCCTGGG
Organism: Aquarana catesbeiana; assembly: GCF_042186555.1. Lineage (NCBI taxonomy): Eukaryota > Metazoa > Chordata > Amphibia > Anura > Ranidae > Aquarana > Aquarana catesbeiana. The sequence continues at coordinate 660,092,235 of NC_133327.1, read as the reverse complement.
GAGAACAAAAATCATCCCTTGCAGTGGGGCTTCCCCCACGCTGCTTGCTTGTTTAGTTCTAGGGGGCCAGGAAAAGCAGTTCCCCTTCAATTCCCTACAATTCTGACAGTGGACTGTTCCTCATTGTCCTCTCGTCCAGTGCAGGACTATGGACCCTGGATTGTACTTAACGATGTCAGAAGGCATCTGACCGCTGGAGTGTAGGGCTGCGGGGAACAGTCTTACAACTTGGAGGAGCCTATGGGAGACAAGGATCAGGTAAGTTAAAACGCTTTTTGCAGAACTCTAGACCTAACAGGCATTTTACCTTTGCAGTACAGGGGCAGCCCCACTGCAGGGACGCATTTTTGTTTTCCCTGGAGCTCAACTTTAATGTTACTATAAGTAAATTCCCTTGTTGTGCTCCTTTAATATCATAAACACATATCAACTGATTAATAGGTCTATCCCTGAAATATATGTACTATCTTCAATGTTACAATTCAGAAAAATATTGTCACGAAATGTAATAGAATTTTTTGCTGTATATTGTTATGGTAACTAGATAGATAAAAGAATTCAAGGGTGCCCTCTGTGGGTTAAGTGTGTATTTTGTAAGTAAGGCCGCATGCATGGTTTAGGGCAGTGTTTCTAGCAATGTAAGTGTTAGCAGCAAAAGCAAAAACGTATGTGTGTGTTTATGCATATGTGTGCGCACTTGTGCGTGTATGTATAGATAGAAAAGCAAAATACATTTTCGTACCCTAATCCAAACCCTTATATTTAATGTCTCAAAAAAATAAAAATAAATCTATCTATCTATCTATCTATCTATCTATCTATCTATCTATCTATCTATCTATCTATCGATCGATAGATAGATAGATAGATAGATAGATAGATAGATACACGCACACACAATATATATGTATATATATATATATATATATATATATATATATATATATTTATACATATATATATATATATATATATATATATATATATATACACAGTATATTTGTGTATACGTGTATTGGTGTGCATGTTTATAGAAACCTTTATATTTAACAAATCAGTTTATAAATCTTATCATTTTGGCTGCATTGAGCTCACACCCTGTCTCTGACCTTATCTCTGAAAATCTATTTAGGATAATAGATATTTCTGCTGAGAGTTGTTCCCCAGTTGGGGGTCTGCAGGAGTACCACAGTGCTTATAGACTATAATTATTTCCCAATCTGATTGTTATCAGCTGGACCAGCCAGCAAAAATCTCATGTCTATTGCTAGCCAAACTGAATGATAACAGGAGACAACAGGTCATCATCAGCTGCACGGATATTCTTTCAGAAATCCCTGCATTGGTACAGATAATAGAAGACTTGCATAAAAACACGTGACTGCAATTAGTAAGTCTACTAATATTCATTTTGCCTCTTTGTTTAGGTCTATTGACCATTTGAGAGCAATCAGTAGCACCACCTTTGCTCTGTTGCCGTGCTTCTTTCAGCTAAAGTGACACATTTGATGAGGGCAAAAGATGATTCAAAGTTTTCTGTCATCTACAGAATTCAATAAGCAGACTTCCGTCTGTCAGAGGTATGGGGTTATGACTCAGACACAAACAGTATCCGAGCCAAAGAATGTACAATGGTTCATTACGCAATTTAAAGAGTATCAGAGTAGAAATGGAACAAATGCCTTAAAAGAGTAGGGAATAAATATTTAACAGAGTCCCGTCTATGCATTCCATTACCAGGCTCTTATTCTACATGCATATACACGTAGAGCCAATCTGAAGGTAAAAATTAGCAGTGTTTGCAAATACTGTAAAGACTGCAGACCTTTCATAGCATATGTGGGGTTGCATGTTGATTCTCTTTTTATGTACCCCACTATTAAAGCCAAAATGTACCTCTTTATGTGTGAACCACCTGATAAAAGCTCCACTTTGACAAGAGTTATTGCCATAATGTGTGTTTTTCCAGCAGCCCGTTATTTTTTAAAATAACTAAAGCTGCTAAATGTTATCCATTTTCATTATGATTTTTAAGTTTTTCTAAAACTGCAAATGTGAATAAAACTACATCTAAAGCAGCCTTTCTCAACCTTTTGGAGGAACCCTTGAAATAACTTTCCAGGCTCAGGGAACTCCTGCAAAAAATTACTGCATCTACAACTCATGATACGTTAGTGTGATGTTCAGTGGGAAGAATGCTTTTTACACTGGTGGTCATTGAAAAAATTGCCCCCTTACAGAAAAGTAAAAAGATCAATAGTGTCAGAGGGAACTTATCTGGGAAGCAGAGATTGCTTATTGCTCAAGGAACCCATAGAAAACTTAGGAGGAACCCAAGGGTCCCATGGAACCCTGGTTGAGAAACCATGAGCTAAAGACTCATGTGTGACAGACAAAACAGGTCTTGAACCAGTTACTGTGTGTGATGGACCACCTAGCACCCCACTAAGGTGCTTCTGCCAAGATGCAGCTTCCTCCACTTTAGAACCAGGAACCAGGTATTATAGCTGAGCATTGCACCCAAGAACTAGACAGCACTAGCTTGCACTAGGTGCAAACTGGAACTCACTTTATTGGAAGCTTGCATATATAGCACACAAAATCAGATAAGAGCTTGATCGCGTTATCCTAAACAATGCAAACTATTAACAGTAATATCAGTACATCTAATGAACAACAACTAACATAAACATAAACACAAACATCCCCCAATGGTTCAGTAACAAGGTAAAGTGGGCACAATACTAGTCACATCTCCAAGCAAATTAGCAGACAGACAAGAACAATAAGTGACTCGATTACCAATGAGGATTCACACCTAGAAGGCACACAATGGGGAATTATACAATGAGAGAAAGTCACCTTAATAAACAGATTACACATAACAGCAGGAGACACCAGCATCAGGTTGTTTTGAGCTGATTATATTAACATCTATTCTGAGTCTCTGAGTTTAGGAGGGGGGAGGGGGAGCAAAGCAGTCATTGCTGGTTTGGGCACAGAGGCCCCAAATCTGTATCCAAGTCCAAGGTTCCCAGAGTCTGTGAGTTTCGGGGGGCATGGACCTGAATCCAAAGCAAAACCACTCCAAAGATCCCCCAGGCACACACCTCTCAAAGAATAGAGCCCCCTCCCTCCAAATCCAGTGCCCATAGTCAGTAGGCAAGGAGCTACCCTGCAGTACCCTCTAAAATCCCTGTCCCAGTTGGGTCTATCACAATGTGTGATGCACAAACCAGTATTAAAAAACTTCCAATACCTCCCTTGAGTGAGTCTCCCCTGAGAGTTCCTTCATTTGTGTCTCACATGCTCCCCCTCCTAGACACTGCAGTTCACAGTGGAAGGGTTCCAGCAAGAATATTGGCATGCATTAAAAAAGGGGATTAACTCCAGAGATAAAATGATAATTCCCCCACTCTACAAGACTCTGGTCCAGCTGCACCTGGAATATGCCGTCCAGTTCTGGGCACCAGTCCTCAGAAGGGATGTGCTGGAACTGGAGAGAGTCCAGAGAAGGGCAACAAAGTTAATAAAGGGACCGGAGGACCTTCATTATGAGGAAATATTACAAGCACTGAACTTATTCTCTCTAGAGAAGAAACGCTTGGGGGGGGGATATGATTTCAATGTACAAATACCGTACTGGTGACCCCACAATAGGGATAAAACTTTTCCATGAAAGGGAATTTGAAAAGACATGCGGCCATTCACTAAAATTAGAAGAAAAGCGGTTTAACCTTAAACTGCGTAGAGGGTTCTTTACTGTAAGAGCGGTTAGGATGTGGTTTCAGCAGGGAGCATAGATAATTTAAAAAAACTATTAGATAGGCACCTAAACGACCACAACATACAGGGATATACAATGTAATATTGACATACAAGCACACACACAGGTCGGACTTGATGGACTTGTGTCTTTATTCAACCTCATCAACTATGTAACTATGTAGCAAGAGAAGCAGTGCTGTCAATCAGGACAGTGGGCAGGACTAGTTGTGGCCAGGAACTGATTAATAAGCTACAGGCTTGTGAATCAGTAGTGCCAGTTCTGTTAGCTGTGCCCACTTCAACTTCTTCATATCCCACTGTAATGCAAGCAGGCACAGCCTACATGAGAGTGGCAACTCTACTCTGAATCCAGGAGCAGTGCAGCATCATTGCCACCTCATCACAGGAAGCTTCTTTAAATTAACTTCACTAGAATGATTACAAGTAATTATCGGACTTTGCAGGGGACTAATGGGAAACTGGAAGTGCAGAAGTACTTTAAAAATAGAAGATCATGAGGCCAGGTTTAAATGTGCATGTAAACCTGACGTTCTTTGAAAATAAATAGAATAAACTTTCAGATCACTGTTCAGAGGTGATTGACAGGCAGTGAGGAGGCCTCCTCACTGCCTGTTTTAAAACCTTTTTTACCAAACAAATGTGCTGCAACCATGTAGGTTGCATGAGATTGCGCGGCATTTCCTCATTTGCTTGAATGCTTACCGCCTATATATTGGATAATGTTAGCCTTGGCTGCAAAGCATAGCATCACAACCATGCTATACAGACATTCTCATTCACTGAAGTTGCAGTTGGGGGGGGGGGGGGGCAGTTGGAGGGTGCAGAAAACTCAGCGCAGTGACCATAGGTGTGCGCAGCCTATTGCATTAGGGTGTGCACCCCAAAGCTCAAACACACATGCGCGTGTATGTATGTTTGTATGTGTGTATGTATATTATATATGTATATATGTATATTACACACACTCTTATGGCAGAGCCAATGCAGTGAAAGAGGTATGGTAGCACTTTATTAATGGCAGAACTGGTCAGAGGGAGATATTTCCCATAATGTTAATGACAATGCTAATGTGCTTGGGGTGATTAGGGTGTGCCCAGGCACACTTGGCACACCCCCTGCGCACGCCTATGGCAGTGACTAAGCTAAACCTAGCTCCATTCTGCTGTATTGTAAATTGTTCTTTGGACCCGGAACCAGTGGTTGATGTCCGTCTCTATAGCTGGCCGTACTCAAGGAGGTAATAATATTCATATTGTGTCTGCTGGCTGTATAAAGTATTGGCAATGACAGATTGATAGACAGGACGGTGAATTCTTCTGTGTACAGAAACAGGGCTGAGCAGCCATAAAATCTCAATATCTCAGACATTCCGGAAAAGGTGGCAGATTTCCAGTCTGTGCCTGTATAAATGTGACTTTCAATGTGCCTTTTAAAATGAAGTGCAAACACATTATAGACGGGCCTAGAAGAATCTGCAATAGAACAGCCATATCTGTAGTATGTATTGCTTCTTACAATATGTTTAATGAAGTTGATATAGTATATACTATTATTTTGTTCCGTTGGAAAAGAACAAATTTAAGCTGAACCCGAAGGAATTAGAATATTCTTTTGCTGTACCCGCCACCCCACACACACTGGGAGGATTAAATGCCCATTTAGTCTAGAAGTGCAGGGATAAGGTCCATTACTTTTATTATCTCTTGCTATTCTATTCCATCCAAAGCGCAAAGCATTGGGCAGTCTCTGGGCTTCATCACACGCAGTGCAGGGTTATTAACATTTTACATGAGGGGGTGTGCATGCAATTGTGGTCTGAAGTGTCATGTAAAGGCAGTAGCCATGCACCAGTCACTTAAGCCTAGTACAAAGGGGATGAATGTTGGGCAGAATCGGCCAGTTCAAAAGAAACCGTCCGACATTCGGCCCGTGTGTACTGTAGTCAGCAGGTATCAGCACTGTAGGGCAGTGGTCATCAACTCCTGTCCTCAGGACCCACAGGCCAGGTTTTAGGTATTACCTTGGGGAGATGCAGAGCAGAATACTGCAATCACTGAGCAGCAAATGATATCACCTGTGATTTATTTCAGTTAACTTGCAAACCTGGCCTGTTAGTGGGCCCTGAGGACAGGAGTTGATGACCACTGCTGTAGGGGCATGACAAAAAAAGGTCTGCAGATTGGCTCCCGATCAGCAATCTCAGCCAATGGCTGGGAGCGCTGACTGGCGTGTTCTGGCGGGGGGGGGGGGTGGCATCCCCCGCATCCCCCTGTCAGAACACAATAGAACAGCAGGGGAGACTAACATTGGATAGTCAGTACAGCTGCTCCTCCTGAGCTGTCAGTTTTCCTTCGTTCAGACCTGCTGGGTTGAACGGGAAAAAAACTACTAGTGTGTACTAGCCTTTAGCTGGATGGATTCTTCTAGAAATAGGAATAAGGTAAGTAATAGACCTCATCCCTGCACCCCTAGACAAATGAGCACTTAAAGCTGAAGTTTGCATATGCATATTTTTGCACAGTTACTGTACTGAAATACAGTATCATGGTTCACGTCTGACAAATTCAGGTTTACAATGAAGTTTTGTCTCATACTTGGTAGAGGCTGAGATGACCAGGGGGTTTCCCTTACACCTCCTGTCCAATACCCCCTGGAGCTGGTGACAGTGCATAGCAGGAGGAGGAGTGACTGTTGAGGGAGGGGTCTATTGTCACTGACTGCTGGAAGATCTGTTGTTGCTAGTGGGGGTCTATTGTAGCTGGGGTGGGGGGCATTTTTTGTGGCAGCTCTTTTGTTCCTGGGGGCATCTACAGTATTGTTGCTGGGTGGATCTATTGCTGCTGGGGGGGGGGAGTCTATTGTTGTTGGCTGTATGGGATCTATTTTTTTGCCTTTCTTTCTTTCTTTGCTTCAAATTCCATACAAATTACTTGGTACTGTAAGGGGAGGTACTGGAAGGTGGGTAGGGGGTGGAACCCAGTGATGGTGCTCAGAGGTGGGTAGGGGTGGAGACAAGGTGGGATATGGAAGGAGGGAGTACCATCCCTGCACGCCTAGACAAATGAGCACTTAAAGCTGAAGTTTGGATATGCATATTTTTGCACAGTTATTGTACTGCAATACAGTATCATGGTTCAGGTCTGACAAAGACAGGTTTACAATGAATTTTTGCCTCATACTTGGTAGAGGCTGAGATGACCAGGGGGTTTCCCTTACACCTCCTGTCCAATACCCCCTGGAGTTGGTAACAGGGCATAGCAGGACCGTGGACGAGGAGTGACATGGGTGCCTGTGGTCCAGCCTGTGGTCCTGGTCCACGTCCAGACAAAACAGATGATCCAAGGGCAGGCTGGATACTGCTGTTATGCTATGGATTTGCAGCTTGGATCTGATACAGAACTTATGCCGCGTACACACGATCGGATTTTACGGCAGACTTTGCCTGGCGGACTTTTCGGCGGACTTTACGACGGACTTTCCGAATGAACGGACTTGCCTACACACAATCAACCAAAGTCCGACGGATTCGTACGTGATGACGTACGACTGGACTAAAACAAGGATGTTCGTAGCCAGTAGCCAATAGCTGCCCTAGCGTCGGTTTATGTCCGTCGGACTAGCATACAGACGAGCAGACTTTTCGACCGGACTCGAGTCTGTCGGACAGATTTGAAACATGTTTCAAATCTAAGTCCGTCAAACTTTTGAGAAAACAAAGTCCGCTGGAGCCCACACACGATCGAATTGTCCGACGAAATCCAGTACGCTGGACCAAGTATGCCGTAAAGTCCGATCGTGTGTACGCGGCATTAGACACACAGATGAAGCACAAGAACCCGCAGATGCAGGAAGCAATTTGCAGTGAAAATGAGCTGGAATTAGCAACAGCCGGGCAGCAGTGGCAACATATAGGAAGACAGAAGCAGGCAGGGTCAGAAGCCAGCTAGGGGTCAATATCACGCAGGGAAAAGAAGCACTGAGTCAGCAGGCAGAAGATGAAGCCAGGGCCATAAGCCAAAGACAGCAACGGGAGATCAGGATACAATGAAATCAGGAGTCAAGCCGGGTCATGCACAGAGCAGCAGAATGCAGGTCAGGCCACAGGTCTCAGGAGCTGATCACCACTCAGCAACCTCTCCTCAGTATATTGTTCTTTAAACAGAGAGATTGGTGCCAATGCTAGTCAACTGTGTACGCCTGTCCATGCTATATTAGCGTAAGCAGCGCTTTTTGTTAGCGGGATCGTGGGGGACGCAGTTTTGGCTCCTTCAGCAAGGAATGTATCTTATGACAAGAGGTACTAGAGTGTACTGGATGATCTATTGATGCTGGCTGTTGGGGGATCTATGGTCGCTGGGGGGATTTATCGTTGTATGGGGGTCTAGTGTTGCTGGGGAGGTTTGTTGTTGCTGGTGGAGGATCTATTGTTGCTAGAAGGAGTTAACTGTTGAGGGAGGGGTCTATCGTTGCTGACTGCTGGAAGATCTATTGTTGCTAGTGGGGGTCTATTGTGGCTGGGGTGAGGGGCATTTTATGTGGCATCTCTTTTGTTGTTGGGGGCATCTAGAGTATTGTTACTGGGAGGATCTATTGTTGCTGGAGGGTTAATTGTTGTTGGCTGCATGGGATCTATTTTATTGCTTTTCTTGTTATCAGTATCAAATTCCATACAAATTACTTGGTTCTGTAATCTCTAAAAGGGGTGGTACTGGAATGTGGGTAATGGGTGGAACCCAGGGATGGTGCTCAGAGGTGGGTAGGGGGCGGAGACAAGGAGGGATATGGAAGGAGGGAGTACCTGCACCTATTTCCTGACAAAAAAAGCCCTGAGTGTAAACATGCACATTTTTGCACACATTTGAGCACATAACTGAAGACCGGTGTATTGGAGCATGATCTGTACTAAGCACACGAGCAGATCTTGTTGTTGGGATTATAGGCAAAATCCCATGCTATAATATTTTCTAAATTTTGATTAAAGAAGATCATTTTAAAAAAATGATTTCCTTCTGTAGAACACCAGAGTAAGTAACTCAATAATCAAATGCAATGCAGAAAAATAATGTCAAAGCACATTACCCCATGGCAAAGATTTTAGTGCAATAAACAGCTAAGAGATGTATTCTGAGTGGTTGCTTTAGGCGGCCAATGTTCCTGTACATCCTACCTTATCTACACTATATTGCCAAAAGTATTGGGACGCCTGCCTTTACACTCACATGAACTTTATTGGCATACCAGTCTTCGTTTCATAGGGTTCAATATTGAGTTGGCCCACCCTTTGCAGCTATAACAGCTTCAACTCTTCTGGGAAGGCTCTCTACGAGGTTTAGGAGTGTGTCTATGGGAATGTTTGACCATTCTTCCAGAAGCGCATCTGTGAGGTCAGGCACTGATGTGGACGAGAAGGCCTGGCTCACAGTCTCTGCTCTAATTCATCCCAAAGGTGTTCTATCGGGTTATGGTCAGGACCCTGTGCAGGCCAGTCAAGTTCATCCACTCCAAACTCACTCATGTCTTTATGGACCTTGCTTTGGGCAACGGTTCAAATCATTTGGTGGAGGGGGGATTATGGGGTGGGGTTGTTTTTCAGGGGTTGGGTCTGGACCCTTAGTACCAGTGAAGGGAGCTCTTAAGGCGTCAGCATACCAAGACATTTTGGACAATTTCATGCTCCCAACTTTGTGGGTACAGTTTGGGGATAGCCCCTTCCTGTACCAACATGACTGCGCACCAGTGCACAAAGCAAGGTGCATAAAGACATCGGTGAGCGAGTTTGGGTTGGAGGAACTTGTCTGGCCTGCACAGAGTCCTGACCTTAACCTGATAGAACACCTTTTGGGATGAATTAGAGCGCAGACTGTGAGCCAGGCCTTCTTGCCCAAAATCAGTGCCTGACCTCACAAATGCGCTTCTGGAAGAATGGTCAAACATTCCCATAGACACACTCCTAAACCTTGTGGACAGCCTTCTCAGAAGAGTTGAAGCTTTTATAGCTGCAAAGGGTGGGCCAACTCAAAATTGAAGCCTACGGACTAAGACTGGGGTGCCATTAAAGTGCATGTGTGTGTAAAGGCAGGCGTCCCAATACTGTTGGCAATATAATGTATATTCTATTACTTGCAAGAGTCTTCGAGAAACCCCTCCTCCACCAAAGCTGGCAGGCCCAGGGCAACTGACCTTTAGACACTTTATTTCAATATTGGGTGTGGATAACAAAATTGTATCACAATAAATGGCCCTTTTTTTGTGTAAGCATTTTTCACAGGGTCATGGTTTTTCTGCATGAATGATAATTATCTAAGAGATGCCTGCAACTGTTCTCACTCATTTAAGGTAGCAGAGTCATTAAGAATCATCTGCTTATTGGTTTAGTAGGAAACATATATCACTAGAGCTGTAGAGTGCAGATGATTGCAACTTTTACAGAGTGACCGTTGTGTGGTTCATAGTCTGTAACAATGGATTATGTGACAATATAACATATTAAAGAGCAATACAATACAATCTGATACAGTATGGTCTTCCGTATTAATAATGACTCTTTGTTCATTATAGAAATGATTATTTATTACTCTGGTAAATGTATTTTCTGCTGCAGCTAACTTTACTGTATATTTGGTATATGGTTCAGTGGACACAAGGCAGCAACTCTGTCACTTGTGTGATATTTTAGGAAATGTTTCATTGAGATATGTATGTAATCATAGAAAACTAATAAACAATAAAAAAAAAGTATCCGTTAATCACATCCTGCTACACATGTTTAATACAGTATAATCTTAAATGACATATTTAATACAGTACAAGTACATGTTTAATCACAAACAAAAAAAATACAAAAAGTTCTTGCTCTGTACTCTCCAACTAATGTTTGCAATAAAAAATGGCCACGTGGTGTTCACTTTTTGGAGTTGGATTCTGGGAGCTATACCTACATATATGGGGGAATCATGGCGGTATTTATTCTAATGGTACTTATGGGACAATTACTAGAGCAGAAGGGTAAAAGGGGCAACAGGAACCTTTAAATATGTGTTTTGTTTTTTTTTTCTCTTTTTAAGCCACCCTTATGCTACGTACACACGGTCGAATTTTCCGACGGGAAATGTTTGATGGGAGCTTGTTGTCAGAAATTCCGACCCCCTGTAGGCTCCATTGGACATTTTACGTCGGAATTTCCGACAAACAAAATTTGAAAACTGGATCTCAAATTTTCCAGATGGTCACCAGTCATCTCTATGACCGTCGGAGGCCCGGGCGCGACGTTATGACGTCGCGCTCGGGATCCCGGATGTCAGCAAAGCCGTGATCGAGGCTGTCAGCATGAAGATCGGTGAAATTTTTTTCACGATCTCATGCTTTCCAGCCTAGAGGAGAGATGCGGGGTCTTATTGACCCTGCATCTCTCCATAAAGAGGACCTGTCAAATAGATTCCTATTACAAGGGATGTTTACATTCCTTGTAATAGGAATAAAAGTGATCATATCCACAGTAATCTCTAGCAACCAATCAACAAGCAGAAATCATGTGCTGTAACCTCTAGCAACTAATCAGTGAGCTGTAATGTGTGCTGTAACCTCTAGCAACTAGTCAGTGAGCGGTAATGATACACTGTAACCACTGACAACCAATCATAATAGCTGCCTGATCTGATTCAGTAAACTGATTTTGAGTCTAGCTGCTATTTATTGTATGTCTCAGAGTGAAACTGCATGGAGGGGGGGGGGGGGGGGGGGGCCAAGAAAAGTTTTGCCCAGGGTCCAATCAATATTAAAGACGGCCCTGAAAGGGACACATGCCTTAGTGGCATCTAAAAGATGAGGAATAACAGATTCCTTGTATACCTTTTCTGGTATGTGAGACGCATGAAGAAGAAAGAAGGCCGGGTCTTCTGGTATCTTACGGTCCGTGAAGATTTGAAGAATGCGTCTGACCTCTGTCCAGAAATTCTTTAATTTGGGGCATTTCCAGAAAATAGTTAACATGGTGCCTCTATCTCCCTGACATCTCCAACACTGGCGTTCTATGCCACCACGTAAAAATTCTGAAATTAGTCTCTTGAGTTTTCGTACAAATAGATGATTTGTGCGTAAACTTAAGAATATGTTGTAACTGTACAGTGTTGAAAGATTTAGCCAACTCTCGTTCCCATTCGCGGACACAAAAGGGTCAATTTCTATTGATGAAATTAATAATTCATAGTTGGCCGATAAAGTGTGGGACATTGCTCCCACCTCCAAACTAAATTTCTCAAAAACAGTAGAGGGCCTGGCAAACTGTCCTGGAGCTGGAAGGGTGCCAAGGAAATGGGTAATCTGAAGGGCACTCCAGATTAATCTAAACATGCCCCCCTGTTCCATCAGCTCCGGGACAGTCAGCCACGCCCCCCGCCTTTAGGTAACTGGACACTTGTGTAAAGCCCGTATTCAATAGGTGCTTAAAGGCTGCGTCATCAGTCCCCGGAGCAATAGTGTTCTCCACTTAAAACTCCAATTTATTAAAACCTTTCCAACAAAACACTCACATTAAGTGAGCACTCGAAATGCTATGATAAACACTTGACATAAATCTCGTCTTTGCAACTCCTCACTGCAGGATTCTGTGGTGTCGGCATCATCTGGCAGAGGTGTCTCATGCAGATAGCGGTGGGGAGAAGAGACAGAAGTCACACTAGGTGCTTTGTATTGAGGCAAGTACACACTGCAAAGGGATATGCTCTGTCTATATTTCATTTCAGAAGTTTAAAATCACTTTATCCGCTTGCCGACCGCATCACGAGGATGTACAGCGGCAGAGCTGCCTCCCTGCGCTGGATCACTTACTTAGTACGTGATCCGCGTGCTCGGACAGAGGGCGCAAGCGTGCGCCTGGTGGCTAGGGTTGCCACCTGTCCCGGATTCACCCTGACAGTCCGGGTTTTGAATCATGTGTCCGGGTTTCAGGCCACTTGAAACCTGGACACGTTATTCAGACAGGAATGTGGCTCGGAACAGGATCTGATAGGAGGGCGAAGGGGCACTATGTGCGCCGCATAACTATTCTCTTTGGAGTGCCCAAAGATGTCCCAGGTCTGTTACAATCCTATAGTGCAGTGATCTCCAAATTGCGGGCCGCGGGCCAGATGTGGCCCTTTGCCTGCCTTTATCTGGCCCTTGGGGCACTTTTGCAATCACTGATACAAGACTCTGTTCCTCCCACTGACACAGTGGTGCATAATTCCTGCTACTGACCTCAACAATGGGGCACTATTCCTCCCATTGATGCCAATAATGGGGCACTATTCCTCCCATTGATACCAATGATGGGGCACTATTCTTCTCACTGACACCAACAATGCAATGTGGTACTATTCCTTCCTCTAACACCAAAGATGTATTATTTACTCCCACTCGGCACTTTAACAGACAATTGCGCGGTCGTGCGACGCTGTACCCAAACAAAATTGATGTCCTTTTTTTCCCACAAATAGAGCTTTCTCTATTTGTGGGAAAGCTTTAGTTGCGGTTGTCGTTTTTTGCACTATAAACAAAAAAAGACACCCGAACCACATGGTTGTGACATGGTCACCTGGTCTTCACCTGGCTGCTGTTTCTGGCTTGGATGGGATTCCTCACCTCAGCCCCGGGTGAGATGATCATCCTTGTCCCTCTTCTTCCTTTGGATCCTAGGTTGGGCACCACCATTTGGCCGCACTGTAAGTTACACACCTTTATTTTGAGAGATTGTTTCTCTGTTTAAAGGATATCCCTACTCATAAATATTACTGATTTATTTTCAGAGCATCTTACTCCTAAAGATTGGCAAGAGCCATGAAACATGCGTCGAGTTATATCAAACTGATGCTTTAAACAATTTTGGCCTACCATGAAAAATCGATCATGTTCATTGAACTTTTATGAATGGATGAGTTTTCCTTTTGTATTTAATATGTTTATTTATTATTTTGTACTTTCTTCTGTATAATTGTTTTATATTTATATTTATGCAAATGTATTACACTGGATTGTGTCCTGTATTACAGATTGACACTTTCCTTAAAGTAATCTGCTATTTCTTAATAAATTGAACAATCCAATGACTTGCCTCATACAAAGTCCCATTTCCTTTCTCCTTCTTGTTGTATACATATTAGAGATGGAGGCTTGTCATTGCTACAATTATGTTGTGTTAGGTCGCATCTACTATAATGAGTAAAAAATGTGTTTTTTTATATATTTTTGGGGTATATTTATTATAGCAAAAAGTAAAAAAATATTTTTTTTTTCCAATATTGTCGCTCTTTTTTTGTTTATAGAGCAAAAAATAAAAAATGCAGAGGCGATCAAATACCAGCAAAAGAAAGCTCTATTTGTGGGTAAAAAAAAGGATGTCAATTTTGTTTGGGTGCAATGTTGCACGACCGCGCAATTGTCAATTAAAGCAACGCAGTGCCGAATCGCAAAAAGTGCTTTGGTCAGGAAGGGGGTAAAATCTTCCGGGGCTGAAGTGGTTAAAGTAGTACAGTGCAAAATAGCAAAAAATGGTCAAGTCATGAAGGGGGTAAAACCTTCTGGAGCTGAAGTGGTTAATCAGAAAATAGAATAATAATAATATATTAATATAATGTATAAGCAGGCTGGCTCATGTTCTCACTACATATTTGATTCATATTTGAGTTTGAATGGACTATACCCTTAAAATTCTTAGACTGTTTTCTGATTACTGCGGTACTCATTCTAGTATTATGCCAACTCCACACTTTCAGGCAGCAAATATTGATAAATTGCCCATTATGAGTGAAACGTTTCTAGAGAGATTATGATTGATTTATAGCTCACGCTGTCTGCATGCACCGACCATCCATCTCTCTTATAGGGAGTGCAGTATGCAGTTATCCAGCCCCAGAGAAAAGAACGGCTTTCCTCCGCATTGTAGAATGTATAGTATTTTTTTTTTCATGAGGTTCCCTTAAGAGAAAATGATCCACAATGGATGATTATATTGTTTTGAATAAAGCATATTAACTTGCCATTGCTACTCATTGACGTGACCTAGAAACTATTTTTATCTACATTACAGGAGAGGAGAGTGGAAGTATGGAACATGTTATTACATTATAGAACACGGTTATTTAAGTCGCCATAAGACAAATGACAAATCAAATTCATCCTTTTACATACAGGATCCCAAGTCATTCAGTTTAGATTACAGCCGTGTTTCTCAAATTGCAATTCCAACAGTTATATCTATCTATACAAGCACAATTATCCATAAACTAGAAAAAAGTCAAAACTTAGGGGCGATCTATTTATAAACCAGAACCGCATAGGCATTTATCCGGTGAATCTGCATGTACATCTGTTCTGTTCTATGCGACTTGTGCAAATAATATATGTTATGAGGCTATTTTCTCTACTGAATGAATGTTCTTTTACTATGGGCAGTAGTAAAATATATAGAATTATGGCCACTAGATGGAGAGGAGGAGCATAAGAAATACCTATGTCTTTGTAATAAGAGAAACACAGGGGTTGATTTACTAAAGGCAAATACCGTATTTATCGGCATATAACATGCACATTCATTTTAAGAGGGAAGTTTCAGGAAAAAAAATAAGTTTTAAATAAGGAACTTTGAAGCACAATAAGGGTCAGTGCCCATCTGCGGCCTCTCCATTGCCATCAATGCAGTCTGATCAATGACCATCTGCAGCCTCACCATTGCCATCAATGCAGCCTCACCATTGCCATCAATGCAGCCTCATCAGTCCACATCAATGCAGCCTCACCATTGCCATCAATGCAGCCTCATCAGTCCACATCAATGCAGCCTCACTATTGCCATCAATGCAGCCTCATCAGTCCACATCAATGCAGCCTCACCATTGCCATCAATGCAGCAGCCTCTCCATTGCCATCAATGCAGCCTGATCAATGCCCATCTGCAGCCTCACCATTGCCATCAATGCAGCCTGATCAATGCCCATCTGCAGCCTCACCATTGCCATCAGTGCAGCCTCATCAGTCCACATCAATGCAGCCTCACCATTGCCATCAATGCAGCAGCCTCACCATTGCCATCAATGCAGCAGCCTCACCATTGCCATCGGTGCAGCCTGATAGATGCCCATCTGTAGCCTAAAAGGGACAGGGAGGGGGCTGGGACGAGCGCCTACAGATTACATACAGTGAGAATCTCCTATGATAGACAGAACAGTGGTTCAATGACTGCTAAGGAGACGGGACTTCCTATTACAGAGGCGCCAAGTAAACAGGAGATTCTCACTGTATGTAATCTGACGGCGCTCGTCCTGCCCCCCTCCCTGTCCCCTCAGAGGCAGCTAAAATTGAAGTATCAGCATAACAGGCATACGCTATTTGCACCCGATTTTCAGGGTGAAAAAGTGTGTGTTATACGCCAATAAATACAGTAGTTGCTCCAGAGCTTAGTAAATGAGCAGAAGTTCTACTGACTTTCATCATCCAATCATGTGCAAGAAAAAATGCTGTTTTTTTTTTTCCTTGCAGGTGATTGGATATTGTTTGCAAAGTGATGCTTTTCCTCATTTACTAATTTCTGGAGCAACTGCACTTGCAGAATGTAACTGCACTTTGCAAAGTGCACAGTCTATTTGCCATAAATCAACCCCAATGCAACATTGTTAGGTATTATTAAACCCAGGACCCTGCATTAACTATATCTGGTCTCCCACAGTACACAGAACATGGAAATGCAATTATTTTAGTAAGTATAAACTGTTAAATACCTTTTCTCATCAGCAGTATATAGCAGTCTTGTGACTTCTATCAGTTCCCGGTAAAGCTTGTAGGAGGAGTTTTCATACTGCACTGGCTGTCCTATCGGGATCCAGGACCCCTGACCCTCCGGACAGTGCTGATTGGCCCTGTGCTGATCACATGCACTCTCCCAAGAAAAAAAAAAACCTCTCTAGCAATTCACACCAAAGCATGTGCAGCCTGACTCCAAAGGCTCTGTGTTATCTGGACCTGTTCTGGAGTCAGTGCAAGAAGAGGAGGATCTGTGCTTACAGGATCAAGCAGTGAGGAGCTCACTGCACGCAAAATACTCAGAGTTGCTCACTTAGAATAAATTATTGGTGTCCACAGGCTCGGTTAAAGTGGTATTCAAGGTTCAGCTTTTAAAAGAACAAAAAAGAACAAAAACACGTTATACTTACCTGCTCTGTGTAAAACCACTGCACAGAGCAGGTAAGTATAACGTGTTTGTTTGTTTTTTCATTCTTTTCTCCACTTCTTGGGTCCCCTGCTGGTTCTCCTGGCTTCTCTACCTTGACCAGTGCCCCAGTAGCAAGCCACTTGCTATGGGGGCACAGATACATGCTCGCTCCCGAGCCCTGCTTTATGCGTCCATAAGACACGTAGAGAAACTGCTCCGCTTTCACCACCCCCTGCTCTCTCCTCATTGGATCACTGACTGTGATTGACAGCAGTGGGAGTCAATGGCTCCCGCTGCTGTCTCAGCCAATGAGTAGAGGGAACACCAGGACTGCACATCGATGGATCAAGATGGGGCTCAGGTGAGTATTAGGGGGGCTGTGCGGGGAGCAGCACACAGGAGGTTTTTTACCTTCCTTGCAAAGTGAACATCTTATTTTCCTTTACTAAGTAAATTCATAATGTCTTTTAAAGGACAGAAAAACAACAGGAAAGGCAACGAGACAGGGTAAAGAGAAATAAAAAAAAAGAATAACATAGGTGGCCAGTGGAGAAAGAAAGGGCGGAGGTGGAAATAAAAGTTTAGATTCAAATATGGAGGCAAACTGTAAATGTGTTCTATTGTATTTACATTTGATGATAAATATACCAAAAATGTAAAGTTTTTTTTTAATTATAAATATTTATTACATTAACTTATCCTAATCTGTTTAATAAGGTATAATACTTTAATTCATTTAATTAATAAGGTATAATACTTTAATTAGTCTGTGTGTGTCTCCCCTGGTAGTCTACAGTGTCTTGAAAAATTATTCATACCCCTTGAAATGTTCCACATTTTGTCATGTTACAACCAAAAACATAAATGTATTTTATTGGGATTTTATGTGATAGACCAACACAAAGTGGCACATAATTGTGAAGTGGAAGGAAAATTATAAATGGTTTTCAACATTTTTTACAAATAAATATGTGAAAAGTGTGGTGTACATTTGTATTCAGCCCCCCTGAGTCAATACTTTGTAGAACCGCCTTTCACTGCAATTACAGCTGCAAGTCTTTCTGGGGATATCTCTACCAGCTTTTTCAAGGCACTGTATATGTGTTTAGTTTTTTTGGCGTCCTTGCTGAGATTAAAAGGTTACTTCACTCTTATGAAAAAACTGCCTATACAGATAGGGGGAGCCTGCACATAAAAACAAATTGTGTAGCCTTGACCAAAGTAAGTTATTGTACGGGCCATACAGGGGCGATCACAATATCTGGAATACCTAGCATCCTGCAGGAGATGTGGGGAAGTTGCCCCGGGTGCCAGTGCTAGCACACTGCTGACAGGTGGGTTAGTGGAGCCCAGTCCCAGGACGGGGCTCCAGGATTCAGCCTACAATTGCAGGACGCTGGGATTTAGTTCAGATCTCAGGACAATCCTAGCAAATCCAGGATGGTTAGGACATATGTGCTTGTCTTCCTCCCCCCACCCCTGACTGTCAGAAGCCATGAAATCAGGCAGAGACAGAAGTACAGTTAAATCACACTTGTTTAATAATAAAAGTAAAAAAGAACAAATGTAGTCAAAACATAGCCAAAGTTCAGTAACTGGAATGGATAGTCAGCCAAGCCAGAAGTCAGGTATCAATGTAGTGGAACAGCAAGCAGGATCTGGAGCCAGAAGGGATGTCAGCAAAGGAAGTCTTGAACAGGATCGCAGGAGATAGTCTCTGTGATGTTTGACCAAGGCAAAGGCAAAGAACCTCTGGACTGGACGGCTTAAGTAGGCAGGACTGTCGAGCAGGATCATCAACAGGTGAGTCACTGTGGAGAGATGGGAGCTGGCAATTAGCCGACAGCAGAGCGGCCAGCTCAGAGAAGGAAGGCCTGAGCCCAGCCCTGACACTAACACTTTTTTTAACAGGAAACAGGTACCTTTGTTGAGAAGAAGCCTCTCTCACCTAATCATTTCTCACCTAGATGAGATTTACATCACCATCCCGCTTCTTCCCTGCCCGCAGCCTCCTGGGCCACATCACACGTCCCAGGAGGCTGCAGGAACAGTCCCAAAGCGACACACAATCTCATGCATATGTAGTGGGAAGCCAACTGTGATTTCTCAGGAAGTCACAACCGGCTACCAAATCCAAGATGGCGGTGCCAGGGACACGCATCGGTAAGAAGAACCAGCTGCGTAAGGACAGCGCTGGACTCCAGGGACTAGTAAGTCAG
The DNA here is from genome assembly GCF_042186555.1 of Aquarana catesbeiana. Classification (NCBI taxonomy): domain Eukaryota; kingdom Metazoa; phylum Chordata; class Amphibia; order Anura; family Ranidae; genus Aquarana; species Aquarana catesbeiana. Next base: position 660,073,047 of record NC_133327.1, on the reverse strand, counting down.
TGGCTGCAGTATTGGTAGCTGCCAACTTATATTTTTTTGTTTAAAAAGGGTGAAGTTCCTCTTTAATTTACTCAGACACAGCCTGACTGTTATCATAGACTCACCGTCCTGTTCTAGGGACACGAGGACAAAAGTCACACAGCCACTTTGAGCGCAGAAATCGCAATCACAGAGTAAGTATTTCTCCATTGACCAACAGCTGACCCTTGCAAAATGTTGTGGTTCAAACCTAATCTTATTCCCTCGCTGCCGCAGGCTTGTCTGCCAGCACAGTGAAATGGTAACAACAGAACAAAGGGGACTTCATCTTTTGTCTTTGCTAACTGGATGAAGACAGTTTTATTTCCTTCCTTTGTTGGAGAATGGCGCTTGAATTGAAGTTACATGAAATAGGATCTTTATCTATCGTTCATTCTTATCTGCAATCCTTAGATTTAGGGATTACAGTGTATTTACACAAACTTTTCTATTTGGTTTTGGATACACCAGAGAAATGTTAGCTACTTTATCAGGTTTTTATTGAGGTCCATGTCACTGCCGGGGAGATTCACCATCTCTATTTGTCCTGGGGACCATAGTCACAGGGGCACAATTTCAAACTTTAGTTTAAGGATGCCAATTTTTATTTTGAGTCCAGCTTGGATCAATGTAAGTATTGTACAGTGGGTATAGAAAATAATCACCCCCTTTAAAATAATTACATTTTGTTGCTTTGCAGCCTGAAATCAAGACAGACACAGTTTTTGTTTTATCCAGCTGTATTTATTAGTGCAACTTATAACATCCAAGTGAAAGATATAACACCAACATGTCAGAAAAAAAAAAAACAGAATCACTGAGTTGGAAAAATTATCACCCTCTTATGTCTGTATTTTGTTGAACCACCTTTTGCTTTAATGAGATTAAAATATAATTATTTGGCCTCAACACCAAGCAATGGAGGTTATTTACGAAAGGCAAATCCACTTTGCACTACAAGTGCGAAGAGCACTTGAAATTGCACTGAAAGTGCACTTGGAAGTGCAGTCGTTGTAGATCTGAGGGGGACATGCAAGGAAAAAAAAACAGCATTTTAGCTCTCACATGATTGGATAATAAAATCAGCAGATCTTCCCCTCATTTCAGATCTACCCCTCAGATTTACTTTGCACTTGTAGTTTGCACTTGTAGTGCAAAGTGGATTTGCCTTTCGTAAACAACCCCCTATATGTGTAGGAGAAATCCAATACAGCTCCCCATCCAAATAACATCATTCCTACAGTAAAGCATGGAGGTGGTAATATCCTGTTATGGGGGTGTTTCTCTGCAGCAGGGACCAGAGCACTTGTCAGGATAGAAGGAAAATAGATGGGGCAAAATCTCATCAAATTCTTGAGGAATATCTGCTGCTCTCTGTCATAAAGTTGTCAACGGTAAGAAGGTTTACCTTCCAACATGACAATGACCCAAAGCCAGTGGTGGCTGGTGCTCCATCAGTCGGGGAGGCAGACAAACCTGAGATTGATCGGTGCTTACCCATCCAGGTCTTGGCTGCGGCTTCTCCCCTCTGTCTTTTCCGTGTCCCGGCAGTCGCTGCTTCTCCTCCCAGCCAAGTAGGTCTTCGGAATCCCGGCCAATGGGGTCTTAGGACTCTCGGCCAATCAGGTCTCAGGACCCGCTTCCTGACTGGCCGGGGAGGAGAAACAGGAAGACATTAATATTCGCTAATGTTACACAACTGGGTGGGCTCACTGTGCCCTGAGCCCACCCTTTTTTGAAGCCAATTAGAGCCTGGGCTCTAATCATGTGCTTAAAAAAAAAACCCTATTGATATCCATGCGCCCGGTGACCTGCATTGAGATTAGGGGCCTGGTGCATCGATTAGGGGGGCGGCGCCCCTGCACCCCTAATGGAAGGGTCGCCACTGCCCAAAGCACACAGCAAAAATTACCCACAGTGGTTGAAGGAGAAAAAGGTGAATGTCCTTGCATGTCCTAGTCAGAACCCAGACTTAAACCCCATTGAAAATCTGTGGAATGACTTGAAGACTGGAGTCCACAAATGGTCACCATCAAATTTAACTGAACTAGAGCAGTTCTGCAAAGAAGAGTGGGCAAATATTGCAAAGTCTAGATGTGCAAAGTTAGTAGAGACATATCCCAACAGACTAAAGGCTGTAATTAGAGCAAAATGTGGTCCAACAAATTACTGACATAAGGGGGGTGATCCTTTTTCCAACTCAGTGATTCTGTTTTTGAATTTTCTTTTCTGACATGTTGGTGTTATAGCTTTCACTTGGATGTTATAAGTTGCACTAGTAAATACAGCTGGATAAAACAAAAACTGTGTCTGTCTTAATTTCAGGCTGCAAAGCAACAAAATGTGATTTTTTTTCAAAGGGGGGGGAGGTGATTCTTTTCTATACCCACTGTATGTGCCATACCCAGGGAAGGACTTAGGGTGGTGGGGGCCCCTGGGATTGAGCCACTTTCTGGCCCTACACTTCTATACATATGCACAGCTCTATAAAACAGGAATAGAAAAGGACAAGGTGCGCCAGACTCAGTGCAGTATTAAAGAACTTCTGTTTAATTGGACAAGACAAAACAGCCAAATGGCTACTCACAAAAGTAGATAATATATAAGCGTATAAGTGGGGGATACTGTACTGGTATTCGTCCTGGGTCCACAATTAATAAAAGCAATAAAAATGGATAAAATGATAATTACTGTATTTATTGGCGTATAACACACGCCGGCGTATAACACGCACCCCGAGTTTAGGAGGGAATTTTAAGGAAAAAAACTTTTAGGAGGGAAGTTTAAGGAAAAAAACTTACATTTAAATGCCCATCAATGCAGCCTTCTCAGTGTCCATCTGCAGCCTTGTCAGTGTCAGTGTAGCCTTGTCAGTGTCAGTGTAGCCTTGCTCCAGTGTCATTGCTGCCTTGTCATTGCAGCCTTTCAGTTTAAAAATGGCGCTGCCGAGATACAGAGCCGGCTTTCGGCCACTCTCAGTGTCTCTCGGACGCTCTCGGTGGCTTTCGTCTGCTCTCTGCAGCTTTCGGCCACTCTCGGCCGTTCTCGGCGGCTTTCGGAACGGGCGGGGCCCCCTATTGGCCGGGGCCCATGGGCTCGAGCCCCGTCAAGCCCATGTACATGACGGCCTTCTTAATGCAAACCCTTGTTGACCCATATCTGTGATTGGACACAACACAAGTTTGGCAGCAGATTTCAGCAAATGATTTTGGCTGAAATCAGCTGATCGGCTGTGGCCTATCACACACAGAGGTCTGTGTTTACAAAAAACAGCGATCTGGCTGTGAACAGCGATCTGGCTGTTTCTTCTCCCTAAAAAGCAGATAGAATAAAACAGTCAGATCAGAAAGTAAAGGCAGCGCATATTTATACATTGTTAGGCACACAGTTAACCCCTTGATTGTCCCTAGATGTTATCCCCTTCTCAGTCAGTGTCTCTAGCACAGTGTCAGTGTACAGTGTTATCACTGATAACTGTATTAGTGTCACTAGCGCCGTTAGTGTCAGTTAGTTACCCTCCCAGATAGTGTCTGTTAGCGACAGATTGCCCGCCACCCTATCACAGTCCCATTATAAGTTGCTGAGCACTGCCATTACCAGTATAGCATCATAGTTGCCTAAATTCCAGTATACCATCGCTTGTAGATGCTATAACTTTTTCATTAACCAATTAATATTTGCTTATTGGGATTTTATTTTTTACCAAAGACATGTAGCAGAATACATTTTGGCCTTAATTTCAGAAGAAATTAGATTTTTTGATTTCTTAAATTAGACATGTTTTATAACAGAAAGTAGAAAATATTGTGTTTTTTTTTCCTCTAAATTTTCATTTATATAACAAAAACCCCAGTGGTGATCAAATACTGTCAAAAGAAAGCTCTATTTGTGTAAAATTTAAAATATAATTTTTATTTGAGTATAGTGTTACCTGATGGAGCAACTGCCAGTTAACCTCTTTAGCTCCAGCGATGTGCCAGTACGTACAACCAGGACTTTGGTTGTGCCAGGATGATGTCTGGTATCGTTCTTCAGAGCCAACAATTGGCTTTCTTGTAAAAGCAATCCTAGTGGCTAATTAGCCTTCACTGGGGCTCTCCCATTCCACTGGGGACCAATGTGACCAGCTGGCGCTTCCACCATCTGACCATAGAGGTAATCAGAGACTGGAACGGCTCTGATCCCCTCTATTATAGGAAACCGGAAGTGATGGGCATTCATCACTTCCGGTTTCCCTGGATGTAAACAGCACCATTTTTAAATAGGAAAAGCATTTGATCACATCAATTACATCAATCACCTCACACATGTGAGGTATCACCGTGAATGTCAGATTGTGGGCAGTAATTCTAGCAGACCTCCTGTTTAAGACTAAAGTGGTAATCTATGGATAGTAAAATGTATGTAGTTTGTCACCATTATGCGGGCGTGCACAATTTTAAAGTGTGACATGTTTGGTATCTATTCACTCTGTGTATTATGTTTTATAAGAGAATAAGAAAACACTGCGCTCTAATAGCAAAAATAAAATATATGTGAGCCAGCAGCTGCATACATTGTGACAAACAATAACTGGTAAATGGGAAAAAAATGCAGCGCTAAGAAGTAATAGGAAGTTAGGGTGTAGTGAAACAATTAAGTAAGAGATGCTGTACTGAACAGTAAAGCATATGTGCAAAAACCATAAGTGAAATGAAATGAACAAACACAGTATAAAGTGTCCACATATGGTAAATGGATGATTCCAAACTCAAATTATTAAGAGGAACTGGTATGGACCAAAAAATGATGTGAAACTAGAAAATAAAGTCAAGTAAGATAAGATGGGTACTCTTACCAGATGACGTGGACTCCACTGTCATATGACATGGAGTCAATGGTGCATGGAGCCAAACCTAGGCTGGAAAACGATATCCGGAACGGTGGAACCTCTGTCTCACTTCTCGACTTCTCTGGTGGGGTGAAGAAACATCAGGAAGGGCCGCCAACTGGATATCAGCCAATAGACCTCAAGGATGTGTTCCAAGGAAAAGCCGGGGACAGATTTGATCCAGACCCCGTGATGGAAGTAGGGCTACTGGAAGGCAGTTTCTTGCATCGGGATAATATGCAAATAAAAAATAAAAAGCTTCTGCATAGTGCAGGTAAACCAGGGATTTTTATTTCTAAAAATACCATACAAAAAATGGATAAAAGTGATCACAATTAAAATAAAATCTAAGCAGCGTAAGGAAGGGGAGATCCACGTCATCTGGTAAGAGTACCCATCTTATCTTACTTCCTGATGTTTTCATTCTGATGCCCCATATCGAGATGTTGGTTTACAGCTACGGAAGTTCTGTACCCCGTTGACTCAGTCACAGATCCACACCGTGCACCATTGACTTTATTTTCTAGTTTCACATCATTTTTTGGTCCATACCAGTTCCTCTTAATAATTTGAGTTTGGAATCATCCATTTACCATATGTGGACACTTTATACTGTGTTTGTTCATTTCATTTCACTTATGGTTTTTGCACATATGCTTTACTGTTCAGTACAGCATCTCTTACTTAATTGTTTCACTACACCCTAACTTCCTATTACTTCTTAGCGCTGCATTTTTTTCCCATTTATTATGTTTTATATTTTACCAAACAAGTGGGCATTATATTGTGTTTTTGTGCATTCAAATGAAAAAAAGTATATATTTTTTTTTTAACTACTTGCTACCAAGGCCAATTCTGACACTTCGCTCTTACATGTACAGACCATCATTTTTTTTGCTAGAAAATTACTAAGAACCCCCAAACATTATATATGTTTTTTTTTTTGTTTTTTTTAGCAGATACCCTAGGGAATAAAATGGTGGTTGTTGCACCTTTTTATCTCACACAGTATTTGCGCAGTCATTTTTCAAACGCGTTTTTGGAAAAAAAAACAGTTTCATGCATTAAAAAAAAGCAGTAAAGTTAGCCCAATTTTTTTGCATAATGTGAAAGATAATGTTACGCCGAGTAAATAGATGCCTAACATGTCATGCTTTGAAATTGCGGATACTCGTGGAATGGGACCAAAGTTCGGTACTTCAAAATCCCCATAGGCGACACTTTACATTTTTTTACAGGTTATCTATTTATAGTTACAGAGGAGGTCTAACGCTAGAATTATTGCTCTCACTCTAAAGTTTGCGGTGATACCTCACATGTGTGGTTTGAATGTCGTTTACATATGTGGGCGCGACCTACCTATGCGTTCGTTTCTGCGCGTGAGCACGCAGGGACGGGGGCGCTTTAAATTTATTTTATTTATTTTTTTATTGTTTATTTTCAATTTTTTTTTTCTATTTTGACACTTTCTTTTTCCTTTTTTTTTTCATCACTTTTATTCCTATTACAAGGAATGTAAACATTCCTTGTAATAGGAATAGTGCGTGACAGGTCCTCTTTACAGTGACATCTATAAGTCCCCAGATCTCGCCTCTAGGCTGGAAAGCCTGGGAAAAAAACAAAAACAAAAAACGATCCTGTCTTCACAGCCGAGGCGGTGCCATTTTTTCAAATGCAGAGGCCGGGTGTGAAGTCATAACATCGCACCCAACCTCCGAAAGATCATAGAGACGTCCGGGGGCCATCTGTACATAGAAGAGCCGGCACCACTGGAAATTCAGTCTTCAGTTTTCTGCGTTCTCTTTTTATCATGGTCATATGACAAAAAGAAAATTGAAGACTGAGTTTCCAGTGGTGCCGGCTCTTCTATGTACATTTGTGGTTTGTTTCTGGATGTGGGAGGGACATCCTGAGCCAGAGCACCTGGACTAGGTGTGCCACCGTCCATCTCATCATTTGGCTTTTCTGTCTAGCGTGGTGTGGTTTGGTGTTGCGTCCAGGGGGCCATCTGGCCCGCCGGATTCTCTATGGTAAACTTCCGGCATGGACTCATCGATCACTTCTCCCGGCTCACCGATCGTACAGGCGAGCCGGGAGAAGCACCAGAGGGTGACGGGAGAGGGGGGGTATGTCCCTTCCCACAGTCTGTAAAAACGATCAAACAGCTGAACAGCCGCTATGATTGTTCTTATGATGCAGGGAATCTAAAAGAAGATATCTGAATGATGCCTGTAACTGCGGGCATCATTCAGCTATCCCTACTCAAAGTCGACGACGTCATATGATGTCGTTGACTGGGAAGTGGGTAAATTGCATTTGAAAGCCACTGCGTAAATACCCCGTGACATATAAAAATTGAAACACCCACCATTTTATTCTCCACGGCCTCTGCATTAAAAAATATATAATGTTTAGGGGGTTCTAAGTAATTTTCTAGCAAAAAAAAAAATTATTTTTACATTTAAACAAAAAGTGTCAAAAGAGGCATGGTCCTCAAGTGGTTATAATAGTGCAGTGCTGAATAGCAAAAATGTTCTGGTCATGAAGTGGGTAAAACCTTCTGGAGGTCAAGTGGTTAAAGCATAGCTCCCAACTGTCCCTGATTTCGAGGGACTGTCCCTGATTTGGAGCAATGTTTTTGTGTCCCTCTTTCCTCCTCATTTGTCCCTCATTTTGGTCTGATCTATATAGTTGTATATAAAATGCACTTTTTATCTTTCAAAAAGTTTTTCCCGGTGCTAAACCTTTCATCCAAATTCTAAATTGCTGCATTTGTAAATTTTAAAAGCCAATATAAAGGAATTTTATTGGTAAAAGAAAAGCCCTTTTGTATTTAATTAACCTTTTTTTTTGGGGTTAACTCTTCTTCAAGGGGGTGTGGCAGGGGGCGTGTCCTATGCCTACATACATTTGGTAGTAGGTGTCCCTCATTCCCATCCCGAAATGTTGGGAGGTGTGATTAAAGACCCTTTCCTGGGTAAGGGTCCTCGTTAAATAGTACTTTTTTTTAGAGGTCTATACATCAAACCAAACAGGAACAACTGAGAAGGAAGGAGGACAGAGGGATTTGGTCCCAAAAGGAGGGACAGTTGGGAGCCTTGGATTCCGCTCTACAACATAATCCTCTCTCAGATGAATATATCAGCTTTATCTGTCAGATTCCATTCAATTAATCAGAAAACACATCTGAGAATCACCTTAATTGTGCATTTTATTAATGTAATACAAATTCATCTTCTTCTATGATTCCTCAGACTCTGCCAATTGCCCATCTCCAAACTGAGCAATAAATCTTAAATTCCCTGCTTCCTATCTTCTATCTTTTTTTTTAGAGACCCTAATAAAAAGTCTGTAGTGAAAAAGATGCCCTAGTCAAAAAAAAAAAATGTATTCAGCTACATATTTTTGGTAAAATAAATTCCACATATTGATTTGGTTGTGCAAACATTATAGCGTCTACAAACTTTGTGATAAATATATTTAATTTTTTTTTTCTTTTTACTAGTAATGACTTATAGCAGGACTGTGATATTACAGCAGACATTCTGGCACTAAATGATACTTTTGACACTTGAGACATTGTTACAGTGATTAGTACTAAACAAATATGCACTGTCACTGTACTAATGACATTGGCTGGGAAGGGGTTAACATCAGGGGCGATCAAAGGGTTAAATGTGTGCCTAACCAGTGTTTTTCTAAACTGTGGGAGGTGCTTTTACTAGGGGGAGACAGGATCCATGCATTCCCTACTTACAGAACAGCGACCTGCCTTGTTTACATAGGCAGACCACTGTTCTGCCCCTCTGCTCGAGCATCGGCGAGTGGCAGCAGACATCGAGCCTGTGATCACACACAGTCGGAGCGAGCCGTGATCCGGCGCACAGGTGCCGCCCTGCAGCAGTAAAACTGCTATGGGGTGGACCTGAAGTGGTTAATAACCCTCTGGTACTTACCTTACATGTATCCCTCTCATTACAGAGTTTGCTCACTAGAGGAAACCACCAAGCAATAGCAAATGGGTCAACCAATTTACCCCTTAGGCATCAATTTCTGCATCATGGACTGAAGGGGAGAAAATTGCATCCCTTCTTTGCCCAGTAGCACTGGTTATAGCACTTTGCTTAAAGGGTTAGTTAACCTGTACCAAAAAACTGCCTGTGCAGGTAAGGAGCGCCTGTAGATAAACACAAACTGTGCAGCTTTGACCACAATTGAATAATGCCCTTGCAATAGGTGTAGGACATTTACGTATCTCATAAAGCCTGAATAGAAAAGTTCCTAGGACTTTGCTAAGAGGCGTTCACCAGAGTATGTGAGAGGGTTTGAATCAGAAAAAGAGCTGCAATGGCCAGGGGTTTGTATTGCACGGAGTGTAGAGGTCAGGGGTGTGTAATGCACAGAGTGCAGGGGTGTGTAATTCACAGAGTGCAGAGGTATGTAATGCAGAAAGTGCAGGGGTCAGGGGTGTGTAATCCACAGAGTGCAGGGTCGGGGTGTGCAATGCACAGAGTGCAGAGGTCAGGGGTGTGTAATGTACAGAGGTCAGGGGTGTGTAATGAACAGATGCAGGGGTCAGGGGTGTGTAATGCACAGAGTGCAGGGTTAAGGGGTGTGTAATTCACAGAGTGCAGGGGTATGTAATGCACAAAGTGCAGGGGTCAGGGGTGTGTAATCCACAGAGAGCAGGGGTCGGGGTGTGCAATGCACAGAGTGCAGAGGTCAGGGGTGTATAATGCACACAGTGCAGAGGTCAGGGGTGTGCAATGCACAGAGTTCAGAGGTCAGGGGTGTGTAATGCACGGAGTGCAGAGGTCAGGGGTGTGTAATGTACAGAGGTCAGGGGTGTGTAATGAACAGAGCGCAGGGGTCAAGGGTGTGTAATCCACAGAGTGCAGGGGTCGGGGTGTGCAATGCACAGAGTGCAGAGGTCAGGGGTGTATAATGCACACAGTGCAGAGGTCAGGGGTGTGCAATGCACAGAGTTCAGAGGTCAGGGGTGTGTAATGCACGGAGTGCAGAGGTCAGGGGTGTGTAATGTACAGAGGTCAGGGGTGTGTAATGAACAGAGCGCAGGGGTCAAGGGTGTGTAATCCACAGAGTGCAGGGGTCGGGGTGTGCAATGCACAGAGCGCAGAGGTCAGGGGTGTGTAATGCACAGAGTGCAGAGGTCAGGGGTGTGTAATGCACAGAGTGCAGAGGTCAGGGGTGTGTAATGCACAGAGTGCAGGGGTCAAGGGTGTGCAATGCACAAAGTGCAGTGGCCAGGGGTATGTAATGCACAGAGTGCAGAGGTCAGGGGTGTGTAACGCACAGAGTGCCGGGTCAGGGGTGTGTAACACACAGATTGCAGAGGTCCAGAGTATGCAATGCACAGCGTGCAGGGGTCAGGGGTGTATAACACAGATTGCAGAGGTCCAGAGCATGTAATGCACAGAGTGAGGGAGCCAGATGTGTGTAACACATGGAGTGCAGAAGTCAGGAATGTGTAATGCAGAGAATACAGGGGTCAAGAGTATACAAAGTACAAGAATCAGGGGTGTGTAATGCAAGAATGCAAAGGGTAGGGATGTGTAACGCACATTGTGCAGGGGTCAGCAGTGTTTATCGGATGGGTCAAGGGACCTTCTCTATAGCATCTCTATATATATAGGGACAGGCTTTTCTACTCAGATTGTGTCTGCTTTCTAAAGAAAATGAACTGTAAGGCCCCATACACACTATTCACCATTGAGATTTACCAAAACCATGTAGTGCAAGGGCCTGCATGTAAATTGAAACTCTTAAGGTTTGACCTCATATTATATGGTTTTGGTAAATCTGAAGACAAAAATCTGCAGAAAATCTAATAGGGTGTATGGGGGTCTAAGATTCTGAATACCTTATGTTTTTTTTTTTTTAAACAAGAAAAAACACCTTATGTTTTAATGCACTTGGAGACCTATGGAATTTAACTTTCAATTTCAAATTTACCTATACTTAAAGTGGAACTAGACTACATCTGAGCACCGCAAACCAAACCATCCACCCATGTCTTCATGCTTTATTTTGTTGAGAAATCACTTTGAAAAACCTAGCATCTCTGGCCGTGGCTGTCTTGAGTAAGGGCAGATGATTCATGTAGCATTCACTTCCTGGAATCCACTTGCCCTTAGCTCAGGCATGAAGGCGGGATAGGGTGTGCTTAGCTGAGAAAGCCCCTTCTCCCCTACTGAAATCTCCTGGGATGTATGACATCATTTGCCTAGGCTTGGAAATCAGGAAGTAACTGAAGAAATATGAAAAAAGAAAAAAGTTTAAAGAAAGCAAATTTGATATACAGTCAGGTCCATAAATATTGGGACATGGACACACTTCTAATCTTTTTGGCTCTATACACCACCACAATGGATTTGAAATGAAATGAAAAAGACGTGCTTTAACTGCAGACTTTCAGCTTTAATTTGAGGGTATTTACATCCAAATCAGGTGAACGGTGTAGGAATTACAACAGTTTGTATATGTGCCTCCCACTTTTTAGGGGCCAAAAGTAATGGGACAGATTAACAATCATGCATCAAACTTTCACTTTTTAATACTTGGTTGCAAATCGTTTGCAGTCAATTACAGCCTGAAATCTGGAACGTACAGACATCACCAGACGCTGGGTTTCATCCCTGGTGATGCTCTGCCAGGCCTCTACTGCAACTGTCTTCAGTTCCTGCTTGTTCTTGGGGCATTTTCCCTTCAGTTTTGTCTTCAGCAAGTGAAATGCATGCTCAATCGGATTCAGGTCAGGTGATTGACTTGGCCATTGCATAACATTCCACTTCTTTCCCTTAAAAAAACTCTTTGGTTTCTTTCGCAGTATGCTTGGGGTCATTGTCCATCTGCACTGTGAAGCGCCGTCCAATAAGTTCTGAAGCATTTTGCTGACTATGAGCAGATAATATTGCCCGAAACACTTCAGAATTCATCCTGCTGCTTTTGTCAGCAGTCACATCATCAATAAATACAAGAGAACCAGTTCCATTGGCAGCCATACATGCCCACGCCATGACACTACCACCACCATGCTTCACTGATGAGGTGGTATGCTTTGGATCATGAGCAGTTCCTTTCCTTCTCCATACTCTTCTCTTCCCATCACTCTGGTACAAGTTGATCTTGGTCTCATCTGTCCATAGGATGTTGTTCCAGAACTGTGAAGGCTTTTTTAGATGTGGTTTGGCAAACTCTAATCTGGCCTTCCTGTTTTTGAGGCTCACCAATGGTTTACATCTTGTGGTGAACCCTCTGTATTCACTTTGGTGAAGTCTTCTCTTGATTGTTGACTTTGACACACATACACCTACCTCCAGGAGAGTGTTCTTGATCTGGCCAACTGTTGTGAAGGGTGTTTTCTTCACCAGGGAAAGAATTCTTCGGTCAACTACCACAGTTGTTTTCCATGGTCTTCTTTTGGTGTTGCTGAGCTCACTGGTGCGTTCTTTCTTTTTAAGGATGTTCCAAACAGTTGATTTGGCCACACCTAATGTTTTTCTATCTTTCTGATGGGTTTGTTTTGTTTTTTCAGCCTAATGATGGCTTGCTTCACTGATAGTGACAGCTCTTTGGATTTCATATTGAGAGTTGACAGCAACAGATTCCAAATGCAAATAGCACACTTGAAATTAACTCTGAACCTTTTATCTGCTCCTTGTAAATGGGATAATGAGGGAATAACACACACCTGGCCATGGAACAGCTCAGCATCCAATTGTCCCATTACTTTTGGTCCCTTAAAAAGTGGGAGGCACATATACAAACTGTTGTAATTCCTACACCGTTCACCTGATTTGGATGTAAATACCCTCAAATTAAAGCTGAAAGTCTGCAGTTAAAGTACATCTTGTTTGTTTCATTTCAAATCCATTGTGATGGTGTAAAGAGCCAAAAAGATTAGAATTGTATCGATGTCCCGATATTTATGGACCGGACTGTACTTTCCTATCCATTTACTAATGCTAGCAGCATAAGGATTAAAAATAGGCGATGTTGATTGAGAGAATGTAAAGTGTTACAAATGAGGGACTTGTCAACACAGGGTTAATCTTACACCATTAAACGATTTAAATGTCAGCGGGTTCGCCCTTCCAGTTTTCTGTCCCCAAGGCAGAAAGTACAAAAATAATCCCAAGAATCTGTATGTTGATATCCTAAATTTAAAAGAGAGAAATCCGGTGCTAGTAATCATTGTGTGCTTGAAAATTAATTGTTTTGAGTGAGTTCTTTTTCTGTTCTAATTGGGAAGTATTGATTCTTCCTCCTCTGTCTTCACGTTAAGGTGGTTTTGTTTTCCAATCTGAATCCACCACCACACTGCACCTTCCAACTTCCCAACCTTGAAAGAAAGCGTCATTACAATCTATCAAACCAACTCTACTATGACCAGAAAACACATCTGTAGACTTCCCTGGGGGAACATTTGCAATTTACAGTGCTTCAGAGACCATAATATAGTGAAGTGCGCAAGGCTTCTTATTGTAACCTTTATTTAAAGTATATCTAAAGCCAAAACTTTTCATGTTGGATAGATTAAGGAAAGGTTTAAACCACTGTCAGCTTTTTAATTACCATCTCATTATGGAGATTTCCCTTCACCTCCTGTTCTGTAGATCCAACAGGAAGTGAGGGGATATCTTTCCACTTTTAAGGAAATCCCCTCTCAGTGGCGTCGCTATTGGGGTGTGGACCGCACCCAGGTTACGCCAGCCAGAGGGGTGACACCATCAAGTACTGACCGCGATGGTGTCACCCCACCATATGTGACAGTGCACAGATTGGTGCGCTGGCACCAACCGCATCATTTACAGGGGCAGGCTAGTTTCGACCAGCAGCACGCAGTCATGGTGTGCACAATGTGATAGACTCACCCGGGACAGAGGGTTTTGGAGGGAACTGAATGCTAGCCCCTTACCCATTGACTATGGGCCCTGACTTTTGAGGGAGCTACAAACATTTAGGAAGATGTTCTGTTATATAATACAGTGGACAGGATTTAAACACAGCCCACAAGGGTAGTGTGCTAGTAGACAATAGCTGAGTTAATTAGCACAAATAACAATGGGCGAAAGACCCGAAGGCCCACTGCACACTTGCAATAAGCACATTATAGCAGACAACCCCAGACAGGTGGCTTGCTGATGACATCAGCATCTGCTATGAGTCCCACATTGTGAAGCAGTCCTTGCTGGAAATGTGGCATAGAGACCCTTAACATGGATCCCAGAGTCTGTGTGTCTTGGGGAGACATGGACTCGAATATATACATATATATCCCAAATAGTGTTCCCTTAAAAGTCAGGGCCCATAGTCAATGGGTAAGAAGCCATTCAGTCCTCTCCAAAAGCCTCTGTCCTGGGCGAGTCTATCACACACCCCAAACTGGCCCCTGCAATTGATGCAGTCAGTGCACTGTCACGGATGGGGGTGACACCATGTTTTACCGCACCAGGTGACGTAAACCCTAGTGACGCCACTGTCCCCTTTTAGACAGATGTCAAGTGAATAAGTGTCCCCACTGAAAGATTTCCCTTCTATGCCTGTTCTAGTGGCAAATTATGGTAAATTTTGGATTTACCCTCACCTTCATTCCATGTGATCAGGACAACTAGAGAGAGTGAATCTACCTAACAGGCACACAGATATCAATTAAAACCTAAGAGCGGTTCTCATTTCTCACCCATTTATTCAAAAAAGGTAGTTAGCACCATAAATACGGTCTTTCACATTACTGTACCGGTTGGACCCTCTAGATGCATTCTAGGCATTTTGGATGACCTCTCACTGACTGATCTCCAGAAACCAGCTGTTAACAGAGCCCTATTCCAGGCCCGTAGACTCCTTCTACAACAATGGAAGAACGATAGGGTCCCCACTCATAGAGAATGGGTACTTAGCATGGATGATACTCTCAGGCTTGAGAAAGTAATTTTTCAGCGTCGGGTAAATTTGATAAGCTCTGGGGGGATTGGCTGGCAGTTCCAGGTCTTGCGCCGATTGACTTAGCAATGGATAGAATTCTGAGCTGACCTTATCGTACAAAATGTTTCTCCTTTGTATAATTCTGTTGGAAATCTCACACCGAGTTGTCGATTTTTTGTTACTATACCTTTCTTAAAGGAGAAGTCCAGCCTGAGCTCGTTTGGCTGTACTTTTCCTAGGGGTCACAGGAGTGGAATTCGTTTTGCACTCCTGTGACCTGTTTTCAGCAGATAGCGGTCTGAAGTCCGCTGTCTGCTGATGTCACCAATATCAGTCCAGGTACCATGTCATCCCGACTTCAGAAGTCTGGATCCGCCAGGTGCCTGGATTGATAGCCATCTTAGCCTCACAGCGAGTCGCTGAGAGGCTGAGACGGCCGATCCCCACCCCTCCACAGCTCAGTGCTCCAGTGAGCATGGAGGAGCAGAGTAGGAGAGCTGCTGATTGACAGTTAGCAGCTCTCTGCTCGGGGAGCCAAAAGAACCGAGCCATCGGCGGTGTTCCATGGCTCAGTTCTAAGTGAAGAGGTGGGGACAGAGAGGGGACAGATTCAGCATCAGACCGATTCTGCATCCACCTAGGTAAGTATTAATCTGCAGTAACCCCGATTCCCATACTTCTCTTTTTAGTGTATGTGCTTTATAGACTTCCGCATCTTTAAAGTGATTGTGCCTAAAGCCTGGTATACACTATGAGTTTTTTTCCATTCAAACCGCTGGCCCGGTCAGACCTGCTTTACTAATGATCCAAGGTTAGTACAGCAATCTCCCCCTCTGAGCTGTTTTGTTCTGATAAGGGGTCACCCCCCCCGCCCTGCAAGAACACTCAGATCAAGGCTCTTAGCCATTGGCTGAGAGCGCTGATCAGGAGTTGGTTGGCTGCTGGTTTTCCAAATGGCCAGCTTCTGTCGGACCGGCTGCAATACTTACGGGCCGAATGTCGGACGGCCTTTATTTAACCACCCGATGTCACCGAACAAGCATTCGGCCCGTGTACGGGGCTTTAAGAGTGTCTTTTGATCTCTGGATGTACCTTATCTTGTAAAGATAACGGGAACTATGGAACCCCGCCACTGATCTACAGTATATACTGGTTGCGCTTGTTGTGTTTATTTGGTACGATTCAATAAAATTTCTGATTTTTTTTAAAACAAATCTAAAAAATAAAAGTGAAATGAAAACTTACACAGCTTAAAGTGATTGTAAAGTCTCTTTTTTTTTTTTTTACAATAAAAATAACAAACATGTTATATTTACCTGCTCTGTGTAGTGGTTTTGCACAGAGCAGCCCAGATCCTCCTCTTCTTGGGTCCCTCTTCAGTGCTCCTGGCCCCTCCCTCCTGTCGAGTGCCCCCACAGCAAGCAGCTTGCTATGGGGGCACCCAAGCCAAGTCACAGCTCTGTGTGTCCATTCAGACACAGAGCTGCAGCCCAACCCCGCCCCCTCTTTCTCCCCTGATTGGCTGACTGACTTTGATTGATAGCAGCGAGAGCTAATGGCGCTGCTGCTGTGTCTCCGCCAATCAAGAGGGAAAATTTTGCACAGCCGAGACACTCGTGGAAACCGATGGACAGAGATGGGGCTTAGGTAAGTTTTAGGGGGTACACTGTAGAATAAATGAAAAGAGGACGCACCAACCTTGCGCATTACCCAAGTGGTGTTTATTGGTATAAAAAGAAAAGAAATGTACCCACAAACAAGTAGATCATAAAAACATATTAGAGTCCACAATGGACACAAAGTGACCAGGTCATCAGGACCGTGCCCAGCACGCCGGAGAACCTTCCAGATTGCTGACGCATTTCGAGGGGGGATCCCCTCTTCCTCAGAGCCAGATTTTTATTTAAAAAAAAAAAAAATCATAAATACTTTTTTCTTTTTTTTTTAATCACATTCCCTCTGTTCTCAGCTGTATAAGAACTGGGGGAGGAGAAGCAACAGCACACTGAGCGTTCTAGTGACAGGCTATCTGGGGGGGAGGAGGGGGTGTCAGGACAAGTCTGATCATTATAGGAGAATAGGCTGAGTTCCCAGCATAGCTAGAGAACTGACCACAGTGTGTTCTCCCGCTTAGTGTGGTGAGTTTTGAATCAGAAAGCAAGGGGACTGGCAGGAACACCAGGGATTTCACACAAATGAAGCAATACAAAGAAAAGAGGATACTTTCTCATACAAGTTCATGGTACAGCAGCCACATATCAGGAATATGAAATGTTGGGGTAAAAAAATGCCTTAAAGTGGAAGTAATTCCTCCTATCTTTACAACCAAGGAAGTTGCCATCTTAGCCTCTGTTTAATCTGCAGTTGCCATTGTATTGCACATATGATTATTTATGACGCCAACTATTTGATTGCTTGACAGTTCGGTTGAGAGCACAAGCAACCACGACAGTTATTATTCTCGGCATACCATGAATATAACCGTTTAGGTTTAATTACATTAGTTCAGTTCTGCTTTACTGAAAGCTTGGCTGGTATGAGATGGATTTTAATTAGTTGTCTCGGTGACTACATTTCTTGATATTGCTCCTTTCTGCTGTGTTGATGTGTGAAGTGCAGACTCTCAGACTCTCTCAGCAATCCATATTCCAAATTCCATCAGTTCAGAGCAGTAAGAACATTGAAAGAAGACTGCCAGGATAGTAATATGAGGGCATATAGTCAATATAGAGTAAAAGGCTGCTACATTCCTAATTTAGCCAATCCGTTTGTTCTACCCCCCCCCCTCCCCCAAATAGAAAAGGTTTGTCTTAAAATTACAAAAAACTTTATTGAGACAAAAAAGTTGAAAACACAACACATCCTCAAAGCGCCAAAGAGCTCTGATATAATACCCAATTACAAAGTGATACATTCTGATTGTACATACTATCCTACCCAGGATGTAAGGCTATCACTTTTACAAGAGGAATTTCTTTAACAATCATATCCTGCCAAGGAAGCCCCAGCATGCTTGGATTAGTCAATTAGAAATTCTCATTGGGGGAGCAGAGAAGATGGTATCTAGATATAAAGAAAAAAATGAAACAATAAGAAAGCAACAAACGTAAAATATACTGGACTCCCCATAGGTGTACAGGCAACCATTTGCATATAAAAGTGTCACCATTTGATGGATCTGGATCCATAGCCGCCCATCAAACAGGCACACAAAGGACCACAGAGACTCTCCATCACCAGTTATAGAGGATAGGATAGCAATATAAAATCTGCCATTGATGACTTATTTTTCAAGTAAAATCTCCTGGGCTGCCTTCCTCCTCCTTCCTTCACTACTTTGGCCATGAAAAAGCATGTGAATATCAGATATTGGATATCTACCATTTAAAGTGAGTCACCAAGGGCATCTGCTTTATTTCTGTAGGACCTCCTTACCCATAGGCAGTGATGGTGGACCCCCAGGTGGCTTGGTGGGCCAGCATTTCACCTCAGGTTGGAATCCTTGACTTGTTTTAGGATAGACTAAATTGGATGTTAGTCATTATACAAAATGTAATTCTTACAGTCAAAAAACCGAGAGGGGGAGGTTGTGCCAGAGAGAGAACCAAGTGTCAATCTTAAGCTTCCTGTATCTCATCTTCCTGCACTCTTTGGATGAGCCTCCAGAACCTCCTGCAATATCCACAGATTGTACCCAGCTCTTCTGAACACTATTCAGAAGAGTCTGACCCCTGGTGCTGCAATCCAGGCAATCACCGACCCTGGATATAACTTCAAGCAGGATGCAGGAAGCTTAAGATTGACGCTTGGTCCTCTCTCTGGCACAACGCCCCCTCCTATGGCAGCAGGCCCGGAGGGAACAAAAATTCAGCAACAAGCATCTCCTCATCATGCAGAGCATGGGAGGCAAGAAAGTTTTCAAGGTCACGACCAATATACGGAATATACCTTTCCCCAGCATGCAAAACTGGCAATAGTGGTTAGCTAGGGAGAAATAAATATTCATAACTCTAACAATAATGCTGAGCTGAGGGGAAACCCAAGGAAAGCAGAACTAATAATCCATGCTCATGGTGACTGCAGCCCAGCATCACTAAATTTAGGAAAAGGACTGCATTTAGCAGCATTTTTCAAAACTTGTTCAGTCACGGCCACCTCAATACCGGGCCTATTCTGGCACATCTCTCCTACATGTAAAAATCATCATTTTTTTGCTAGAAAATTACTCAGAACCCCCAAACATTATATATTTTTTTTAGCAGACACCCTAGGGAATAAAATGGCGCTCATTGCAACGTTTTATCTCGCACAGTATTTGCACAATAATTTTTCAAACGCCTTTATTTTGGAAAAAAATCTGGTCACCAGTCATCTCTATTGTCCTCATCCGGCGCCAGCCGATTCGTTCTCCGGGCACCCGATGGCACGGGAGAGCCCAGAGAAGCACCCGATGGCGGCGGGAGGGGGGCTGTCTCCTCCCGTCGCCTATAAGAACGATCAAGCAGTGGAACTGCCGCTATGATCATTCTTATCGTGCACAGAATCGCCGGCTGAAAAGAATGATATCTGAATGATGTCTGTAGCTACAGGCATTATTCAGATATTCCCCCCCAAAGTCCAGGACGTTTATATACAGTGGCCAGTTTTGAAGTGGTTAAAAGTAATAAATAAGTGATATTGTGCTAAGTGCATATAGAGTAAATTAAATTATGTAAGTGACACGGATGATCCGTGACCGACAGCAGATCTCACAACAATAGACACTTCATAACAAAAATTAAGTTAAAAAATGTGTAGCGCTGTCAAATCATGACTATAATGACCAAAGTGCAAAAAAAATCTAATATAATGCAATAAAGATGAAAAAGGGAAAAAAAAATATTATTAATAATAGTCCAAATGTCCCAATTCCACATCCATAAAGTGAACTCAAAATGTGTGCTGCTCCAATGTTCAATTGGTGAAGACACCCAGTGCTCCCCACAGGATAGACAGGGTAAGTATATCTGCTTACCAGATTTTTAGACCCTCCAGAGTCTTTCTGCGCATTAGTGAGCTTTCAACCCTCACTATGGGCTCAACCGCATCCACTACCCAGCCTGCTTAATTGGATTCCACAGGTGTATAATCCACAGCTATCATCAGTTAAGGAAACTCCAGAGTCCGGTCACACATTCAGCATATGAAAGAGGAAGATAAACTCATTGCGCAACATTCTTTTAAAAGCACACAGGAGTTTATTAAAAGTTGTACTTACAATAAAAACGATAAAATTAGGCTCACAATGGAAACATTCGTTTGTCCAGCACCCTCCACGAGTGTTCGGACGTCACCGCTGCTCCGTGCCTAGCCTGTCGTACGTTTCGTCCAATGGGACTTCTTCTGTGAGGCAGTAAGGTCCATGCATTTCCATGGTGTATGGTGCATACCAATGAATGATGCAGGATGTTCTGGCCCCAGAGTATCATTGATTGTTAGGGTGCTGGCATAGCAACTCATGCCACTGTCAATTTATGCACTTGGGGGCTATAAATAAGCATGCAACACAACATAACTGTTAGGAGAAGAACAACTGGGGGAATCAATGGTGGAGAAGAATCTGGGTGTTCTGGTAGATCATAGGCATAATAATAACATGCAGTGCCAAGCTGCAGTTTCCAAAGATAGCAAAATCATTTCTTGTACTTAGGTTGGTATTTGACTCCAGAGAGAGAGATATAATTTTGCCCCTGTACAAATCATTAGTAAGACCTCATCTGGAAAATGCAGTTCAGTTTTGGGCTCCAGTTCACAAGATGGATATCAGGGAACTGGAGGAAGTGCAAAGAAGAGCAACCAAACTGATAAGAGGCATGGAGGAGCTCAGCTATGAGGAAAGATTAGAGGAACTGAATGTATTCTATCTGGAGAAGAGGAAATTAAGGGGAGATATGATCAACATATATACTGTACATACGTAAGTGGTCCATATAGTGACCTTTGTGTTTAGTTATTCACTTTAAGGTCACTACAGAAGACAAGGGGGCACCCTTTACATCTGGAGGAAAAGAGATTTAACCTACAATTATGGAAAGGCTTCTTCACAGTAACAGCTGTGAAAATGTGGAACAGACTCCCTCAAAAGCTGGTTCTGGCCAGCTCAGTAGATTGTTTTACAAAAGGCCTGGACTCTTTCTCAGATATACATAATATAACGGGATACTAATATTTATAGGTAAAGTTGATCCAGAGAAAATCTGATTACCCCTTGGGAGATCAGGAAGGAATTTTCTCTCCTGATGGGTCATACTTTATTGGGGTTTTTTTTGCACTTTCCTCTGGATCAACTGTGGATATAGGATTGTGTATATAGAATTGTGTGTGTGTGTATATATATATATATATACACACACACACACTATAATACACACACACTATAATAATGAGTGAGAACAGTTGCAGGCATTTCTTAGATGATTATCATTCATGCAGAAAAACCATGACCCTGTGAAAAATGCTTACACAAAAAAGGGCCATTTATTGTGATACAATTTTGTTATCCACACCCAATATTGAAATAAAGGGGTTGATTTACTAAAGGCAAATGGACTGTGCTCTTTGCAGAGTGCAGTTGCCCTCTGCAAGTGCAATTGCTCCAGAGCTTAGTAAATGAGGTAAGGCTTGACTTTGCAAAGAATACCCATCCTGTGCAAGGAAAATTTTTAAAAAGCAGCATTTTTGCTTGCACATGATTGGATGATGGAAGTCAGCAGAGCTTCTGCTCATTTACTAAGCTCTGGAGCAACTGCTCTTGCAGAGTGCACAGTCTATTTCCCTTTAGTAAATCAACCCCAAAGTGTCTAAAAGGTCAGTTGCCCTGGGCCTACCAGCTTTGGTGGAGGAGGGGGTTCTCGAAGACTCTTGCAAGTAATGGAATATACATTATATTGCCAAAAGTATTGTGACACCTGCCTTTACACACATGAACTTTAATAGCATCCCAGTCTTAGTCCGTAGGGTTCAATATTGAGTTGGCCCACTCTTTGTAGCTATAACAGCATCAGCAGTTCTGGGAAGGCTGTCCACAAGGTTTAGGAGTGTGTCTATGGGAATGTTTGACCATTCTTCCAGAAGCGCATCTGTGAGGTCAGGCACTGATGTTAGAGAGAAGGTCTGGCTCTCAGTCTCCGCTCTAAATCATCCCAAAGGTGTTCTATCAGGTTGAGTTCAGGTCTCTGTGTAGGCCAGTCAAGTTCCTCCACCCCAAACATGCTCATCCATGTCTTTATGGACATTGTTTTGTGTACTGGTCCAAATTATGAGGGGGGATTATGGTGTGGGGTTGTTTTCCAGGGGTTGGGTTTGGCCCCTTAGTTCCAGTGAAGGGAACTCTAAAGGCGTCAGCATACCAAGACATTTTGGACAATTTCATGCTTCCATGCTTGTGGGAACAGTTTGGGGATGGCCCCTTTCTTTTCCAACATAACTGTTTTTTCCCTGGTTGAACTAGATGGTCTTTTTTCAACCAGACTAACAATGTAACTATGTACCTATATAACTATGATCCGAGTCAGACTGGGTCCCATGCTTGCGACACTCCAGGAAGACTCAGAAGGCACTCCATTTTGCCCAGTCCACGTAGCAATTCAAGACACTAATCCAGGGCAAACTAGATCCCTTACTTGCGGCACTCCAGGGAAACCCAGAAGGCACCCCATGGTGCCACCTTGGTTGAGAAATACTGGCTTAGAGCCAGGTCCCTATATTCCTATCTTGAAATTACCCTTGTTATGGGTTAGTAATCGCAGGCTCAGAAAAAGAAAGCCTCACCCTTAACTTTTATCTATATTGCATTGGGACGTTAGCAGAACCATGGACTGCACATAAAAAAACAAAATATTTTTTCAGGCAGAGAACCACCATTTCAATTGTTTTAAAAAGCTTTTTATGGTGTCTCTCTTTAAGGAAACAGAATATTTTAGTGTGCATTTAAATGCGCACACAAATGCGCAGTCGGCTCATGTGATGTGCAGAATTTTTGCATTTAGCTCCCCGCGTTTCCTCCACCAGCTCTATCACTAGTCGGATAAGATGAAGCAAAGCTCTGGCACATGAAGCCTAGCCCGAGGACTTCTGCCTGTGTTGCTTTGCAACATTGACACATTCTACTGATACTGGCAGCGCTTCAGAAGACTCTCCCACTTGTCTTATCTAATACAGACAGGAATGAGGGGGAAGAAATTCCAGCAGAATTATCTGCAGGATCAGCTCCGGAAGAAGCACATTTCTGTGAGGATCATTTTCTCTTTCCAATTAAAATAAAATACATATATGATCTGGAAAGATAATGCACAGTGATTTTTTGTATTTGACTAACGGTGCATGCACAGGCTTATATAATAAGGCGAGGAATAATGTGCAAGGGGAAGTAACCCAAAGCAATCAATCAGAAATAATCAATCAGTTCTAGGTTATGGTACTGGGATTGATTACTGTACTGTTCACATGATCAGTGCCCCTTGTGCTGCCCCATTGAATAAGGACAATACTGACAATGAATAAGGACAATAAGGTCCCTTTCACACTGAGGCGCTTCTAAACTGCCAGTAAAACACTGAGCGCTTTTGAAGAGCTTTTCAGGCGCTTTTGAAGAGCTTTCCATTCATTTCAATGGAGAGGGGTGTTTGTTCCCTGCCCTGCCAGCTCACAGCCCCAGTGTGAAAGCATTTATTGATTTTAATGGAAATAGGTTTTTTTGAGCTTTTCAGGCGCTTTTTTTAGCGTGAAAGCGCCTGAAAAGCGCCTCAGTGTGAAAGGGGTCTGAAATGTATGTATGTTATAGCCTTAAAGTGGGTGTAAACTCTAATGCCGCGTACCCATGATCGGACATTGATCGGACATTCCGACAGCAAAATCCATGTTTTTTTTACACACGGTCAAACAAAGTTGGTCGGAAATTGCGAATATCAAGAACGCGGTGACGTACAACATGTACGACGAGCCGAGAAAAATGAAGTTCAATAGCCAGTGCAGCTGTTCTGCTTGATTCGGAGCATGCGTGGAACTTTGTGCGTCGGAATTGTGTACACGCGATCGGAATTTCCGACAACGGATTTTGTTGTCGGAGAATTTGAGAATCAGATCTCAAATTTTGTGTGACGGAAATTCCAATGGAAAATGTCTGATGGAGCCTACACACGGTCGGAATTTCCGACAAAAAGCTCCCATCGAACATTTTCAATCGGAAAATCCGACCGTGTGTACGGGGCATTACAGTGACTGGCCTCAGGTGATACACAGAGATGAATTAAATCCACCTACACAAGTTGTGCCTGTTTATCTGGAACCCTCTCTTCTCTACGGACTCCTAAAGTACACAGATCAAAGGCTATTTCTACGTTTCCAGAAGGCAGGGGCAGGGATCTGATGTCACAGCACAGAGTTAATCTGAAACCTGAGTTGAGAAAAAGGACACGGCCCCATCTACTCAGCTTCATAAGGGAACATGCACAGCTGAGGCTGTCATTCACCTGCTGGGTTCTGGAGGGGGGTGGGGCCATCTTCCAGGATTGTTTGGTGTCAGCATAGATTGTCAGAAGTGACTCACGCATTCAGTGCTCTGAATTAAGGCAACTACACACTACGGAAGGATAAGCTTTGTTCATTTTTCATTGCAGAGGTTTCCGAGGTTTACAACCACATTACATTTACAACCATGAAACCACTCAACTTCCGCTCTACCATCTTCATTTATCCAGCACGTGTCTTTGGGACCTGGTGGAGGCCTGCAGTAAATCTGCTCATGTGTGGGGAATGCATTCGCATACACACCACTGTTTTCTGGTATCTAGAACCTTGTTGATACCCGCAGTGCAAATTCCCTGCATTTGCCCAGAGGTGCCGCAGGTCTCTGCCAGGTCCCAAAGACCAGCGTCACATCTGCACAGATGCCTAATTCTGTGACTTGCATGCACTCATCTGTAGATTTGCATGATGTGAATATCCCAGGAGGCAGCAGGAGGCATTACATCATTCCCACCAAGGAGGGAAAGTAGGCATTGTTGCGCTGCAGCACTAAAAAAGGTAAGAATTTTTTATAGGAAAGAGGAAACTTGATCCAATTGTGGAAGAAGGAGGGGGAAAAGAAGGAAGGAGAATAGGTGAAGGTCAACATTAAGGAGACTTAGTCACCTTGTCCATTCAGGGGAACGGTAAAGTGACCCCTCCCCATGCCCATGCTCCCTCACTGCTACTACCTCACTGCTTTTGGGTATAGGGGATCATGTGGCCACAAAAGATTGGGTCTAGCAGTCAAACATTAGGCCCCAACACTGCCACATAACCAGGGGAATGACATCACCACTTCCCTTACGGTCCATTACCAGCCAACACTGGGAATTTTAGTGCCTGCCATGACAGCACTAAAAATCCTAAAGAAAATCAAAATTAAGAGTTTTAATTTCCCCAAAATTTCTGAAATTTCTGAAATACAGAGATTTCGCCATTTTCTCAAAATACTTTGGAGTCAATAGGAAAGTTGAAATTAAAGAGGAAATGAACTCTGGAAACTGCGCCTGAAAAAGACAGGCAGTGAGCAAAAGATTAGTTACCAGTATTGCCTGTGGAGTCCCAGGAGTTAATCTTTTGCTATTACTACCTTACCATGCCTTGTTCTGCTCTGTGTTTTTGGGTGAAGGCATCTTGGTAGAGGCAGGGCTTTGCTTCCTCACAGCAGAGCCTTCAGCTAGACCAGTGAGCAAAACAGTAGATCATCAGCACAGACATCACCAGCTCTCAGTCCAAATCTCAGGCTGAGACTAACAGTCAGTGGCGCAGTGTCTTTGATATCACACTGCAGATATACAGCTATGTGCAGGTCTAATTTGCGTCCTAGGCAAGACCAGCTACTTGCACTCACCCCCCCCCCCCCCCAAAAAAAAAAATAAGACTTCAACATATTTAAAAACAGTAGAAAATATTAAAATAATATAATAAAACAATAATTAACCAAATATAAATTATCTGCATTTTTCTAGCGGTAGTGCTGGCCCTGGTTGTGCCGTCTTTGCTTTACTTATTACACTATAATTCCAATCCAGCTCTGTATACATTTGTATCATTTTCTAAGCTTCGTTCTGTTTGATGAATATAATGGAGTGATAAATAAAACAGGGTTTATTAAAATGATTTCAGACACCACAAAGCACTCTGACATTCTCGCACACGAGATGCATTTTCTGTTCTCATTTATGAAGTTACAGTTGTTGTTTTGTTTTTTATTGGTCTTTTTGTTGTTTCACTGTGTCAGCTGCTGGGCACAGGCTGACGTTGGCACTATAATACATTTAACCTTTGTAAACTTTTAAAGGATAAAATCTATACATATAATTTAAATAATTTTTTTGTTCACTTTGTGACAAACCTTCACGTAAAAAAAATAATACTAATAAAAAGAAAATTGCTACATTTCATTATGAAAATGTACCTTGATTTTCTTAAGTCCATTTGCTTCACATGTGACTTGATTCACAATGTTTGGAAGGGAAGAGTCACCCCTCACCTCCTGTGCAAGGAAAAGTCCTCCCATGTCCTACCCCATTGAAGGGTGCTGGGGGCTAGTTGGTAGAGTAGTTGTTGAGCGTCTGCCCAGGCAGTTCCAGGTGTCTGTCCCGCAGGATCTACAGATGGACAGACATTTGTTCCTGCAGCCCCCCAGCAGCAGCCGGTTCTCGGCACCAGTGAACTGGAACACCCAGGCGTCACTTTCTGTGAAACTCTGCTTGTCGGTCAGGGAGTTGCACTCTTTGGAGAGCAGGTTGAAGCCCTCCACCTTGGCCTTTGCCACCCTGTTGGGATCAGGCCAAGGGATGTGGGGCAGGGGCCACTGAGCCACACTGTGGGGTCAGTTGCCGGTGCACTTGAAGGCCAGGGTGATCTGCAACACATAGTGCTCCTGGATCCACAGGCAGACTTTGCTGGTGTCGATCATCATCTTCACCACGTCCTGGTAGCTGCACTTCCAAGGCCTGGGCCACCAAAGTCCGGAAGTGGATCTTCCTGGCCGAGAGGTAGCCGGAGGCCAGGATGAGTTCCACCCACAGGGACATGCTCCTCCTCCGACCATCACTCAGCATGAGCACCGCACAGCCCGGCAGGGAGCCACCCTCCACGAAGTTGAAGACACCCACCTCAAATTTGGTGGGGGAGACAACCTCCAGGCCCTCGTAGTGGGTGTCAATCTTGGTCAGGGAGCTGATGAAGCGGGGGGTGTTAGGAAGCCAGTGGAGAGTAGGGCTGCCTAGTTCGTCTAGCGGCAGCACCGGCCCTGGCTATGAGGCTATATGCACAGGAGTGCCTAGGCACACTCACAAATCAGGAAGTCCACTGAAACTTCTGAAGAGGAGTTAATGACAAAGGGTACTGCTTTGGCAAAAAGTAACACTTTCAAATTTTCTGTAACTTTTTTAATACTTTTGTTGAGAAAAAACACTCGCCTCTGGATGATCAATGTACTTTGCAGGGATTATAATGAACTTTTTTGCAGATTCCGACCTTTTGTTATTCAGAAGAATTTGCTGTTTGTTTTTCTTTGTCCAAGTGCAAAATCTATCTATCTATCTATCTATCTATCTATCTATCTATCTATCTATCTATCTATCTATCTATCTATCTATCTATCTATAGAAAAAGTATTCATACCCCTGAAATTTTCCACATTTGGTCATGTTACAATCAAAAATAAAAATGTATTTTATTGTTTTTTTTTTGTGATAGACCAAACAAAGTGGCACATAATTGTGAAGTGGAAGGAAAATGATAAATGGTTTTCAAACTGTTTTACAAATAAATATCTGAAAAGTGTGGCGTGCATTTGTATTCAGTCCACTTTACTCTGATACCCCTAACTACAATCTAGTGGAACCAATTGCCTTCAGAAGTCACCTAATTAGTAAATATAGTCCACTTGGGATAAAGTCATGGAGAAGTTTAAAGCAGTGTTAGCTTATAATAAAAATATCTCAAGCTTTGAACATCTCACGGAGCACTGTTCAATCCATCATCCGAAAATGGAAAGAGTATGTCAAACCTACCAAGACATGGCCGTCCATCTAAACTGACAGGCCGGGCAAGGAGAGCAATTATCAGAGAAGCAGCTAAGAGGTCCATGGTAACTCTGGAGGAACTGCAGGGATCCACAGCTCAGGTGGGAGAATCTGTCCACAGGACAACTATTAGTCGTGCACTCCACAAATCTGACCTTTATGGAAGAGTGGCAAGAAGAAAGCCATTGTTGAAAGAAAGCCATAAGAAGTCCAGTTTGCAGTTTGCGAGAAACCATGTGAGGGACACAGCAAATGTGTGGAAGAAGGTGCTCTAGTCAGATTACACCAAAAAGGTAACTTTCTGGTCTACAAGCAAAACGCTATGTGTGGCAGAAAACTAACACTGCACATCACCCTGAACACACTATCCCCACCGTGAAACATGGTGGTGGCAGCATCATGTTGATGCTTTTCTTCAGAAGGGACAGGGAAGCTGGTCAGAGTTGATGGGAAGATGGATGGAGCCAAATACATGGCAATCTTAGAAGAAAACCTGTTAGAGTCTGCAAAAGACTTGAGACTGGAGCGGAGGTTCACCTTCCAGCAGGACAACAACCCTAAACATACAGCAAGAGCTAGAATGGTTTAGATCAAAGCATATTCATGTATTAGAATGGCCCAGTCAAAGTCCTAAATCCAATTGAGAATCTGTGGCAAGACTTGAGAATTGCTGATCACAGACGCTCTCCATCCAATCTGACAGAGCTTGAGCTATTTTGCAAAGAAGAATGGGCAAAAATGTCACTCTCTAGATGTGCAAAGCTGGTAGAGACATCCCCAAAAAGACTTGCAGCTGTAATTGCAGTGGAAGGTGGTTCTACAAAGTATTGACTCAGGGGGGCTGAATACAAATGTACCCCACAATTTTCACATATGTATTTGTAAAAAAATTTTGAAAACCATTTATCATTTTCTTTCCACTTCACAATCTGCCACTTTGTGTTGGTCTATCATATAAAATCTCAATAAAATACATTTAAGTTTTTGGTTGTAACATGACAAAATGTGGAAAGTTTCAAGGGGTATGAATACTTTTTCAAGGCACTGTATATACAATAATTATCTGTCTTCCCTTTAATCGCACTCTGCCACCTTTTCAAATGACTTTTTGTTGGCACTAAGACCCTCTAGTTGTTCTCGTTTATCTGTTTTGGTTGTTATGAGCATCTACTGAAGGAGAGGTAATAATTAACTTGTGTTAATGTAAAGGGAGGAGAAGTTAACTGTACATCTGAGTGAGCCGAACAACAAGGTCAAACGCTGACTGGAAAACCGTAAACTCTCCGGGGACGTCTGAGCTGGGGAAGAAGCAGAAAATGTATAATTAAGAGTTTTAGAGCACTGCAGGGAAAATACTTTGCTTTATGTTCCCAAAGAGGACTCTGCTCTAATGAAAATATATGATATATATACATTTTATACAAGGTATTTACTGACAGAAAAAATATGTTTTACTATCCAAAATTAAAAAAACAAGGGCAGAAGATTTAACAGATGAAAAGATGAAAAAATGACTTAGGTCTGCTTTAATGTTTTACATCATGATGTTCACATTCACTTTGTATTATTGCTATGTTTGTAATAAGAATTAGTAGATAGTTTTCATTTATATGTAACATACACTTGAGCGCCGCTGTTCAACCTTATCACTTAAATCCAACACTGTAAGTGAACAGCGGCGCTCAAGTAAATACCTTATAGAGCCCACTTCCTGTTTCTTGTCTGGTAAAAATTATGACATCATGGACAGCTCTCTCTCTAACTCTTGTGAGAGTTTGCCAGGAAGGGAGGGGGGATGAGTCCTAAGAGGGCCAATGAAAGCTGCAGAGCTGGAGGTGTGCCTCTGTGTAAATGCAGGAAGTGAACAGGCATCAGCTTCAGCTGCCCACAGTTAAAATGGATGCAGCCAGATTCAGTGGAGGGAGATTTCTGCAGCATATTTGGCAAGTACAGAATCACAGTATATATAAAATAATATGCAAAGTGGTTGGAGGGAAGCTTCAGAATGGCAAAGATGTTTTTATTACAAATTATATGAGCAGACTGCAGTTCCTCTTTAATGAAACCAAATAATAAATTCACCACAGTGATAATGAAATACACATATAAAAATATAATTATAATTACAATTGATGGCAAAAATATGAATGCAATCGATACACTGGGTTGGAGAACCTCTGGGGGGAATCTAGGATGGAAAAGGACCTGGGGGTCCTAGTAGATGATAGGCTCAGCAATGGCATGCAATGCCAAGCTGCTGCTAACAAAGCAAACAGAATATTGGCATTAAAAAGGGGATCAACTCCAGAGATTAAACGATAATTCTCCCGCTGTACAAGACTCTGGTCCGGCCGCACCTGGAGTATGCTATCCAGTTCTGGGCACCAGTCCTCAGGAAGGATGTACTGAAAATGGAGCAAGTACAAAGAAGGGCAAGAAAGCTAATAAAGGGTCTGGAGGATATTAGTTATGAGGAAAGGTTGTGAGCACTGAACTTATTCTCTCTGGAGAAGAGACTCTTGAAAGAGGATATGATTTCAATTTACAAATACCATACTGGTGACCCCACAATAGGGGTAAAACTTTTTTGCGGAAGGGAGTTTAACAAGACACGTGGCCACTCATTAAGATTAGAGGAAAAGAGGTTTAACCTTAAACTGCGTAGAGGGTTCTTTACTGTGAGAGGGGCAAGGATGTGGAATCCCCTTCCACAGGTGGTGGTCTCAGCGGGGAGCATCGACAGTTTAAAAAAACTATTAGATAAGCACCTGAACATCCGCAACATACAGGGATATACAATGTAATCACATAGGTTGGACTTGATGGACTTGTGTCTTTTTTCAACCTCACCTACTATGTAACTATATAAATGTGTGACAAATGTCCATATATGAAAAGTGCACAGAAACAATCCTCCAAAAGGTGAAAAAAGTTCTTCACAATACACCGTTAATGCGCCAAACACCTCTCCCTATAAGATGTACACTCACCAGAGCTAATTGCCTCACACCAGCGTGTTTGGCAGATAAGCAAATACCCCCACAGGGTTAATGTCTCCAGCACAGTGCTCTCCACTTCTTGCAGTTATAGATAGAACTCACTCATGAAAAGGGAGATAAAGGAAAGTTCCACTAATGTAATATGTCTCAAAAACCTAATCAATTTATTAAAATCTTCAAACATTGCACTTACAATTTCCACATTAAAACGAGCATTGAGTACAAATATCTCAGAGCGTTACAGCAGTTTCAATCAGAAGCCAGCAGGCAATGTTTCACTAGACTGGAAACCTCAGCGGAATGTCATTTCCGATAATCCTAAACATCAATTGCCGCAAAGCCACGTTCCGGCGCGTTTCATCATCACGAATTCGTCCAGGGATTCAAGCATTAGTGGATAGTTTTCATTTATATGTAACATACTCTTGAGCGCCGCTGTTCACTTACAGTGTTGGATCTAAGTGACAAGGTTGAATTTTTTGTTTATTGAAAGTGGCGGATGGGTGTTTTTTACCTGGTAGATCACTTATTCATATGTAGCACCCTCTACCTAAAGGTAGGTGCTAGAGTAGTATTTTTCTAGTTCAGGACCCAAGTGCAGGTAAATTTAGCCAGGCCTGTGCTATAGGCTGGGCCTGGTTGTTGTGATTTGGGATTTGGGAGTGATCAGTGTAGTGGGGGGTGTGGCCACCTGCACTCTGACTCAGAGATGCCTCTTCTGCTTTCAGAAGGATGTTCTGGAAGAGAGGTTGGACTTGAGGTCTGAGTGGCAGGCAGTTCATGTGAGGAGCCCTGACCAATCATTAACTTGCATTGGCAGGGGGCAGGCCTCTCATAAAACCTGGGGTCACATACCTCCAGGGAGGGGTCTGGAGTTCCAGGAAAGACAGCATGGAGTAGTGAGGTGCTGTTTCGGGCATCCCCATGCGGGGATGCGCCATGCGCGGGGGAGGGATGGAGGAACCATCAGGATGGAGTAAAGAAGTAGCAGTCAAGCAGGGGAGAGTAAAGCAGCATTTCAAGAGCAGGAACAAAAGAACTATTACCCTCTAGGAAAAAGTTCAGTGTAGAACGCTGTGGCCGGGGAACACAGCATTATTAGTCCTGGACTGAATAAAAGCAATAGTCTGTCCACGGTCATGTGTCAAGTGATCGTGTGGGGATATCAAGTCATCTCGGGCCTGCTTAGCATAATGGCAGTGCCTTCCAAAGACTGTGTGGGTGTCTAACTCTCTGGAACATTAGGAAGAAGCAGGGACAGTTTCTGGTCTTTTGATTCTCAGGGATAATCCCATCATGGTCCATGGCTGAGGAGTTATTCAGAGTGATTCTTCGTTGTTCAAATGGAAGGGAGGAAATAGGACATTGATATTTGTGTATTTTGCAGTAAGGATTTGCACAGAAGAAGAGGAAGTAATAGTCTGCAGAAGAGTAATTAAAACTAAAAGAGACTGGAGGAAAGGGAAGTATCTAGTGTTCTTGCACATGCAATGCATCAAATGATAAAGGCATCTCATGTTACCCTTTCCCCATCCAAGCTGAAATTCTGCAAATAAACAAGCAGAAAACCTAAGATTGACTGTTCTCCTGCTTTAATGGGTTGTGGGGAGTATGGCAATGGGGTGATTGGTGGATTGCTATAACCAAATCAGCAGCCCTTACGGGGGTACCGCTACACATATATGATACATTTTATATAATAGTAGCAGAATCTGCGCTGTGAAAAAAATTCTAAAAGTGACAGAGAGGCTGCTAACACAAAGGTAGTATAGCTGACCTTAAAACATAAATATTAAACAATAGTGTAGCACCAATCTAATAACATGTATGGATAATAATGCAGTATGTAGCATATAGTGACATGTGATAACTAATACAAAGAAGCAAAAATTAAGTGATAAATAGTCCAATAGTGATAAAAAAAAGTCCCACAGTGTGTTGAGTGAAAAATAGGACCAAGAGAAGCTTGTTCCATTAACTGCAATGCTCATGAATGTAAGTCCAAAAAAGTGACCAGTCACCAACATATAGTGGATTCAATGCTCACCAGAACAAAAGGCTACTATTACAGTGCCCACATGTCCAATTGCCAACATCATCTGAAAGCAAAACTCACCAGAATCAAAGGCTACCAATACAGCAGAACAGAGAATAGCCTGAGTACATATGAAATCCAACAGGGATCAGTGTGGCAACTCACTCCCAATAGTATCTTCTGGTAATCCAGCTAAGAATAAATGAAGCTTGCCAAGAGCCCAAAGAAGTGTCTCCTAGTGTGGTAAGTTTATTCACCATACAGATACATTGGCATAAAAACAAGGCAATAAATACAAAGCACTCACATGTAAAGCCACTGCCGACCTGGAATCATGCAGCAGCATGACCTCAGCACCAGAGTATACCTCCGATGCATTTCGGCCATTTGGACGTTATCAAGGGGTCTAATACATTTTATATATTGTTTAACGAAGTTACTCTTTTACCCATGATATGTGGTAAACATATGTCACACCAATTTTAACCATTGATAACCCGCCGCAACTACGTGCTTTACATATGATTGTAGCACAGTCCCATCACTGAAGTGGGCCGCCTCTGGCAGCGATTTTACCTGCCAAAGCTGACATAAATGTACTGTATGTATCAATTTTTCTGCACGGTGACTGTGGCAATGTGTAGTAACATAGCTAATGGCTATGTTAATTTGTGGTTCTGTGGTCAAGGAAGTTAGTTATTAATTGCACCCCAGACGTGGTTAGCAGACTTCAGCGCAGTGACCTCCAACAAATGTAACCCTCTGACAAGCTTCCCCAGGCCCTCAGCCCAGCAGCTGCTGAGGCTCAGACTGCAACTTTTTGGATCTGCCTTGGTGGAGCTGCCTCCAGGGGCAGCAGCCCCAAGAGGACCATATATTTCCCATAAGGGAAATGAGTACCCTCTGTTCAGGCCTCCTGCAAATGAATCACCTCCCCAGCCACCTTCTGGGATTCTTCCAGGGATTGACTGGGGCATGATAAATATTCAACTGATCTGCAGTTGCGTGTCAAACACAGTACAGATGCACCAAAATGCGCATTGAAAAAACATGCAACGGTCCACGCCCAAAAAAGGTGCTGGAGCATCTTTGGCACATTTTCCATGCATAGGGAAGCCCATTCACTTGGGCTGTCCTATGTGTGATGTGCAAAAACATACAAAAAACAGGTTTGGAACTCCCATTCCCACTGCTTGCAGATGTGAATGCGGCCTTAGACTAGGACCACACTGATGATTTTTAATCCTGGAGACTAGACACATTCTCCTTGTGCAAATATCGATTTTGTTTTAATCTACTGCAGGAGATTGTTGGGCAATTGTTAGAAAATTAGTCTCATGAGATTAATCTATATTTTAATGGGAAAATCTCCCAGTTATCTAATAAATAAGCATTTAAATGAGCGATTAATATCTTAGTTTCATTGAAGTTTTTGAAGGAGAAAAGATTAATCACTGTACAATTAAATAGCGATATTATGTAGCATAACTCAGCTACGAAGGCTACGTTGGCAATTTTTTGTAGCTTAGTTATAGTTCAAATAAGTACAATAAAATCAACAGGTGGCGTGTTGTTTTGTTAATTTTACTTCAGCAGTCACTCAAAGGAAGCTGGTTGTCTGATATAGAGTATACTAGAGCTTTGTTTGAAATAGAGTCAGGGGCGAACTGACCATTCGGGCACTCGGGCACTGCCCGAGGGCCCCATACCACATTTGCCTCGTTTCCACTGAGCGGATCAGTTCAGGTCGGTACAGTTTGAATGGCCTAGAATGGTCCGGTCTATTCTGGTGAGCGTTTCCACTGCAAGTGGGACCACAAGGGGCCATACAGGGTTTAGAAAAAATGCCTCAGCATAGCACAGCAGAGGGTTTTCTGTCAGCCAATCAGTGGAATGTATCGTAGCTCCGCCCTAACTGAACCGTTCCATTTTCTATGGCCCCACATCTGAAGCAGGACCCTGAATGGAGCGGTACGGTTCGGTTGTATGGGCCGCTTTCATAATGGAAACACCCAAAATAGCGCACCGTACCGAACCGATCCGCTCAGTGGAAACGAGGCATAAGGGGCCCCATCAGGGTTGCCAGCCTCAATAAAACCAGGGACAGTATGTAAAAATCTGTGTTTTTTTAAAAAATCCCAAGATTATAGCTGCTGCCTCTCCGCATAATCTCCTGTTGCCCGGGGGCCCCATAATCTCCTATTTCCCGGGGGCCCCATGAGTTCTCAGTCGGCCCCTGAATAGAGTCATGAAAACGTGGCAAATAATTAAAAAAAAACGAATCTAAATCTAAAGGTAAAGTAGTAGCACTTAATGGATTGGTGAGAAGAAGCAGGCTGATAGGTAGGAGCTCCCAAGTAAGTTAGATCCAGTTGGAATAAGAAGGATCCATTTGGAGATCTGAAGTCACCAAGTGAGCATCCCTCTCTCTTGCCCTCTCCCTTATCAGCTCTGGATGGTCTGCATTTAGTTTGTAGCAGAAGGTGGTGGTTTGGGGTCCTTGAAGGTGGTTTAAACCTGCAGGTGGAAAAACAGTGGAGACCCATCTTTGGTATAGTGTCCCCTAGTTGGTCGGGTCAACTTATTGTGACCAGGTAGTTGTAGATCGATGCATGTCTGAGGTCAACTGAGATAGTCCCCAAGGTGGTGTTTTGCGGCTGGGGAATATCGTAGCTAACTTGTGCCACAGACATAAGGTTTTTGGAAGGGTTATATATTGCCTTCAATGACCTGAACCCTGATTAGATTTGTAATTTTATGTTTTATTTTTATTTTTTCCTGTAAACTTTTTTTCTTATGTTATTTATAATAAAATGCTGCTAAAGCCATTTTATCTCTACTTTAGAGTAGTGTGTTTTCTTTTGATGAGCTATATGAAGATGGAGTTGGAATGATGGTCAGATGGGAGTTGATAGGTGACCTCTGATAAACCCTGGCCATGCATGCTTATCACAAATCAAGGATTTTTTAGCTAGTGAAGGCAAGATCAGGATAACAGCCCCAAAGCCTGCACCTTTAAAAACGAAGTCATTAGTGGCAGCTCCCATATCTCGTATATAGCTGACATGCTATGAGATGCTATGGGTGCTTCCCATTATAGCTTCCTTCTATACTCATGTATTTTTTAGTGTGCTCGGCAAGTAAAGATGAAAGCTGAAAATGCAGCAACAACAATGTAACAAATGAAAAGAGAATTGAGAGGCTCTTTTCTTTAACAAGGTTCTCCGTATTCATGAGGATATTTCTGGAATCACAATAACTAGTAGGAATTACTAGAAGCCGTGTACCCAGAGCAGCCGTTAGTGTGCTAGCGCACTTCTACTAAATCAATTTCCAGTTCTTGATAGATTTCTGCTCAGCATACAAAGCTATACATTACTAAAGCACCCCAAAGAGAAGTGGTTTGTATAGCTCAGTGATGACGCTGGAGATAATCACTGGACTGAATTAGTTACAGGATATTTTTATGAAGAGGAAATCATTTTG
The DNA here is from genome assembly GCF_042186555.1 of Aquarana catesbeiana. NCBI lineage: Eukaryota > Metazoa > Chordata > Amphibia > Anura > Ranidae > Aquarana > Aquarana catesbeiana. The sequence goes on along the minus strand of NC_133327.1, from coordinate 660,036,612 downwards.
TATGCATGCAGATTAGTGCTCAGTGTTTTTGTGGGGGGGGGGGATTTTGCTGACACTTAATCTTGGGGGGGCACAGTTTGGCATGTTCGCCCTGGGCTCTAGATGATCTTGTCCTAGCACTGGGTGTAGTACAGAGACCTAAGTACCTCTGTCCTGAATACAGTAGTACCTTGGATTACAAGAATAATCCGCTCCAGAAGAATGCTTGTAATCCAAAGCACTCATATATCAGAGCGAGTTTCCCCATAGGAATCAATGGAAACTCAGATAATTTGTTCCACAGTGACTGCTGGTGTATGCAGTACTGCATGTAGCCAGAGGTGCGGGGGCGCCGGAGACGCTCGGAGACACTTGGGTGTTTCCGAGTGTCTCAGAGCGTTTCTGAATGTCTACGAGTGTTTCAGAGCGTCACCGGTGCCCCTGCACCTCTGGTCAAATGCGGTACTACACACCCCAGCGGCTTGAATCCTGCTCATCTTGCCAAACAATGCTCGCAAAACGAGTCAGGATTAAAAAAATTGATAAAAATAGCTTGTATTGCGAAACACTCGTAAACCGCGTTACTCGCAATCCGAAGTTTCACTGTACTTGCAAAAAAGTAAAAAAAGTAATTGCCCAGGGGACTTTTTATGGAGGTTAAACATGTTCACTTACCACATATAAAAGCAGATTCTTCGGACATTCCAACGACAAAATCTGTCAGATTTTTTCTGACGGATTTTGGGCCAAACTTGTCCTGCATACACACGGTCGCACAAAGTTGTCGGAAAATCCGATCGTTCTGAACGCGGTGACGTAAAACACGTACGTCGGGACTATAAACGGGGCAGTAGCCAATAGCTTTTGTCTCTTCATTTATTCTGAGCATGCGTGGCACTTTGTGCGTCGGATTTGTCTACACACGACTGGAATTTAAACGATCGGATTTTGTTATCGGAAAATTTTATATCCTGCTCTCAAACTTTGTGTGTCGGAAATTCCGACGGAAAAAGTCAGATGGAGCCTACACACTATCGGAATTTCCGACAACACAATCCGATCGCACTTTTTCCGACGGAAAATCCGACCGTGTGTACAGGTCATTACACTTTATTACAGTGAGGAAAAAAGGTATTTAATCCCCTGCTGATTTTGTGTTTGCCCACAGACAAAGAAATGATCAGACTATAGTTTTAATGGTAGGTTTAATTTACCATTGAGAGACAGAATAACAAAAATATCCAGAAAAACGTATTTCAAAAAAGTTATAAATTGATTTGCATTTTAATGAGAGATAAAAGTATTTCAGCTTGTCACCTGTATAAAAGACACCTGTCCACAGAAGCAATCAATCAGATTCCAATCTCTCAACCATGGCCAGGGTTGCCAACCGCCAGTAAATTTACTGGCAGGTTGTAAAAATCTATGATTTTTTTTACAACTGCCAGTAGATATCAGGGGCTGATCATTTCATGCTGTGTTGACTTTTTAAGTGTAAATCAAGCAAATGCCTTTGTTATAGGTATTGTCAGTGTTTTAATATCATGTTTATACTGTTCAGATATTCACTGTGTTAGTTTTCAATAGGAGTTCTGTAATCTCTCAGGTTGCCAGTAAAAAATGTGCTTCGCCAGTAAATTTGCCATGTTTTGTCAGTAAAAAATGCTGCGGGAGGTTGGCAACCCTGACCATGGCCAAGACCAAAGAGCTGTCCAAGGATGTCAGGGACAAGATTGTAGACCTACACAAGGCTGGAATGGGCTACAAGACCATCGCCAAGCAGCTTGGTGAGAGGGTGACAACAGTTGGTACGATTATTCGCAAATGGAAGAAACACAAAATAACTGTCAGTCTCCCTCGGTCTGGGGCCCCATACAAGATCTCACCTCGTATACTTTCAATGATCATGAGAACGGTGAGGAATCAGCCCAGAACCAAACATGAGAATCTTGTCAATGATCTCAAGGCAGCTGGGACCATAGTCACCAAGAAAACAATTGGTAACACACTACACCGTGAAGGAATGAAATCCTGCAGCCCCCGCAAGGTCTCCCTGCTCAAGAAAGCACATGTACAGGCCCGTCTGAAGATTGCTAATGAACATCTGAATGATTCAGAGGAGAACTGGGTGAAAGTGTTGTGGTGAGATGGGACCAAAATCGAGCTCTTTGGCATCAACTCAGCTCGCCGTGTTTGGAGGAGGAGGAATACTGCCTATGACCCCAAGAACACCGTCAAACATGGAGGTGGACCGGCAGCTTTCTTATTACATGATCCATGATTTAATGGATTACATCCATTAAAAAATACAAAAATTAACTCCTAAAACATTTCTTAACTGCAGCAAAGGCCTATATCCCGGCGTTGTGGAAGAGTACCACCCCTCCAGCTAGATCACATTGGCTTGCCAGGAAAACAGAAATCCAACAAATGGAGAATCTTACTATGGTGCTGAAAGAGCAAGATGAGAAATATTAGAAAGTCTGGACCCCTTATTTCATTTGTAAGTAACAGTCCCCTCTAGCTTCTCAGCAGTAACTGGTCCACTAACCTGCCCCATAGAGCTCTGCATTTGTTATTTTTTGTGCTATAAACAAAAAAGACAGACATTTAAAAAGAAAACAAAAAAACAAAAACAATATTGTTTTACTTTCTGCTATAAAACCTATCCAATAAAAGAAATTAAAAAATCTAATTTCTTTATCAATTTAGGCCAATATTTATTCTGCTACATATTTTTGGTTAAAAAAATACCAATAAGCGTATATTGATTGGTTTGCACAAAAGTTATAACATCTACAAACTATAGGATATTTTTATTTATTTTTTACTAGTAATGGCGGCAATCAACGACTTATAGCGAGACTGCAATATTGCAGCGTAACAATTTGGACACTGACGCTTTTGACACTTTTTGGGGACCAGTGACACTAATACAGTGATCAGTGCTAAAAAAAATATTCACTGTCACTGTACTAATGACACTGGCTGGGAAGGGGTTAACATCAGGGGCGATCAAAGGGTTAAATGTGTTCCTGCCCAGTTTTTGTGTACTGTGGGGGAGGTGCTTTTACTAAGGGAAGGCATAGATCCATGTCCCTGTTTTGCAGGAACACACCCTACCCAGAAGAGCCAGATCACGTATATATATATATATATATATATATATATATATATACACAGTGGGGACGGAAAGTATTCAGACCCCCTTAAATTTTTCACTCTTTGTTATATTGCAGCCATTTGCTAAAAACATTTAAGTTAATTTTTTTCCTCATTAACCACTTAAGGACCGCCTAACGCCGATTTACGTCGGCAAGGCGGCACGGGCAGGCAAAATCACGTACATGTACGTGATTTGCCTCTCGCGGGTGGGGGGTCCGATCGGACCCCCCCCCCGGTGCCCGAAGCGGTCCCGTTCTGTTCCCCGGCGATCCGAGATGAGGGGGAGGCCATCCGTTCGTGGCCCCCCCCTCGCGATCGCCGCCGGCCAATGGGAACACTCCTTTGCTGCTGTATGCTAAACAGCAGCAAAGGAAATGATGTCATCTCCCCTCGGCTCGGTATTTTCCGTTCCAGCGCCGAGGGGAGAAGACATCAATGTGAGTGCACAACACACTACACACACAGTAGAACATGCCAGGCATACAAAACACCCCGATCCCCCCCCCGATCGCCCCCCGATCCCCCCCCAATCACCCCCCCCCCCCTGTCACAAACTGACACCAGCAGGTTTTTTTTTTTTTTTTTCTGATTACTGCATAGTGTCAGTTTGTGACAGTTACAGTGTTGGGACAGTGAATATTACCCCCCTTTAGGTCTAGGGTACCCCCCTAACCCCCCCTAATAAAGTTTTAACCCCTTGATCACCCCCTGTCACCAGTGTTGCTAAGCGATCATTTTTCTGATCGCTGTATTAGTGTCGCTGGTGACGCTAGTTAGTGAGGTAAATATTTAGGTTCGCCGTCAGAGTTTTATAGTGACAGGGACCCCCATATACTACCTAATAAATGTTTTAACCCCTTGATTGCCCCCTAGTTAACCCTTTCACCACTGATCACCGTATAACCGTTACGGGTGACGCAGGTTAGTTCGTTTATTTTTTATAGTGTCAGGGCACCCGCCGTTTATTACCTAATAAAGGTTTAGCCCCCTGATCGCCCGGCGGTGATATGCGTTGCCCCAGGCAGCGTCAGATTAGCGCCAGTACCGCTAACACCCACGCACGCAGCATGCGCCTCCCTTAGTGGTATAGTATCTGATCGGATCAATATCTGATCTGATCAGATCTATACTAGCGTCCCCAGCAGTTTAGGGTTCCCAAAAACACAGTGTTAGCGGGATCAGCCCAGATACCCGCTAGCACCTGCGTTTTGCCCCTCCGCCCAGTCCACCCAAGTGCAGTATCGATCGATCACTGTCACTTACAAAACACTAAACGCATAACTGCAGCGTTCGCAGAGTCAGGCCTGATCCCTGCGATCGCTAACAGTTTTTTTGGTAGCATTTTGGTGAACTGGCAAGCAAGCACCAGGCAGCGTCAGGTTAGCGCCAGTACCGCTAACACCCACGCACGCACCGTACACCTCCCTTAGTGGTATAGTATCTGATCGGATCAATATCTGATCCGATCAGATCTATACTAGCGTCCCCAGCAGTTTAGGGTTCCCAAAAACGCAGTGTTAGCGGGATCAGCCCAGATACCTGCTAGCACCTGCGTTGTGCCCCTCCGCCCGGCCCAGCCCAGCCCACCCAAGTGCAGTATCGATCGATCACTGACACTTACAAGGCACTAAACGCATAACTGCAGCGTTCGCAGAGTCAGGCCTGATCCCTGCGATCGCTAACAGTTTTTTTGGTAGCATTTTGGTGAACTAGCAAGCACCGGCCCCAGGCAGCGTCAGGTTAGCGCCAGTACCGCTAACACCCACGCACGCAGCATACGCCTCCTTTAGTGGTATAGTATCTGAACGGATCAATATCTGATCCGATCAGATCTATACTAGCGTCCCCAGCAGTTTAGGGTTCCCAAAAACGCAGTGTTAGCGGGATCAACCCAGATACCTGCTAGCACCTGCGTTTTGCCCCTCCGCCCGGCCCAGTCCAGCCCACCCAAGTGCAGTATCGATCGATCACTGTCACTTACAAAACACTAAATGCATAACTGCAGCATTCGCAGAGTCAGGCCTGATCCCTGCGATCGCTAACAGTTTTTTTGGAAGCTTTTTATTGAACTGGCAAGCACCAGCGGCCTAGTACACCCCGGTCGTAGTCAAACCAGCACTGCAGTAACACTTGGTGACGTGGCGAGTCCCATAAGTGCAGTTCAAGCTGGTGAGGTGACAAGCACAAGTAGTGTCCCGCTGCCACCAAAAAGACAAACACAGGCCCGTCGTGCCCATAGTGCCCTTCCTGCTGCATTCGCCAATCCTAATTGGGAACCCACCACTTCTGCAGCGCCCGTACTTCCCCCATTCACATCCCCCAACGAAATGCAGTCGGCTGCATGAGAGGCATTTTTATGTGCTCCCGAGTACCCCTACCCAACGAACCCCCCCCAAAAAGATGTTGTGTCTGCAGCAAACGCGGATATAGGCGTGACACCCGCTATTATTGTCCCTTCTGTCCTGACAATCCTGGTCTTTGCATTGGTGAATGTTTTGAACGCTACCATACACTAGTTGAGTATTAGCGTAGGGTACAGCATTGCACAGACTAGGCACACTTTCACAGGGTCTCCCAAGATGCCATCGCATTTTGAGAGACCCGAACCTGGAACCGGTTACAGTTATAAAAGTTAGTTACAAAAAAAGTGTAAAAAAAAAAAAAATATATATAAAATAAAAAAAAATAGTTGTCGTTTTATTGTTCTCTCTCTCTATTCTCTCTCTCTATTGTTCTGCTCTTTTTTTACTGTATTCTATTCTGCAGTGTTGTTATTGTTATTGTTATTGTTATTATGTTTTATCATGTTTGTTTTTCAGGTATGTAATTATTTATACTTTATTGTTTACTGTGCTTTATTGTTAACCATTTTTTTGTCTTCAGGTACGCCATTCACAACTTTGAGTGGTTATACCAGAATGATGCCTGCAGGTTTAGGTATCATCTTGGTATCATTCTTTTCAGCCAGCGGTCGGCTTTCATGTAAAAGCAATCCTAGCGGCTAATTAGCCTCTAGACTGCCTTTACAAGCCGTGGGAGGGAATGCCCCCCCCCCCCCCCACCGTCTTCCGTGTTTTTCTCTGGCTCTCCTGTCTCAACACGGAACCTGAGAATGCAGCCGGTGATTCAGCCAGCTGACCATAGAGCTGATCAGAGACAAGAGTGGCTCCAAACATCTCTATGGCCTAAGAAACCGGAAGCTACGAGCATTTTATGACTTAGATTTCGCCGGATGTAAATAGCGCCATTGGGAAATTGGGGAAGCATTTTATCACACCGATCTTGGTGTGGTCAGATGCTTTGAGGGCAGAGGAGAGATCTAGGGTCTAATAGACCCCAATTTTTTCAAAAAAGAGTACCTGTCACTACCTATTGCTATCATAGGGGATATTTACATTCCCCGAGATAACAATAAAAATGATTTAAAAAAAAAAAAAATGAAAGGAACAGTTTAAAAATAAGATAAAAAAGCAAAAAAATAATAAAGAAAAAAAAAAAAAAAAAAAAAGCACCCCTGTCGCCCCCTGCTCTTGCGCTAAGGCGAACGCAAGCGGCGGTCTGTCGTCAAACGTAAACAGCAATTGCACCATGCATGTGAGGTATCGCCGCGAAGGTCAGATCGAGGGCAGTAATTTTTGCAGTAGACCTCCTCTGTAGATCTAAAGTGGTAACCTGTAAAGGCTTTTAAAGGCTTTTAAAAATGTATTTATTTTGTTGCCACTGCACGTTTGTGCGCAATTGTAAAGCATGTCATGTTTGGTATCCATGTACTCGGTCTAAGATCATCTTTTTTATTTCATCAAACATTTGGGCAATATAGTGTGTTTTAGTGCATTAAAATTTAAAAAAGTGTGTTTTTTCCCCAAAAAATGCGTTTGAAAAATCGCTGCGCAAATACTGTGTGAAAAAAAAAAATGAAACACCCACCATTTTAATCTGTAGGGCATTTGCTTTAAAAAAATATATAATGTTTGGGGGTTCAAAGTAATTTTCTTGCAAAAAAAAAAAAACTTTTTCATGTAAAAAATAAGTGTCAGAAAGGGCTTTGTCTTCAAGTGGTTAGAAGAGTGGGTGATGTGTGACATAAGCTTCTAAATGTTGTGCATAAAATGCCAGGACAGTTCAAAACCCCCCCAAATGACCCCATTTTGGAAAGTAGACACCCCAAGCTATTTGCTGAGAGGCATGTCGAGTCCATGGAATATTTTATATTGCGACACAAGTTGCGGGAAAGAGACAAATTTTTTTTTTTTTTTTTTTTTTTTTTTTTTTGCACAAAGTTGTCACTAAATGATATATTGCTCAAACATGCCATGGGAATATGTGAAATTACACCCCAAAATACATTCTGCTGCTTCTCCTGAGTACGGGGATACCACATGTGTGAGACTTTTTGGGAGCCTAGCCGTGTACGGGACCCCGAAAACCAAGCACCGCCTTCAGGCTTTCTAAGGGGCGTGAATTTTTGATTTCACTCTTCACTGCCTATCACAGTTTCGGAGGCCATGGAATGCCCAGGTGGCACAAAACCCCCCCAAATGACCCCATTTTGGAAAGTAGACACCCCAAGCTATTTGCTGAGAGGTATAGTGAGTATTTTGCAGACCTCACTTTTTGTCACAAAGTTTTGAAATTTGAAAAAAGAAAAAAAAAAAAAGTTTTTTCTTGTCTTTCTTCATTTTCAAAAACAAATGAGAGCTGCAAAATACTCACCATGCCTCTCAGCAAATAGCTTGGGGTGTCTACTTTCCAAAATGGGGTCATTTGGGGGGGGTTTGTGCCACCTGGGCATTCCATGGCCTCCGAAACGGTGTTAGGCAGTGAAGAGTAAAATCAAAAATTCACGCCCTTAAAAACGCTGAAGGCGGTGATTGGTTTTCGGGGCCCCGTACGCGGCTAGGCTCCCAAAAAGTCCCACACATGTGGTATCCCCATACTCAGGAGAAGCAGCTAAATGTATTTTGGGGTGCAATTCCACATAGGCCCATGGCCTGTGTGAGCAATATATCATTTAGTGACAACTTTGTGCAAAAAAAAAAAAAAAAAAAAAAAAAGTGTCACTTTCCCGCAACTTGTGTCAAAATATAAAATATTCCATGGACTCAATATGCCTCTCAGCAAATAGCTTGGGGTGTCTACTTTCCAAAATGGGGTCATTTGGGGGGGGGTTGTGCCACCTGGGCATTCCATGGCCTCCGAAACTGTGATAGGCAGTGAAGAGTGAAATCAAAAAGTTACACCCTTAGAAATCCTGAAGGCGGTGATTGGTTTTCGGGGTCCCATACGCGGCTAGGCTCCCAAAAAGTCCCACACATGTGGTATCCCCGTACTCAGGAGAAGTAGCTGAATATATTTTGGGGTGCAATTCCACATAGGCCCATGGCCTGTGTGAGCAATATATCATTTAGTGACAACTTTTTGTAAATATTTTTTTTTTTTTTTTTTGTCATTATTCAATCACTTGGGACAAAAAAAATAAATATTCAATGGGTTCAACATGCCTATCAGCAATTTCCTTGGGGTGTCTACTTTCCAAAATGGGGTCATTTGGGGGGGTTTTGTACTGCCCTGCCATTTTAGCACCTCAAGAAATGACATAGGCAGTCATAAACTAAAAGCTGTGTAAATTCCAGAAAATGTACCCTAGTTTGTAGACGCTATAACTTTTGCGCAAACCAATAAATATACGCTTATTGACATTTTTTTTACCAAAGACATGTGGCCGAATACATTTTGGCCTAAATGTATGACTAAAATTGAGTTTATTGGATTTTTTTTATAACAAAAAGTAGAAAATATCATTTTTTTTCAAAATTTTCGGTCTTTTTCCGTTTATAGCGCAAAAAATAAAAACTGCAGAAGTGATCAAATACCATCAAAAGAAAGCTCTATTTGTGGGAAGAAAAGGACGCAAATTTCGTTTGGGTACAGCATTGCATAACCGCGCAATTAGCAGTTAAAGCGACGCAGTGCCAAATTGGAAAAAGACCTCTGGTCCTTAGGCAGCATAATGGTCCGGGGCTCAAGTGGTTAATGTACACACAGCACCCCATATTGACAGAAAAACACAGAATTGTGGACATTTTTGCAGATTTATTAAAAAAGAAAAACTTAAATATCACATGGTCCGAAGTATTCAGACCCTTTGCTGTGACACTCATATATTTAACTCAGGTGCTGTCCATTTCTTCTGATCATCCTTGAGATGGTTCTACGCCTTCATTTAAGTTCAGCTGTGTTTGATTATACTGATTGGACTTGATTAGGAAAGCCACACACCTGTCTATATAAGACCTTACAGCTCACAGTGCATGTCAGAGCAAATGAGAATCATGAGGTCAAAGGAACTGCCTGAAGAGCTCAGAGACAGAATTGTGGCAAGGCACAGATCTGGCCAAGGTTACAAAAAAATTCTGCTGCACTTAAGGTTCCTAAGAGCACAGAGGCCTCCATAATCCTTAAATGGAAGATGTTTGGGACGACCAGAACCCTTCCTAGAGCTGGCCATCCAGCCAAACTGAGCTATTGGGCAAGAAGAGCCTTGGTAAGAGAGGTAAAGAAGAACCCAAAGATCACTGTCCACCAGTCGGGGCTTTATGGCAGAGTGGCCCGACGGAAGCCTCTCCTCAGTGCAAGACACATGAAAGCCCGCATGAAGTTTGCTAAAAAAAACACCTGAAGGACTCCAAGATGGTGAGAAATAAGATTCTCTGGTCTGATGAGACCAAGATAGAACTTTTTGGCCTTAATTCTAAGCGGTATGTGTGGAGAAAACCAGGCACTGCTCATCACCTCTCCAATACAGTCTCAACAGTGAAGCATGGTGGTGGCAGCATCATGCTGTGGGGGTGTTTTTCAGATGCAGGGACAGGACAACTGGTTGCAATTGCGGGAAAGATAAATGTGGCCAAGTACAGCGATATCCTGGGCGAAAACCTTCTCCAGAGTGCTCAGGACCGGGCCGAAGGTTTACCTTCCAACAAGACAATGACCCTAAGCACACAGCTAAAATAACGAAGGAGTGGCTTCACAACAACTCCGTGACTGTTCTTGAATGGCCCAGCCAGAGCCCTGACTTAAACCCAATTGAGCATCTCTGGAGAGACCTAAAAATGGCTGTCCACCAACGTTTACCATCCAACCTGACAGAACTGGAGAGGATCTGCAAGGAGGAATGGCAGAGGATCCCCAAATCCAGGTGTGAAAAACTTGTTGCATCTTTCCCAAAATGACTCATGGCTGTATTAGATCAAAAGGGGCTTCTACTAAATACTGAGCAAAGGGTCTGAATACTTAGGACCATGTGATATTTCAGTTTTTCTTTTTTAATAAATCTGCAAAAATATCAACAATTCTGTGTTTTTCTGTCAATATGGGGTGCTGTGTGTACATTAATGAGGAAAAAAATGAACTTAAATGATTTTAGCAAATGGCTGCAATATAACAAAGAGTGAAAAATGTAAAGGGATCTGAAAACTTTCCGTCCCCACTGTACGTTATCCGGCACACAGACCCCGCTCTGTAGCAGTAAAACTGCTATAGGGTGGTCAGCAAGTAGTTAATAAGCACTGTTAATGGGTAGAGAGTGACTGGAATCCAAAATTTGATGACTGCCACTGAGCCAGGAGGTAAGGGAAATTTTCTGATGGAGACAACCTGTTCAGGTGAGAATTCCAGTCACTTCCTGTTGTGTCTCTGCAATAGGAATTTGAGGAAAATCTACCAAACCGGACACAGAAAAAACTGGGATCAGTACTAACCATTCTCAACATTATTCAAATGTTTAACCACTTCAGCCCCGGAAGGGTTGCGCGGTTGTGCGATGTTCCACCCAATCAAAATTGTCGTCCTTTTTTTCCCACAAATAGAGCTTTCTTTTGGTGGTATTTGATCACCTCTGCGGTTTTTATTTTTTGCGCTATAAACAAAAAAATAGCGACAATTTTGAAAAAACGCATTCTTTTTTTAATTTTTTGCTATAATAAATATCCCAAAAAATATATAATTTTTTTTTCCCTCAGTTTAGGCTAATACGCATTCTTCTACATGTTTTTGGTAAAAAAAATCGCAATAAGTGTATATTAATTGGTTTTAATTGATATTTTTTTTTTTTACTAGTAATGGCGGCGATCAGAGATTTTTATCGTGACTGCGACATTATGGCGGACACATTGGACACTTTTGGCACGAATTTGGGCCCAAAAATGCTTTGATTACTGTGTAAATGTGACTGGCAGTGAAAGGGTTAACCACTAGGTGGCGCTGTAAGGGTTAAGTGTGTCCTAGGGAGTGATTCTAACTGTGGGGGGGAGGGGCTGTGTGTGACACATCACTGATCACCGCTCCCGATTACAGGAAGCGGTAAACAGTGACAGTGTCATTAGGCAGAACGGGGAGAAGCTTGTTTACAGTAGCATCTCCCCGTTCTTCCTCACCGTGAGACGATCGCAGGTATCCCCGCAGACATCGACTCCATGCACCCCGCGATCACGGTCACAGAGCTCCCGGCAGCGCTAGCCGCCTCTTAAAAGGACAACGTACAGGTATGTTAATCTGCCTGTACGTGCCCTTCTGCCGCAGTATATCTGCGTGAGGCGGTTAAAAAAAAAAGCAGAACGCCTTCCAATTTCTACCCTGGAAGAATAAACAGTTGTCAGTGCAGTACAGTTATTTTTAAACCTGAAACCCACCTTTTATTCAGACCTAAAAACTTTCCATATATAGGAACCAGAGAGGACCACAGCTCCCTCTGACAATATTAATACTTATAGCTATTATTGCAAACCCGATTAAAGTGGAAAGTATTAAAGTTTCAAATAGAATAGAAAATGTATTCAGTTTTATGGCCTCTAAGTAACCGATTTCCCATCCACCGCTATAAATTACGTGTGCAGGAGGTTTTCAGCACTAAACCTGCCAGATTGTCATTTTTGGCAGAGGACGGAAGACTTAAATAAAATTGGGAAGCCTTTATTACCATTTTTCTTTAAAAAAAATTTTTTAAATGATTTAGAATTATTTAATGGTACTTGTTTCATGCCAGTTACTACATATGTTATATACAGTATATTATATAGTTTTAAATATTATTACATTATAATATTAAATGCAGTGCCTTGAAAAAGTATTCATACACCCTTGAAACTTTCTACATTTTGTCATGTTACAACCAAAAACATAAATGTATTTTATTGGGATTTTATGTGATAGACCAACACAAAATGGCACATAATTGTGAAGTAGAAGGAAAATGATAAATGGTTTTCAATTTTTTTTTACAAATAAATATCTGAAAACCGTGGTGTGCATTTGTATTCAGCCCCCTTTACTCTGATACCTCTAACTAAAATCTGGTGGAACCAATTGCCCTCAGAAGTCACCTAATTAGTAAATAGTCCACCTGTGTGTAATTTAAACTCAGTATAAATACAGCTGTTCTGTGAAGCCCTCAGAAGTTTGTTAGAGAACCTTAGTGAACAAACAGCATCATGAAGGCCAAGGATCACATCAGACAGGTCAGGGATAAAGTTGTGGAGAGGTTTAAAGCAGGATTGGGTTATAAAAAAATATCCCAAGCTTTTTTTTTTTTTTTTTTTTGTAATTCCTTTATTTTCCAAAATTAAATATTACAATTCCGTAGACCATAGCATAAAACATCATACAGCTTTCGTGATTATAATAAAACAAATAGTAGAGAACAGTCATTAACAGACTTATTTGTCGTTTCAGTACTAAAGAGTAATCATTCTCCAGCTTGCACGATTAATGGAACATACATGAGACAGGAGGAAATGGGTCTTACTGGGTAACTGACCAAATACTCAATCGGCGGAGTTTCCTGAGAGTAACCCTGTTTATCATTTAAATCGTGCACCTTTAATCATCAAATAGTAAATAAAATATCCCAAGCTTTAAACATCTCACGGAGCACTGTTCAATCCATCATCCGAAAATGGAGAGAGTATGGCACAACTGCAAACCTACTAAGACATGGCCGTCCACCTAAACTGACAGGCCGGGCAATGAGAGCATTAATCAGAGAAGCAGCCAAGAGGCCCATGGTAACTCTGGAGGAGCTGCAGAGATCCACAGCTCAGGTGGGAGAATCTGTCCACAGGACAACTATTAGTCGTGTTCTCCACAAATCTGACCTTTATGGAAGAGTGGCAAGAAGGAAGACATTGATGAAAGAAAGCCATAAAAAGTCCCTTTTTTCCATTTCCGAGAAGCCCTTTGGGGGACACAGCAAACATGTGGAAGAAGGTGCTCTGGTCAGATGAGACCAAAATTTAACTTTCTGGCCTAACAGCAAAACGCTATGTGTGGCAGAAATCTAACACTACACATCACCCTGAACACACCATACCCACCGTGAAACATGGTGGCGGCAGCACCATGTTGTGGGGATGCTTTTCTTCAGCAGGGACAGGGAAGCCGGTCAGAGTTAATGGGAAGATGGATGGAGCCAAATACAGGGCAATCTTAGAAGAAAACCTGTTAGAGTCTGCAAAAGACTTGAGACTGGGGCGGAGGTTCACCTTCCAGCAGGACAATGACCCTAAACATACAGCCAGAGCTACAATGGAATGGTTTAGATCAAAGCATTTTCATGTGTTAGAATGGCCCATTCAAAGTCCAGACCTAAATCCAATTAAGAATCTGTGGCAAGATTTAAAAATTGCTGTTCACAGACTCTCTCCATCCAATCTGACAGAGCTTGAGCTATTTTGCAAAGAAGAATGGGCAAAAATGTCACTCTCTAGATGTGCAAAGCTGGTAGAGACATCCCCAAAAAGACTTGCAGCTGTAATTGCAGTGAAAGGTAGTTCTACAAAGTATTGACTCAGAGGGGCTGAATACTCCACACTTTTCACATATTTATTTGTAAAAAAAAAATTGAAAACTGTTTATCATTTTCTTTCCACTTCACAATTATGTACCACTTTGTGTTGGTCTATCAAATAAAATCCCAATAAAATACATTTATGTTTTTTGTTCTAACATGACAAAATGTGGAAAATGTCAAGGGGTATGAATACTTTTTCAAGGCACTGAATTTATTTATATTTGTTTTCATTTGTTTTTTGAAAAATCCTATTGTGTGTAGGGGACATAAGCCCTACCTGAAGATTTAGTCCTTGTTCTGTATATGTATCCAGCAACAGAGCAGCAGCACCGAATTCCCAAAGCTCGGCCTTGACAGATACCAGCACCAAGCTGTGAGCACCATTAATTCCTGATTTAGTATTTACAAGAGATGAACAAGTGGAGCCTAATGCCTCGTACACACGATAGGATTTTCCGACAACAAAATCCATGTTTTTTTTTTCCAACGGATGTTGGCTCAAACTTGTCTTGCATACACACGGTCACACAAAATTGGTCGGAAATTCCGAATGTCAAGAACGCGGTGACGTACAACGCGTACGATGAGCCGAGAAAAATGAAAGTTCAATAGCCAGTGCGGCTCTTCTGCTTGATTCTGAGCATGCGTGGAACTTTGTGCATCGGAATTTTCGGAATTTTGTTATCGGAAAATTTGAGAACCAGCTCTCAAATTTTGTGTGACAGAAATTCCAATGGAAAATGTCCGATGGAGTATACACACGGTCGGAATTTCCGACAATAAGCTCCTATGAAACATTTTCTGTCGGAAAATCCTATCGTGTGTACGGGGCATTACTGTGCTGGTCAATAAGCCAGAATTGGTTTGCTTGACTATTCCATCTTATTATTAGTGGGACTGCTTCAGCAGTCCCACTATTGTTATTCGTTTTTTTATTTATTAATTTTAATTTCTATTATTCCGTACGTTTTTTGGCTCTGCGTAACTTCTGCATACTTTCAGCTATTAAAACCATTCAACTTTAAAAATGTTCAGCTCTTTCAGCTGATGATGACACTTTTTCAACTTTTTTTCTACTATTTATACTTTTCTTTTTTTTTTTCAATAATCTTTATTTCAGTTTTCAAAAAAGGAAAAACATAGAACAAGACATATCCAACAGAGTACAATATGACGAAATCACTGACCCACCAGGGTGTGACATGTACAGTTTAATCAGTTGAACAAAGATAGGAAGAAAAACGAAAGCAAAAAAAACAAAACCGCAATAGAAAATATAAAACGTCTAGCGGTTTTTGTGTGGGATTGACTGAGACAAATTTCTTCAGCTAGTTGATTAGCTACAGCACCAAGATAGCAATGGTGTGGGCGTATTTATTGGATGAGTGGGGGATATGGCACATTTAATCCTCCCAGGGAACAGCTCCCTTCTCAGGGAAAACCTAGGAAGGACCGCATACAGAAACACATTAAGGGTAAGGTCCCCTTCCTGTGGCCAAGGGGTAGGAAGGGGGGCCGAATGGCCTCCTACTAACCTCATTCCACCCTCCACACACTCGGGGGTACTAGGGAGCCACTCCACCCATCCAATCGTGCCTTCAAGTGTCTCCTTAGAAATAGGAGACTTATCTCATGAGTGCTGTAGCTTAAGTATATGCGTCAGTCATTCTCGCACAAGTACATCCCTTACACTGTAAACCAGTTGTACTATAGCGTAAAATTAATTTCAACTGTCAGATGATAAACCTAAAAGCATTGGGGGAGAGTAAAGAGAGGAGAGAGAAGAAAGAAGAAGGGGAGGAAACAGGGGAAGGGAGCGATCCAGACGTACCTGTCATCCAGAAAGTGGCTGTAGACAAGTCACCTCCAAGCACACCGCCTTTGGTAATTAAAAAAAAAAAGGGAAAATCGAACCGCACCAAATGCCTCCCAGGACCTCTATGCGTAAAGGGGGGTGAACCTCCATCATCTAGGGTCTGGACAACCTACGAGTTCGGAGGGTTGGGTCTGCCAATTCTAATAGGGCAACATCTAAACTGGAGGGTGTGTCTCTAGAGTCTGTGGTGTATTCAATCCAGGGTGTCCAAATGCCGAGGAACTGGTCTCGGTGCCCTCTACATGTCGCTAACCATTCCTCTGCCTCTTGGACTGCATTCACCCCACTGATCCATTCCTCTCTTGTGGGGAATCTGGGTTGCCTCCAATAAGTTGGGAGCAGCCGCCTTGCCACATTCAAAAGGTGAGGCATTATATTTCTTTTATATTGGTTGATTGAGATCGGAGGAATATGGAAGAGGAAGTGCGTTGGAGAGAGAGGAACCTCTATTCCTGTTATTGCTTTTATCTGGTCTTTTATGTCAGTCCAAAAGGGTACAATGCTAGGACAATCCCACCATATGTGAGTGAGCGTGCCCCTAAGTCCACAGCCTCGCCAGCAGAGTTCTGACCTGGCTGGGTAAATGCGGGCTAAATCGTCTGGTACCCGGTACCAGCGAGACATTATCTTAAAGTTTGTCTCTTGTACTTTGGAGTCTATGGAGGACGAATGGGTAAAATGGTACAGATGGGACAGTTGCGAGTCGGTAAATTCCGTCCCCAGGTCTCGTTCCCATTTCCGGATGTAAGTAGGTTTGGGCAATTGGACAGCCGAGCCCAATAGCTTGTATAGTTCTGACACCATATGGGTGACGGGTTCTTCCTGCACAAAAAGTTGTTCAAACGGGGTCAGGGATAGAGGATCTCTAATTGTGTAGTTGTCTATACCTCCAAAAATTCATTTGTGCGTCTCGATTCTTAACCTGCAGGGCTTCGAAGCTCAAGAGTTTACCGTCTTTCATAAATTTGCCACAACCGGTGTCTCCATCAGCCACCAAGGGCTCGAAAAAGGCCATTTGCTCACCTGGGGGGAACCATAGGAATCCACCCAAAGGAGCAAGTGGGGACATAGGAGGTGCAATTTTGAGGAGTGGATTGATCCGGTCCCAAACTGAGAGCACCTGTGCCGTCAGCGGGGAAGTCGTTTCGGACAGCCCTCTGTGTTCCCTCGGCAACCATGGGGCATAGGATAAATTCCTGCCTGCCAGGCATTTCTCTAGGGAAACCCAGAGCTTTGAGTGGGTGTGGAAACGCCAGTTGAGTATCCTCTGGAGGACAATTGCTCTATAATACTGTCTTATGTCGGGAAGCCCTAAGCCGCCTTCAGATTTTGGGCGTCTAAGCATCCTTAGAGCCAATCTAGGTTTCCGTGCGTGCCATATGAACTCAGACAACATGCTAGACACCCTGTCGAAGAAAAGTCTTTAATTAGGGGAATCGGTAACATCTGTAGGAAAAATATATGCGGGGTAATATGTTCATTTTTATTATATTTACCCGTCCCAACCACGTAAAGGCAGTTCGCGTCCAGTGTGATAGGTCTTGTTTGATCGCCGTGAGCAGCGGGGGGAAGTTAGTCGCGTATAGGGTGTCGAATCTATCAGTCAGTTGTATCCCTAAGTAACGCAGGGAAGATCCTGTCCAGGTAAAGGGGAATGCAGCTTGCAGAGTCGTGGATAGGTGAGGAGGCAAGTGAACAGGTAGGATTTCTGATTTTGAGTAGTTTATCTTAAAGTTGGAAAGAGTCCCAAAATGTTTAAGTTCCTTCATCAGGTTAGGCAGTGAGATCAGGGGGTCTGAGAGATGAAATAAAACATCATCGGCGTAAGCTGAAAGCTTATGTTCAGTGTTACCGATCTGCAAGCCTTTAATGTCCCTACTAGTTCGCACAGTGCGGAGCAGCGGCTCCAGCACCAGGGCGAACAGCAGGGGTGAGAGGGGACACCCCTGTCTCGTGCCATTCCTGATTGGGAAGCTGGGTGAAAGCGTCCCATTTACCTTCACTTGCGCACAAGGTGTAGAGTATAGAGCCATGATCGAGGACATCATCCTCAGCCCAAGTCCCAGGGACCTGATTACCGCTTCTAAAAACGTCCAATCAACACTATCAAACGCTTTTTTCCGCGTCTGTTGATAGTATGATATAGGGTTGGGGATCTGTGCGGGTACGGGCCCAGTGTATGAGATGAATTGCCCTGAGGGAGTTGTCCCGCACCTCTCTACCTACTATGAAACCTGTTTGGTCGGGGTGGACAATCCCAGGTATAAGGTGTTTAAGTCTGTTGGCTAGAATCTTCGCTAGGATTTTAATGTCCACGTTGAGAAGGGAAATAGGGCGGTAACTTTGGGGGACAGTGGGGTCCTTGCCCTCCTTTGGAATCACAATAATGTGGGCCAATAGAACCTCCGAGGGGATGGCCCTGCCTCCTGCTATGGAGTTGAAGTACTTGCACATGGGGGCCACTAGCTGTGAGAAGAAGGTTTTGTAATAGGCTTTAGTGAAACCATCTGGGCCAGGGCTCTTCCCCTTGGGCAAGGACTCCACTGTTGCACCCAGCTCGATCGGGGTAATTGGTAGTTCCAATTCGGAGCACTGGTCCTCCGTGAGGGGAGGGACGCCCGCCGATGCTAGGTATTCCTGTATTGCTTTCCCTTTGGTGTCGCAAGGATCAATTGGAAGCTCAGGGTTTAGGTTATACAATTTAGCTTAGTAATCTCGGAAGCCCGCAGCAATCTTTGAAGACTGCACCGACAAGTCTCCGATAGCCGAGTGTAATTTCAGTATATATGTCTGTGCTTGTTTTTTCCTAATCGTCCTAGCCAGCATACGACCACATTTGTTTCCTTGTAAAATTTGTGGGACATGTATCTAAATTGTTTACGGGTTTGGCGATCTAAAAGGCGCAGGAACAGCTCCCGCAGCTCAGTAAGTTTCTTCAGTGCCTCAGCGCCCCCTGATGCCTTATGCTGGAGTTCAGCCTTCTGGAGTGCTGTATGTACTCTCTGGAAGTCTGCTCGAAGCATTTTCTTAATTCTAGCCCCCTTAGAAATCAGCTCCCCTCTGATCACTGCCTTATGGGTTTCCCAGACCACTCCCTCTCCAGTGTCGTCTGCGAGATTTTCTCTGAAATAGTGGGTCAATGTGCTAGAGATCTCTTTCACCACTACCTCGTCGTCAAGCAAATTTTCATTCAGTCTCCATGTCCAGGCCCTCTGAGAGCCCGAGGGTAGGGTAATGATAATTGCAACTGGTGCGTGGTCGGATATGGTGATATTGCCAATGGACGCCGATTGCAAGAGTTCTAGGGCATTTGGGTCTACATATATATGATCTATCCGTGTATACACATAGTGTACCTTGGAGTAGTAACTAAAATCTCTACCTGTTGGGTGCAGCGTTCTCCAGCTATCCGTCAGTCGGTAAGATTGAAGTGTCTTACGGAAGTGTTTAAGAAAAGTATAGGAGTGTGGGGGGTCTCGTGTAGGATGTATCAATCAGAGGGTCTGGGCTAATATTAAAGTCTCCCCCTACGATCAAGAGGCCATCTCTGAATTCGGCCAATTGATCAAGGGTAGCATCAATAAAGGCGAGTTGGTTGGCGTTGGGGGCATAGATCGTCGCAAACGTATAGGTAAGACCCGCTAATTTGCCTTTCAAAAAGACATATCTACCCAAAGGGTCGATTCTATTATCAGTAGGCTGAAAGGGGCATGTTTTTTGTATGGTAATGGCTGTTCCCCTAGACTTGGACACTGGGGAGTTGCTAGGGAACCACTGATTAAATAGGTGAATGGGTAATTTGGGGAGCGATTGTTGTGTGAAGTGTAGAAAGACCACTTGAGTCTTTAAGCGTTTTAACTCCCCCCATAGCTTGTTACGTTTGAAAGGGGAGCAGAGACCCCGGACATTATATGAGCTTACCTTTAGAGTGGCCATCTGTAGGTCTGGGAATGTTCATTTTAGTCTGGTAGGCGGTGTGCTTGGTGTGAGAGTCGATGCGACGGATCGCTCCTGGGAAGGGGAGAAGGAGGAGAAAGGAAGGAACGGAGGGGAAAAGTAGGGAAGAAAGACAAAGACATGAGAAACCAGTAATAAACACATAGCATAACGAACAACATATTCGAAGCCACTTGGACTTATATAGCATCTAAGGGTTATGCTCATAATCCCGTCCCCTATAGGGGGAGGGATCAGACCACCAACCCTGGATCCCAAAAGGGGATACAACCTTGGGAAAAAAAAAGGGAAAAAAAAAAAACGAGGGTTGGCCTATGTGGGGTACGTGAGCCAACAAGGAGGGGGAGGTGAGAGGGTATCACCACGTCCGTCTACCGCACCTAATAGTGTGTGAGGTAGGGAGGAAATCTCAGGTGAATTATGTTGGGCAATGTCCCATATAAGGTGAGCCAGGCAAGGTCTAGAGCAAATAATGAGTGTGCACCTAGTATTCATCGGTTAAACTCAGCCAGTTAGTTGTACAAAACCGAAGTCAGGGATTTTAGATTAATACGGTGGGAATGGACCAGAATCGTCTCCAGCTTCTCAAGGAGTATCAAGCCTGGGTGTTAAGATGGTTGTTCAGGGAAAAATGAAAAAAAAAAAAAACGGAACTTGTATGATGAAACAGGCCGAGGCAAGCCATCAGTCCCTCATAGTTGCTGGGCCTGGTGAGGAGTCAGGTGTTTGGCGTCGTCGGTCTCTTCTGCGATTCCTGCGGGGAGCTGGTATCCATGGTTGAGGAAGCGGGAGTTTGAGTGCCGGAAAGTCCGAAGCACTTCGCCAGTCTGGAAAGTCCACAGGATCCAATCCCAGGGAGGACAGAAAATTTGGCAGGTCGTCTTTGTTGCGTAAGGTAACGGTCCTTGGTTACTTGAAGGAAGAACGGGAAGCCCCATCGGTAAGATAGGCCTGCATCTTGAATGGCTTCTAGAACCAGGCGAAGTGCCCTACTCTGCATAAGAGTGCGTCTGAAAATGTCCTGGTAGAATGCAAGCTGGGCACCATCAAAATCAAAATAGGGCTTACCTCGCATTTTCTGCATTATGCGATCTTTTAGCGTGTATTTGTGTAGCTTACATATAACGTCTCGGGGGTTGTTCACGTCTTGAGACGGGGGCCTAAGAGCCCTATGCGCCCGGTCTATCTCAATAGCAGCTGTGTTTGGGAGACCCAGTATTTCTCTGAAGATGCCTTCCAGGGTTGGGACAATATCTTTAGCCCCAGTCGCTTCAGGTAGACCTCTAATCCTGATGTTAGCCCTGCAGCTGCGATTTTCCATATCGTCTAATTGGCAGAGCAGGGCCTCAATCTGATGGTCTTGTGTGGTGCACTTGTCTTGCAGCATAGTGATAACAGGGAGAGTGTCATCAAGTCTTTGTTGGCCTTCAACTGTGCTATATCCTCCTTAAGGGCCTTCTCTACCCTGTCTGCAAACCTTTCCAGGTCATCTTTAGTGGGGAGAGACCAAATATGGCATCTGATATCCATGTCCTCCAGGGAGTCTGGAGCTTTAGGGGCTTCAGGGCCTCTGTCTATGGAAGCGGAGGAGCTCGGGTAAGGAGGGGGGAGCGAATCACTCACCGATCCCCGGGGATGGTATAGGGGATCCGGTGGTCTGTGGTAGCTGAGCGGCAGCGTTCTGTGCCTTGCTAGATTTCAGGGCCTTCCCTGCCGGCGCCATCTTTGAAGCCTGACGGCTCTGTGCACGGGTCCCATACAGGAACGAATCCAGCTGCCCCTGCCTGGATCGGTCGTTCCGCTGTGGGTATAAGGATGTCCGGTGCCTCTGGGACATGTCAGGAGTCAGCTGGCTGTAGTATTTCCTGCGATGGCGATGATCAGGTGCGGCGGCGGGACGGAGCTGCAGCAACACACGTCCTCACTCTTCCATTGCCAGGACACGCCCCCACTACTATTTATACTTTTTAAAATATTAAGCTTTTTAACACTTTTTTTAACATTGAAGTCAATGAGAGCATGCTTCAAATCCTTAAAATCTTCTTCCGCTCCCAAAAGTTTTAGCTCCTTCATACTTTCACCTACAGACGCCAAACAGACTTTAAAATATTCAGCTATCTGGCTATATCTTTTCAGTTTGATATCTTTTATGGGGGCCGTTTTAGCAATTCAGCTATTCAGCATTCCCACGCATTTTCTCCAGGAAATGCATATTCTAGTAAAGGAATATGATGGGGCAGTTTTGATGAGGCAATTCTGATAGGGCATTTTTGTTGGTGGCAATATGATGGGGCATGTCGCTGAGTTTATCAACATAAATTTTATACCGATACGTTCACAAAGGCCGTGTGTCTCTAATGGTGAAATCGCTGTTTCCATAGGATGTACTGTTGTGGATTTATTAAGGCTTGTTTGAAGGGTTCTCTCACACTGTCTCTCACTCAGGCAGCTAGCAGATAGTGAGGAGATGTTTTTTACAGTGTGTTCAGGGGACAGGCAGCTAGCAAATAGGGAGATGCTATTCAGCATTCCCACGCATTTTCCCCAGGAAATGCATTTTCTAGTTACTTTATATTTATTTTTTTTAATTTGCCACCCCAGTTCTTCAACCTTTTCCCACTGTACGGCCAGAACATAAGTTTTATTTTGGAAATGTGTTTTTTTTGTACCAAATAACTTTTTGCCTTTGTATTCCATCTATCTTATTGGGCCAGATTCACATTTGCGTGTTTTATTGCATGTTGCTGTAATACAAGAATAACAGGCTAAAGCACCATGCCAGCGCACTACAACACATGTGTGTTTCATCGCACCACATCACAAAGCTGTCAGCCTGGAACCTATGGGTTGTGATGTGCTAGGTTGAAGGAAAAAAAAAAAAGGCGCATGTCCTATTTCTTTTACGTTTTGGTACATTGGCAGAGCTTACCGCAATTAACAATTATGCCCTGTACACACAGTCGGACATTGATCGGACATTCCAACAACAAAATCCTAGGATCTTTTCCGACGGATGTTGGCTCAAACTTGTCTTGCATACACACGGTCGCACAAAGTTGTAGGAAAATCCGATCGTTCTGAACGTGGTGACGTAAAACATGTATGTCGGGACTATAAACGGGGCAGTAGCCAATAGCTTTCATCTCTTAATTTATTCTGAGCATGTGTGCGTCGGATTTGTCTACACACTCGGAATCTCCGACAACGGATTTTGTTGTCGGAAAATTTTATAGACTGCTCTCAAACTTTGTGTGTCGGAAATTCCGATGGAAAATGTGTGCTGGAGCCCACACACGGTCGGAATTTCCGACAACAAGGTCCTATCACACATTTTTCGTCGGAAAATCCGACCGTGTGTACAGGGCATACTAGATGTAATAACAAAAGACGGTTATGAATCCAGTCAGCCATATGCACCTTGCTTCAGGACCATTCATTTCATAGTAAATTAGCTTAACCGTTCATGAAATGCAAAATTCAATTTTAGGGTACACAAACGCAATATATTACCCATTTAGATACCCAACATGTCAAGGCTTAGATTTGTGTGAAACGTCAACAAACTTCAATTCATTTTCCATAGGTCAACAGTTTAGAGTTAAAGCATAACTCCACTTTCGTAGAAAAAAAATAACAAATAAAAAAAATAATAATATAGCGTAAACAATTGCGACTCAAGCCATATTGTATTTGAATGTTATTAAAAAATTACCTTTCCTTTTCAATCTGCAGCTCTGCATTTTCTGTAGAACACAATATGGCTACCTGGAGGTGTTCTGTACACAGAATGTATACCGAACGCCTTCCGGAAACATTATTTCCTTCTTCTGTGGCTCACTGAAAATTGAAAAAAAATTGTCAGAGCATTGGATCTCGCCATTATTGAGTCAAATAATTTTGAAATTGAATTGAATTTGACTTACCATTAACGCAATGAGATAAGTTAACTTTCCTCTGCCTGTGTGTATAATACATACATGCCATTTACATTCCCATACTGCTGGATGCAACTCGTGCGACTGAGTTGTCAGTAACTTTAAACATGAAAGCAGTCGCTTAGTGAATTAGGGCCCATTGCTTTTTTACCCCAATGTCAGGAAAAGCTGTATATCTGGATTATGGAATGGACTGGGATTTGTGCATCCTTTGAAGTTTTCTAATGTGTTATGTAAAGTATTACACGACGGCTTTGGAAAATGCAAAAATTCTTCTTGAGAGGTTTCATGTTGTTTTGGAGATACGCCGCCGAGTAATCCTAACCTCACCTTTGACAGTTTGTCTAAACATTTGATGCTTTGTTCTCTAGAAAGAAAAATGATCTGTAATCAGTATTCATTCTGTCTTCCACATTACAGAAGTTCAGGACTAGCAGAGTCGAGCCGCACTCTCTGCACATATAAAATAGCAAAGCAAAAGGAAGACCCATTCTCTATTTATGTGCCGTACTAAAATAAATGAGAAAATCTTTATGAATAATAGTTTAAAATGCATCAAAAACATATCAATAAAATAATACATATATTTTAGGAAATTATAACCTGCACGGTGCCTAATTTACAAACGCATAATCTGTGATATATTCATGAAATAGACAAGAATCTATCAAAATATATAATAAATCGATCCATGATCCTGTCAATTAAAGTGTTGTAAGCCTCTGAAATGAAAAATGAACAAAGCATATCCTTCTATAGCAGTGATGGCGAACCTTGGCACCCCAGATGTTTTGGAACTACATTTCCCATGATGCTCAACTATGCTGCAGAGTGCATAAGCATCATGGGAAATGTAGTTCCAAAACATCTGGGGTGCCAAGGTTCGCCATCACTGTTCTACAGAGGGTGTGCTGGGCCCAACCCAAAGAACCTAGAGGTCATTTCTAATATATATATATATATATATATATATATATATATAGTATATATATATATATATATATATATATATATATATATATACACACACACACTATATTACCAAGAGTATTGGGACGCCTGCCTTTACACACACATGAACTTTAATGGCATCCCAGTTTTAGTCCGTTGGGTTCAATATTGAGTTGGCCCACCCTTTGCAGCTATAACAGCTTCAACTCTTCTGGGAAGGCTGTCCACAAGGTTTAGGAGTGTGTCTATGGGAATGTTTGACCATTCTTCCAGAAGCGCATTTGTGAGGTCAGGCACTGATGTGGACAAGAAGGCCTGGCTCACAGTCTCTGCTCTAATTCATCCCAAAGGTGTTTTATCAGGTTGAGGACAGGACTCTGTGTAGGCCAGTCAGGTTCTTCCACAACAAACTCGCTCATCCATGTCTTCATGGACCTTGCTTTGTGCACTGATCCAAATCATTTGGTGGAGGGGGGATTATGGTGTGGGGTTGTTTTTTTTTAGGAGTTGGGCTTGGCCCCTTAGTTCCAATGAAGGCATCAGCATACCAATACATTTTGGACAATTTCATGCTCCCAACATTGTGGGAACAGTTTAGGGATGGCCCCTCCCTGTTGCAACATGACTGCGGACCAGTGCACAAAGCAAGGTCCATAAAGACATGGATGAGCAAGTTTGGGGTGGAGGAACTTGACTGGCCTGCACAGAGTCCTGACCTCAACCCAACAGAACACCTTTGGGATGAATTAGAGCAGAGACTGCGAGCCAGGCCTTCTCGTCCAACATCAGTGCCTGACCTCACAAATGTGCTTCTGGAAGAATGGTCAAACATTCCAATAGACACACTCCTAAACCTTGTGGACAGTCTACCCAGAAGAGTTAAAGCTGTTATAGCTGCAAAGGGTGGGCCAACTCAATATTGAACCCTACTGACTAAAGCCTCGTACACACAATGCGATTGTTGGCAGGGGATTGTCTGTTGACAGACTGTTGTCCTAAAATCTGACCGTTAGTACGCTCCAATTTGACAATTGTTGTCCAACTTTTGGCCAACAAATGTTGGATGGCAGGCTAGTAAATTTTTAGCAGACAACGGTCTGTTGTCAGATTTTCATATGGTCAGTACACAAATCCGTCACACAAAAGTCGAAAGTATAAACACGCATGCTCGGAATCAATGCTCACCAAACACGAAATTAGCAGAAGGGACCCAAAGGGTGGCGCTCAAGAACTAAATTCCCTCGTAGTACGTCACTACCTTCGTGTTTGTTGCACGACAATTGTGTGCCGTTTGTATGCAAGACAAGTTCCTGGCACACGCCCTTAAAACA
Source organism: Aquarana catesbeiana (assembly GCF_042186555.1). Lineage (NCBI taxonomy): Eukaryota > Metazoa > Chordata > Amphibia > Anura > Ranidae > Aquarana > Aquarana catesbeiana. The sequence goes on along the minus strand of NC_133327.1, from coordinate 660,010,572 downwards.
AAAATCAGACGCTCGGTTGGTCAACAATCGTACTGTGTGTGCGAGGCTTAAGACTGGGATGCTATTAAAGTTCATGTGCGTGTAAAGACAGACATCCCAATACTTTTGGTAATATAGTATATGTATATATATATATATATATATATATATATATATATATATATATATACAGTGCCTTGAAAAAGTATTCATACCTCTTGAAATTTTCCACATTTTGTCATGTTACAACCAAAAACGTAAATGTATTTTATTGGGATTTTTTGTGATAGACCAACACAAAGTGGCACATAACTGAGAAGCTGAAGGAAAATGATACATTTTTTTAGCATTTTTTACAAATAAATATGTGAAAAGTGTGGGGTACATTTGTATTCAGCCCCCCGGAGTCAATACTTTGTAGAACCGCCTTTCACTGCAATTACAGCTGCAAGTCTTTTTGGGGATGTCTCTACCAGCTTTGCACATCTAGAGACGGACATTTTTGCCCATTCTTCTTTGCAAAATAGCTCAAGCTCTGTCAGATTGGATGGAGAGCATCTGTGAACAGCAATTTTCAAGTCTTGCCACAGATTCTCAATTGAATTCAGGTCTGGACTTTGACTGGGCCATTTTAACACATGAATATGCTTTGAGCTAAACCTTTCCATTGTAGCTCTGGCTTTATGTTTAGGGTTGTTCTACTGGAAAGTGAACCTCCACCCCAGTCTTAAGTCTTCTGCAGACTCTAACAAGTTTTCTTCTAAGACAGAAAGAGAGCAGCGCCATCTAAGTGCAGCATTATTAAGACACTTTATTCCACAAAAGACAATTGGTAACTCACAAGATGTATGAGATGTCAGCGCATGTGGGATTAATAATGTGGTTCATCTGCTCGTGGGAAAGACGATCTTCTCACTGGTGAAGAGGCAGCTGATGGGCCCAGGGACCCCGGTGGTTCCTAGCACTTCCAGACACTCAGGACGGCTCACAGACAGCGGTGTACATCACTTCCGGTTGAAGAAAGAGCGGGAGGAGCACGCGTTTGGATGAAGCCATCTACAGTCAGCTTATCTGAGAATACTTCAACTGTCCTTGTACCCCTCCACATGAGCTTGATGTAAAAGAGAGTTCTAATTACCCACTCTCTCTTTATTCAGCTGATCGAGCGCACATGATCGTATGTACTTTCCCAAGTTTTCTTCTAAGATTGCTCTGTATTTGGCTCCATCCATCTTCCCATCAACTCTGACCAGCTTCTCTGTCCCTGCTGAAGAAAAGCATTCCCACAACATGATGCTGCCACCACCATGTTTCACGGTGGGGATGGTGTGTTCAGGGTGATGTGCAGTGTTAAATTTCTGCCACACGTAGCGTTTTGCTTGTAGATCAAAAAGTTACATTTTTGTCTCATCTGACGAGAGCACCTTCTTCCACATGTTTGCTGTGTCCCCCACATGGCTTCTCGCAAACTGCAAACAGGACTTCTTATGGCTTTCTTTTAACAATGTCTTTCTTCTTGCCACTCTTCCATAAAGACCAGATTTGTGGAGCGCACGACTAATAGTTGTCCTGTGGACAGATTCTCCCATCTGAGCTGTGGATCTCTGCAGCTCCTCCAGAGTTACCATGGACCTCTTGGTGTCTTCTCTGATTAATGCTTTCCTTGTCCGGCCTGTCAGTTTAGGTGGACGGCCATGTCTTGGTAGGTTTGCAGTTGTGCCATACTCTTTCCATTTTCAGATGATGGATTGAACAATGCTCCGTGAGATATTTAAAGCTTGGGATATTTGTTTATAACCTAACCCTGCTTTAAACTTCTCCACAACTTTATCCCTGACCTGTCTGGTGTGTTCTTTGGCCTTCATGATGCTAATTCACTAATGTTCCCTAACAAACCTTTGAGGGCTTCACAGAACAGCTGTATTTATACTGAGATTAAATTACACACAGGTGGGCTCTATTTACTAATTAGGTGACTTCTGAAGGCAATTGGTTCCACTAGATTTTAGTTATCGGTATCAGCGTAAAGGGGGCTGAATACAAATGCACGTCACACTGTTCTCATATTTTATTTGTAAAAAAACATTTATCATTTTCCTTCCACTTCACAATTATGTGCCACTTTGTGTTGGTCTATCACATAAAATCCCAATAAAATACATTTACATGTTTGGTTGTAACATGACAAAATGTGGAAAATTCTAAAGGGTATGAATTATTTTTCAAGGCACTGTATATACAATATATGTGTATATACAAACACAAACATTTTGTCTTGCATTTCTGTTTTAAACTGAATGGGTTGTTTTACAAGGTGAGGGTTCCCATATACTTAAAAATCGAGCTCCATGGGCATTCTGGCTATCCCACTGCCTTCTAAGAAGACTCTGATTTCCATCTTACAGTGTTATTTCACCTTTACAAAACAACTGCCTATGCAGGTAAGGGGGGCTTGTAGATAAAATCAAGCTGTGCAGCTTTGACCAAAATCGCATAATGCCCTTTTTATAGGTGTAGGCCTTTTATTACCTCCCGAGGAATCATTCCATGATGGTGGGGGTGATCAGTAATGGCTGGGAGCGCCTTAGCAATGTCATAGCAGCAAGGCAGAACAGCATGGTGCCATCTCTGGGTGTTTTTTTGGCCAGGCTTTGGGAGGTATATAAATAGCCTAGACCAGTGATGGCGAACCTTGGCACCCCAGATGTTTTGGAACTACATTTCCCATGATGCTCAGCTACACTGCAGAGTGCATGAGCATCATGGGAAGTGTAGTTCCAAAACATATGGGGTGCCAAGGTTCCCCATCACTGGCCTAGACCTATAGAAAGGGTATTATCCAACTTTAGTCTAAGAAGCACCATTTTTTTATCTACAGGTACCCCTTATCTGCAAAGGCAGTTTTTTGGTAAAGGTGCACTAACGGAGTCTCCAATCTTTCTAAACAAAGGGCCAGTATACTGTCCTTCAGACTTTAGGGGGGAAGGGGCTGGACTGTGGCCAGCAAGAATAGAACATTTTTCTGGCATCAGTGGGAGTAAACCATGCCCCATCTTTGGTACTAGGGGGAGGAATAATGCCCCATTGTTGGTGTCAGTGGTCAGAGGGCAGATCAGTGTCTCATACAGTATCAGTGGGATGAATAGTGCCCCAAGGACCAGATAAAGGAAAGCAAAGGGCTGCATCTGGCCCTTTGGAGACCCCTTTAAGGTTTGGTTCAAATGTGTATAATGCGGCATGTGCGACACATGCTCATTTGTTGGTGCATTAATTTGAATAGGTGGTCTACCACATCCAGATCTCACCAAAGAAGTGCATGTTTTGTAACCAGTTGCCGGCTGTATAACTTAATTATACGACAGCAAGGTGGCACTGCTGCTCCAGGTTTGTACCTAGTACGTGATCCGACACTTCCGAGTCTATCTGCGTCGCCGGAGGCCCGCTTCCGCTGTCATTATACACAGCGGGAGCTGATCTACGGGTACCCACCAATCATCCAGCACAGAGACAGAACGGCAGTCTGTCTATGTAAACAAGGCAGATCGCCATTCTGTCAGTAGGGAAGGTATTGATCCTGTGTTCCCGCAAAGCAGGGACATGGATCCATGCCTTCCCTTAGTAAAAGCACTTCCCACAGTACACTAAATCACTAGTTAGGCACACAGTTAACCCTTTGTTCGCCCCTAATGTTAACCCCTTTCCAGCCAGTGTCAGTAGAGTGACAGTGCATATTTATAGCACTGATTACTGTATCAGTGTCACTGGTCCCCAAAAAGTGTCAAGTGTCAGTTAGTGTCTGACTGTCTGCCATTACTAGTAAAAAAATAAAATAAATAAAAAAATAAATAAATAAAAATATCCCATAGTTTGTAGATGCTATATACTCTTATTGGGATTTTTTTTTTAACAAACTTATGTAGCAGAATACATTTTGGCCTAAATTGATAAAGAAATTAGATTTTTTTTTTTTCTTTATTGGATATGTTTTATAGCAGAAAGTAAAAATTATTGTTTTTTTTTTTTCAAAATGTCTGTCTATTTTTGTTTAAAGCGCAAAAAAATAAAAACCGCAGAGGTGATCAAATACCACCAAAAGAAAGCTCTATTTTGTGTACAACATCGCATGACCGCGCAATTGTCAGTTAAAATAATGCAGTGCCGTATGGCAAAAAATGGCCTGGTCATGAAGGTTAAACCACACTGCACCAAAATGCGGGGCATTTGCTATCATGTGTTAGGATGCACAATTTTGTGTGGATGTTAGCATGGCACATTGGGGTGCCTTTATGAATCAATGGCACTGCCACACGCATGAAAAAGAGATGAACATTTTCTGTGCTCTTCGGGAGCGCGTGCAATTTTGTATCAAATGTGAACCTAACCTTATACATAACTTCAATGCATGCTGGCTTTTCACTGATCCACGCACAGAGTGTACTGAATAGTCTGAGTATTTACCAAGGAATAAGTGTTGCCCAGCGGTAGACATAAATATCTGTCAATAAATGTGTCATGTGCAATTGGCAGCAACAGCGCATTTTCTGGTTGCCCTTGTAAGATGTATATCTTGGCAGCCAGTACGGCAGAATTTAAGGAAGAGCCCGGTGACACTTAATGAAACTGACTACTTTCAAATGCATTAGTGACAACACAGAAATGACTCTCAGGGTGATAAATACATACGGGTCAATGCAATCTTGTTGTATGCAAATAAGGACAGATGTTAGCAGTTCTGCTGAGATAAAATCACAGTGCTCTCCAGACTCATAAGGGATTTGATGTTGGTTACACTTAACCACTTCCATACTGTCATATGACATCCTAGACTTTGAGTGGAGATACAGTGGCGGTCCGTCCATAGAGGGCGCACAGGCACCGCCCTCCCCTATCCATGCGTCCGGCCCCCTGATCTACATATCGTTCTGTCTCTGTGCTGGATGATCGGTGGGTACCTGCAGATCAGCTCCCGCTGTGTCTAATCACAGCGGAAGCGGGCCTCCGGCGGCGCGCATAGACTCGGAAGTGTCGGATCACGTACTAGGTACATGAACTGGAGCAGCAGTGCCACCTTGCTGCCGTATAAGTAAGTTATAAAGCTGGCAAGTGGTTAAAAAACAGGTCATGCACTTCTTTGGTTAGATCTGGATGTGGTAGACCACCTATTCAAATGAATGCACCAACAAATGAGCATGTGTCGCACATGCCGCATTATACACATTTGAACCAAACCTTAAAGGGGTCTCCAAAGGGCCAGATGCAGCCCTTTGCTTTCCTTTATCTGGCCCTTGGGGCACTATTCATCCCACTGATACTGTATGAGACACTATTCTGCCCTCTGACACCAAAAATGGGGCATAATTCCTGCCACTGACACCAACAATGGGGCATTATTCCCCCCCTAATACCAAAGATGGGGCATGGTTTACTCCCACTGATGCCAGAAAAATGTTCTATTCTTGCTGGCCACAGTCCAGCCCCCCCTTAAAGTCTGAAGGACAGTATACTGGCCCTTTGTTTAGAAAGTTTGTAGACCCTGTTAGTTTACCTTTACCAAAAAACTGCCTTTGCAGATAAGGGGTACCTGTAGGTAAAACAAATGGTGCTTCTTAGACTAAAGTTGGATAATGCCCTTTCTATAGGTCTAGGCTATTTACATACCTCCCAAAGCCTGGCCATAAAATGCCCAGAGATGGCACCATGCTGTTCTGCCTTGCTGCTATGACATTGCTAAGGCACTCCCAGCCATTACTGATCATCCCCACCATCACAGGACCCTGAAAACCAAGCACCGCCTTCAGGATTTCTAAGGGTGTAAATTTTTGATTTCACTCCTCACTACCTATTACTGTTTCAAAGGCCATAAAATGCCCAGATAGCACAAAACCTCCACAAATGACCCCATTTTGGAAAGTATACACCCCAAGCTATTTGCTGAGAGGCATGTTGAGTCCATGGAATATTTTATATTTTACCACAAGTTTCGGGAAAATTACAATTTTTTTTTTTGCACAAAGTTGTCACTAAATGATATATTGCTCAAACATGCCATGGGCATATGTGGAATTACACCCCAAAGTACATTTTGCTGCTTCTCCTGAGTATGGGGATACCACATGTGTGAGACTTTTTGGGAGCCTATCCGCGTACGGGACCCCGAAACCAAGCACCGCCTTCAGGCTTTCTAAGGGCGTAAAATGGTGATTTCACTCCTCACTGTCCATCACAGTTTCGGAGGTCATGAAATGGCCAGATAGCACAAACCCCCCCCAAATGACCCCATTTTGGAAAGAAGACACCCCAAGCTATTTGCTGAGAGGTATGTTGGGTATATTTCAGATCTCGCTTTTTGTCACAAAGTTCTGAAAAAAAAACATTTTTTCTTTTCTTTCTTCATTTTCAAAAACAAATGAGAGCTGCAAAATACTCACCATGCCTCTCAGCAAATACCTTGGGGTGTCTAATTTCCAAAATGGGGTAATTTGGGGAGGGGGGCTGTGCTATCTTGACATTTCATGACCTCCAAAACTGTGATAGGTAGTGAGGAAGTGAAATCACCATTTTACAACCTTAGAAAGTCCGAAGGCTGTGATTGTTTTTCGGGGTCCTGTGCGCGGCTAGGCAAAAAGTCTCACACATGTGGTATCCTCATGCTCAGGAGAAGCAGCAGAATGTATTTTGGGGTGTAATTTCACATATGCCCATGGCATGTTTGAGCAATAGATCATTTAGTGACAACTTTGTGCAAAAAAAAAAAAAAAAAAGTTTGTAATTTTCCTGAAATGTGTGGCAACATATAAAATATTCCATGGACTCAATATGCCTATCAGCAAATAGCTTGGGGTGTCTACTTTCCAAAAAGGAGTCATTTGGGGGGTTTTGAACTGTCCTGGCATTTTATGCACAACATTTAGAAGCTTATGTCACACACCACTCACTCTTCTAACCAGGGCCATTTTTAAGGCAGAGCAAAAGGGGCAGCTGCCCTGGGCCCTGTCATTGTTGAGGAGCCCAAAGCAGCTGCCTCATACTTGCCAACTATCCTGGTTTAAATTCCCTCGTCCCTTGAGGTTTTAGTCCTGTGCTGTGTCCCAATATCTCAGTGTGAAATGCTGCTAGTAATGCTACCCAGCTCTGCCCTATTGTTGTGTACAGATGACTCACCTGCAGACCATGTGTTTACATGGAAATTACCGGCATTCATATGTAAATAGTGGGAGCATTAATATGTAAATAGCGGCGGACGGCGGCATTGAAATGTATATCATGCCTCCCTGAGGTCATATCCACAGTAATCTCTAGCAACCAATCAACAAGCAGTAATCATGTGCTGTAACCTCTAGCAACTAATCAGTAAGCCGTAATGTGTGCTTTAACCTCTAGCAACCAGTCAGTGAGCGGTGATGATACACTGTAACCTCTGGCAACCAATCGCAATAGCTCCCTGATCTGATTCAGTAAACTGATTTTGAGTCTAGCTGCATTTATTGTATGTCTCAGAGCAGGTGGAGAGCAAAACTGCATGGGGGGGGCCAAGAAAAGTTTTGCCCAGGGTCCAATCAATATTAAAGACGGCCCTGCTTCTAACCACTTGAAGACAAAGCCCTTCCTGACACTTTTTGTGTACATGAAAACCTTTTTTTTTTGCTAGAAAATTATGTTGAAGCCCCAAACATTATATATATATATATATATATATATATATATATATATATATATATATATATTAAAGCAAAGGCCCTACATTTTAATCACTAAAACACACTATATCGCCCAAATGTTTAATGAAATAAAAATGATCTTATGCCGAGTACATGGATATCAAACACGACATGCTTTAAAATTGTGCACAAATGTGCAGCGGCAACAAACTACATACATTTTTAAAAGCCTTTACAGGTTACCAATTTAGACTTACAGAGGATGTCTACTGCTAAAATGACTACCCTCGATCTGACGTTTGCGGTAATACCTCACATGCATGTTGAAATTGCTGTTTACATACGACACAAGACCAACGCTTGCGTTCACCTTTGTGCGTGAGCACAGGGGGACGGGGTGCTTTTTTTTTCTTTCTTTTTAATTATTTATTTTTATTTTTTATTTTATTTTGAAACAGTTCCTTTCATTTTTTTTTTAATCATTTTTATCTTTATCTCAGGGAATGTAAATATCCCCTAAGATAGCAATAGGTAGTGACAGGTACTCTTTTTTGAAAAAAATGGGGTCTATTAGACCCTACATCTCTCCTCTGCCCTCAAAGCCTCTGACCACACCAAGATCGTTGTGATAAAATGCTTTCCCAACTTCCTAATGGCGCTGTTTATATCCGGCGAAACCTAAGTCATGAAATGCTCGTAGCTTCCAGTTTCTTAGGCCATAGAGATGATTGGAGTCATTCTGGTCTCCAATCAGCTCTATGGTCAGCTGGCGGAACCACCGGCTGCATTCTCGGGTTCCCTGGTGGGACCGGAGAGCCTGAGAAAACCATGAAAGACGGTGGGGGGGGGGGCATTTCCTCGCACCGCTTGTAAAAGCAGTCTAGAGGCTAATTAGCCACTAGGATTGCTTTTACATGAAAGCCGACAGCTGGCTGAAAAGAATGATACCAAGATGATACCTAAACCTGCAGGCATCATTCTGGTATAACCACTCAAAGTTCAGCAACATACCAGTACATTGCTGATCCTTGTTGGGCATATATTGTATTGTTCTTTTTTTGGCTGCATGAAAAAAAGGGATTGATCGGTGGGTATGCCCATTGTTAGAATACCGCCCCTTCATCCACCCACTTCTAATGATGGGCATACATGCACCATTTTTTTTTTAACTGTGGTGGTGAAAACATCCCCTACAGCGCTGGAGTTGCTGATTTACGTATCGTGAGAGCAAACGCTGTTGCTGTCAAGATAAATAAATCAGTGCTGCAGCTGAATGGCCAGGAAGGTCTTAAATTCAGAAACCTTAATAGGTTTCCAATATCTGGAAAGGGTCAACTGGGCATTAGCGGCGATGAATTGACCAGCATACAAATTGCTTTGGTCCACAATAGATCTATAGAGATCTTTCATGAAAAACAGTGAATAAAAATCAAGTGACGTAAAATCAACTGTTTCCACCTGTATTCTGGGTTGGCCAGTGAATGGGGGAAGTACGGGCGCTGCAGAAGTGGTGGGCTCCCAATTCAGATTGGCAAATGCAGTGGGAAGGGCACTATGGGCTCGACGGGCCTGTGTTTGTTTTCTTTGTGTCTGTGGGACACTACTTGTGTTAGCCACCGCACCAGCTTGAACTGCACTTATGGGACTCGCTACATCACCAAGTGTTACTGCAGTGCTGGATGTATGACCAGGATATACTAGGCCGCTGGTGCTTGCCAGTTCACCAGAAGGATGAGCGGCACTAGTACTGGCTCTCTGCTCCATATGAGAGCCCTGCAGTTCTTGCACTTCAACAACAGAAGAACGGGGTCGGGTACGCCTGATTTTAGCAGGGACCGGTATTCCATCGTTAGAGCTATCTGTCAGGGTGCCGCTGCTGTCTACCGGTTCGTATTCTTAGCCTGAATCTGACAGATGGATGACTTCCTCTTCACTCTCATCTGTCATGCTCAGAAACGTGTAGGCCTCTTTACTACTGTACCTACTGTACCTTCAATTGGACATTGTGGCCTCTAAATTTACTGGTACAACAAGTGAAACCTGATTCACCTGATTGTCAGCGACTGCTTCAAACGCTACCAAAAAAACTGTTAAGGTTCCCAGGGATCAGGCCTGACTATGCAAAAGCTGTAGTTATGTGTTTTGTATTTTTTAAGTGACAGTGATCGATTGATACTGCACTTTGGTGGGCCGGGCGGAGGAGCTAAACGCAGGTGCTAGCAGGTATCTGGGCTTATCCCACTAATGCTGCATTTTTGGGAACCCTGAACTACTGGGGACGCTAATATAGTTCTGATCAGATCAAATATTTTGATCCGTTCAGACACTATACTACTAAGGGAGGTGTATGGTGCGTGCGTGGGTGTTAGCGCTACTGGCACTAATCTGACGCTGCCTGGGGCAACGCCGACCCTAACTGACGCTAAAACCTAACTAATGTCACTCGCCGGGTGATCAGGGGGTTAAAGCTTTATTCAGCAATATATGGCGTGTACCCTGATGCTATAAAAACCTTACGGTGACAGTAACTAGCTAACTTTATTAGGGGGGTTTAGGGGGGTCCCTAGATCTATCTGGGCCTACTGCTAAGTATCCTAAAGCTGATTAGTGTCACAAATGACACCAGTACAGTGATCAAAGAAAAATATGAAAACTGCACTTGGTGACACTGTGACAGGGAGTGAAGGGATTAACTTGGGGGGGGGGGGGGCGATCAGGGGGTGATCGGGGGGTGAAAAGTGTGCCTATATGTACTGTGTCAGTGTACAGTTGGTACAACTCACGTTTGGATGTCCTCTCTCCTCTCTCTGGAACGGAAAAGAATTCCAGAGAGGGAGATGACATCACTTCCCCTGCCTGTGTTTACACTTACAGGCACGGGACACTCTCCCATTCGCCAGAACCGATCACCAGGTCCAGGCCAGAAATCATTGGCCTGGAGACTGATCGGTTTTTAGACAAATTCAATCGCTTCGTGTGTGCGCCCCCTAGGCGGCCGCGTACCCGACGTACAGCTACGACGCCTTGCCCAGGAGAGCCAACCTGCCGCAGTATAACTGCAGCGGCTGGTCCGGAACCGGTTAACATTCTGTCACCAGTGTAGTACAGCATCATCAAATAACTGGTGTTGTGTTAATCCGGGACACTGACTGTTGACATTAAAAAAAAAGAAAAAAAAAAATGTTATTATATATTTTTATTTTATTTAATTTTTATGATTTTTTTTAACACACTTTCACCAGAGCAATATAATGTTACCATTGTACACATTATGTTTCCATATAGCAATGCATGTCATTGCTATATGCTAGCATTTTACTGAATGAAATTGATTCATTCAGTTTGTTTTGATAAGCTGTGATTGGCCACAGCTGATCACATGACACAGATGGGCTGCAATTGGCCCAGTCTGTACCATTTGATTACTGTGACCAATCACAGCTAGCAACACAATTGTACACAATGGATGGCTTGAAAGGAAGCCATCCATTGTTTACAACTGTCATGTGACCTGCTGTGATTGGTTACATCGGTCACATGGTACCAGCAGCAGGCTGGTGGACACAGCCGATGACAGTCCGTGCTGGAGCAACGAGAAGCCCGTCTAGCCTTTAATTGACTATAGGCTGGGTGGGAAGTGGTTAATGCTAGGCGCATTTAGGGCTTTAAGCACTAATTCATTTTAATGGCCAGAATAAATGAATATTTTGGCCAATGAAATTAATTAACACCCAACGACTGATGCAACAAAATGCGTCTAAACATTTTAAAAAAGCACTTACAAAAATGCGGCCTTAGGTGCGTAGTTGACACTGCTTTTCTCCAGCCAAGAGAAAGGCGTTCAGGAGAGAACTGTCCTTAGATGATAAAAGGTGACATTTGATTGGTTGTTATGGGTTTGCAGTAGTATCCATATCCTTAGCAATTTTCGTGTTTCACCCTTATGGTGAAGTGTGGTTGTCTCTGAAGAGTGATCCATGCTCGGTGAGCTGTTATATAACCTCCCTACCACCTGATTTATCCCAGTAGTGCCTCACTGCAGCCCCATTGGACGAGGTGGAGAGCGTGATGTCACTGCCCCACCTCTCCACCTTGTCCAGTCAGAGAACACTCTGCAAAGCGATCTCTGAATTGAATGGTGTCTGTGCTGAGCGGCTGAACTCCTGTGTTCAGGATGCAGCAGGGCAGCGGCTCCAGACCTGGAAGCTGGTGGAGCCTTCATGAGGATTCCACGGGTATGGTATATACTCGTATATTTTGTAAACAAAAAAATGTTTTCTTTGTTTCAGCCTCCCCTGCCCCAGCAGCAGCACGCATGATTGTCATATAGCAGTGATGGCGAACCTTGGCACTCCAGATGTTTTGGAACTACATTTCCCATGATTCTCAACTACACTACAGAGTGCATGAGCATCATGGGACATGTAGTTCCAAAACATCTGGAGTGCCAAGGTTCGCCATCACTGTCATATAGCAAGGGAAGGGGGCCCAGTCCGGGTAGAAGAAGCCCAGGAAGGTTTGCAGCAGGTGAGCAGGCCCAGTGCGTCATTATGCACTGGGCCTGCTCACCTGGGTACCTATAGTGTACTCGCATTGGTCGCCGCCTCCCTCCAAGTCCCTTCCAGTCCATCAGCAATCAGTGCCAGCCCGCAACGGGCGAAAGAGAAGAGGAGAGGAGTCAGACCAGCAAGCCACAACAGGGCCAGGGACCAGGAGTTATTGGCACAGGTCAGGGTGCATTTCATGGGCACTGGTAAGGCTACATTTCATTGGCACTGGTAAGGCTACATTTACTTGGCACTTGGTAAGGCCGCATTTAATTGCCACTGGTCAGGCTGCATTTTGTGGGCACTGGTAAATATTTTAGTACACCATTTGGTTCAGAATATTTTTTTTCTTGTTTTCCTCCTCTAAAACCTAGGTGCATCTTATGGTCAGGTACATCTTATGGAGCGAAAAATACGGTATTTTTTCTCCTTCACTGATGTGCGCTGATTAGGCAGCACCATAGGTGTGCGCAGCCTATTGCATTAGGTTGTGCACTCCAAAGCTCAAACACACATGCAGTGGTGGCTGGTGCTCCATCATAGCTCCAGCCCGCACAGAGCACCATACCCCACCCCCCCACCCCCCGGTCGCCTGCTCACTCACTCTGTGCTGCCCCCGGACTGATATGGGGAGACAGCGGTGGCTTCCCCCCACAGTCTCCTCTGTGTCCCGGCCTCCATGTCCCCCCACCGTCGATCGGGCCCCCCCCCCCTGCGTCTCCTCTGCATCACGGCAGCCGTATGTCTCCTCCCTCCTCCTAGGCCAATAGGATGGCTTCTCCTTTCAGCCATTTAGGAAACGCATCGGCCTGGAGGAGAATCAGTGTGACAATTCTCTATTGTCACACAACTGGGTGGGCTCAGGGTGCAGTGCTCTGCGCCCCGAGCCCACACTTTTTTGAAGCCTATTAGAGCCTCAGGCTCTAATCACGTGCTTTAAACAAAAAAGAAAAACCCTCATTGGAATCCATGTGGCCGGTGCCCCGCATGTAGATTAGGGGGCCGGACGCATGGATAGGGGGGTGGTGCCCCTGTGCCCCTAATGGATAGGCCGCCACTGCACATATGCCTTTCCCTGCAGCCTCAGCTGCACTGGACAGTGAATGAATGGGAAGTGCTCTGTGCTGAGCGGCTTCCTGTTCATTCACAAACGGAAGCATAGTTTACTATGCTTCAGTTATGAAGGAACGAAGTGAGTAAGTGTGTTCACTGTGTTCATTTAGAAAAGGAAGGGGTCTGTAAATTACATACAGTATTTACTCCTTCACTCACTCTCCATTCTGAAACACCCCTCACAGGAGTCTGGGGGAGAATAGAGGAGGGAAGCCAGCAGCACTGCAAGTGGGCGCAACACGGGGAAAGCCCAGTCAATAGGGGGAATTAGCACCCCACACAGTAATTAGGGTGTGCCCAGGCACACATGGCACACCCCCTACGCACGCCTATGGGCGGTACTGATGGGCACTGATAGGGTGCACTGATGGGCACTGATAGGCACTGAAAAAGCGGCACTAATAGGCGGGACTGATGAGGCTGCACTGACAAGCATCACTGATGGGCACAGATTGGCAGCACTGGTGGGCATTGTTGGGGCTGCACTGATGATCAGTGCCCTGATTGTCAGTGCTGATGTCCCCTGTATGGATTTGCCAGTTTTCGGCTCTCCTCTCCTCATGCACTGTCAGCGTGAGGAGAGGATTGACGATAACCGACAAATCCTGTTTACATCCATAATCAGCTGTGATTGGACACAGCTGATCACGTGGTAAAGAGCTGCCGTGATTGGTTGGCTCTTTACCCCGATCTGTGATCAGCTGTGTCCGAAAGACGTAGCGATCACAGATCACTGTTGATGCGCGCCACAGGGGGCGTGCAGGAAGCACATACACGGGAGGACGTCATATGACCGCCTTCCAGCAAAGTGCGGCCGCTCTGTAGCCGTCATTCTGCTGCGGTCGTTAAGGGGTGAAAGTGTTGCTAAACTCACAACAGTAAAATCAGTTTGTCTATGCAGTAAAGCATGCTTGTTATACTCACTGTGGAACCTAATAGGTTGATCCTCTGCATTGTGTAAAAAGCCTGTTTGATCTTATCTTCTCTGATCCTCCCCTTCTTCCACTGTCCCCAATCTATCTCCTGATAGTATAGAGCCTTAGGGGCACACCGCACATGCTCAATTTGCGTGTAAAAGCTTCCAGAACAGCGGGGAGCTCTCTGTCTGTCACATTATGATGTCCTCCCTCCCCATTGCAATGCTCACACACAACAATTATACGTCCATGTATCATGCTATTACAGTATTACTTATAAAGGACCAATACCTACAATTAGACAGCACTATCATAACCAGCAGTATTGATTATGATTAGCAAATGACATTTCAATGGAGTAAAAATTTTGAACTGTCCATAAAAAAATTATTTGGTGTGACGATCCCGGAGGGCGTGTTGCAGCTGTACAGTACTGCTCCAGATCCCTGGGGCTGTTGTTATGCCTCAGGCTGAGGGAGCTCAGACACCTGCTGATTTTAGGAAGCAGTATGACGGATTTAAACATAGATTGTGATAACCCCTGAGGATGATAATGAGCATGTGTGATTGTTGTGGCATGCATTGTCACTCGCATAGATTTTCCAATGTGAATTAAAGGGGAATTGGTGTTCTTTTATATTTGTTAATTTTTATGGAGAGCGTGTCGTAATAGAAAAAAGGCTTTAATAGTGGAATACTAGTTGCCAGATAGTTTTTTCTTTCAGTTTGTATTTCTATAGCGCTTTCCTCCCTGAGGATTTAAAGAGTAAAGCCTCGTACACACAGATTTTCCGACGGGAATTGTGTAATGTCAGGCTGCTGGCGGAAAATCTGACCGTTTGTACGCTCCATCAAACAATTGTTGTTGGATTTTCCGCTGACAAATGTTGGATGGCAGGTTTTAAAATTTTCCGTGGACAAATGTCTGTTATCGGATTTTCCGAGCGTGTGTACACAAGTCCATCAGACAAAAGTCCAAAGTACAAACACGCATGCTCGGAAGCAAGGACGAGCCAGAAGCAGTCTGTCTTGTAAACTAGCGTTTGTAACGGAGAATTAACATTTGTGAAATCTCCAAATGCAGCGCACAATTCTCTTCTTCTTTAATGGGATAATAATGAAGCTGCTTTGCTGGTGATACTGATGGAGTTATTGCAAACAAATTTACAAAGGCTTTTTTTTTCTAGTGATATCAAGAATAATATTATTATGCTTTTTTTTGGGCAAGTTACCATAACACCATTATCCCGTAGTTTTTAAGATCAAAGATACAACTATGTTGGTGTCCCTTGTCAATTTTACATTGTATTTTTTTAAATGTAACTGCCGACTCCCAAACTGTCATTTGAAGTAAAACACATAGCCAAGTATAATTCTACACAATTCTTTTATTGGGCATTAAAAAAAGAAAACAAATACAATAAGACATGTTATCTGCCAATAGAACTTAACCAAAAAGTGCATTCTATGCATCCAAAAATATATAAAATTTACCAAATCAAACCATTATTATTCAACCAAAAAATAAAAAAAAGCCTCATGCATGTGTCCTGCTTCTTTATATAGGGGGTCAACAATGCCAAGAGTTGGTGAAAGCAGGGGTCAGTCATCCGGAGATAATTCCGAAAAACATCTGGATTATTCTCCTGGAGCACCCGCAGCAAAGGCATGTGACATAATTGGTCACGATTAATAAAGCAACCAATTTTTGGTCCAAGAACTCCTCCTCCTCCTTTTTCTGGACTGGACTTTGGTCAAAGCAATAACTTCAAGGCCAATAATAAATAACACGTTATCTCCTCCGATTCAGCAACATGTCTTGTTGACGAACGGCCGTTCATAAACGAACTGAAAAGCGCGAAATGAAAAGCGCGAATCAACACTCACCAAACTTCTACTAACACGAAATTAGCAGAAGGAGCCCAAAGGGTGGCAAAACCACGTAGTACGTCACTACGTTTGTGTTTGTTGGCCGACAATTCCTTGCCGTTTCTATGCAAGACAAAATCCAGACACACGGCTTCGGACAAAAGTCTGAGGTTTTGTCTTCGGAAAATCCGATTGTGTGTATGAGGCTTAACTTCACTTTTTATGAGAAAAAAACATCCTCTGGGTGATCTATGTACATTGCAAGGGTCTTAAACTTTGTTGCAGATTCCTACCTTTTGGAATTCTGAAGAAATCCCTGTGTTTCTCTGTGTCCATTAGAGTGAAGTTTAATGGGAGTGGTTTCATAATTGTCAATCAGCTGCAAAGCTCTAATGAGGAAAGCTGCTGGGCCTTCATCCCTTTAGACGTGTTTATATTGGCAGTATCTTACCAAAAATGATATTTTTCTTGCAGAGGATGCCTGAAATCTGACTTGTATCTTAGTGCAGACTTCTGGGAAAATCAGTGAGCCGATCACACAAGCAGGAAATGACATATCTTGGGAGTGTTGTGTACACATTCTGTGTACACAACACCTCCAGATAGCCATATTGCATTTTTTTTCCAAGGACTTTATTACATTTTCAAGGAAATACAAAGGCATTAACCGTATAATCTTAACAGCACAATTATGAAAATGTCAAATGGAGCATATACCCCTGCAAAGAAGGTAGTACAACAAATGGATAAATCAATATATAGGGAAACGTAGTAACTTTACAAACAGTAATAAACACTTCCCCCTTCCGCCATATTGCATTTTACAGAAAATGACAGAGCTGCAGATTGAAAAGGAAAAGTCATTTTTAATAAAATTCAATTACAATATTACTTGTGTCGCTATTGTAAATGCTATATATTTTTTTTTATTTGCAATTTTTTTCCCACGAAAGTGGAGTTACCCTTTAGCCACTTCAATACTGGACACTTTCACCCCTTCCTGCCCAGGACAATTTTCAGCTTTCAGCGCTGTCGCAGTTTGAATGACAATTGCGCTGTCATACAACACTGTACCCAAACAAAATTTTAAAAATTTTCTTCCCACAAATTGAGCTTTCTTTTGGTGGTATTTGATCACCCCTGCGGTTTTTATTTTTTGCTAAACAAGCTAAAAAAGACCAAAATTTTTGAAAAAAATAAGTTTTTGTTATAAAATTTAGTTTTCTCCTTCACTGACGGACACTGATGAAGCTGCACTAATGGGCACTGATGAGGCGGCACTGATGAGCACTGATAAGGTGGCACTGATGGGAACTGATATATAGAATTGATGGGCACTGATAGGCTACACTGATATGCAGCACTGATGGGCACTGATAGGTGGCACTGATGGGCACTAATAGGTGGCACTGATAGGCGGCACTGATGGGCACTGATAGATGGCACTGGATAGGCAACACTGATGAAGACCTACTGATGGGCATTACTGATTGGCATCTGAAGGGCACTGACAGGCATTACTGATGGGTCACTGATTGGCATATTTATGGGCACTGATTGGCACTTTGATGGGCAATGACAGGCGTTACTAATGGGGCACAGACTGGCAGCTGATGGGCACTGATTGGCAGCTGATGGGCACCTCTCATGGGGGCTGCGCTGATAATCAATGCGCTGATTATCAGCGCAGGCCCCCCCCCCGACAGGGAGAGCCTCGATTGGCTCTCCCTGTCAGCGCAAACTGAGGAAAGCCATTTACGGGCAATTCCTGGTTCCCGCTGTGATCAGCTGTGATTGGTCAGAGGCTCCATACCACGATTGGAGATGCAGTGTGTCAGAGTGACACACAGCACCAAGGATCGCCGAACTGCGCACCCCTGTAGGCGCGCACCGGCATATTATCCTTCTGGACATCATATGGCGCCCAGTCAGGAGAACAGAACCACCGCCCCGCTGTCATTCTGCTATAGACCAGGCAGGAATTGGTTAAAGTGCTTAGGAATTGAAGCAGCCATCTTGGGCTCATTCAATTAAGCTAATTAACCTACCAGTATGTCTTTGGAGTTGGGAGGTTCATTTTGTGTTGACTGAGAGAGTTTAAGTCTGCTTTAGGAACTAAAATACTTACCAACAGCCCAATGTCTGCAAGGAGTCCCTCTTCGGGGCCAGCATCTTCTCCCTGGCTTATTTAAAAAAAATCTTTTTATTGAATTTTTTCCCAAACTTGTACAGAGGCAAAATGTCCAGGCCCTCACAGGGGTAGAGCACCCAAAAAAATAAATAAAATAAAACATGGCAAAAAAATGAAAATAAAATAACAGTAGTGGTGTGTAGCTCACGGAGACCAGGTAGTAGATATGAAAATATGAAAACATATAATGCATATCCATGCCATAGATGTAGTACTGCCCCCACAAGAGCTGCTGGTAATTTTGGCCTATTCCTTCCACTCACAGCATGCACAGTCAGGCACATAGCATTTTCAGCATACTTCCTTTGGTTCAAGAATCAGTCTAGAGGTTTTTTGGGGAGTTTTACTGGGAACAGGAACTTAGATAGTGATGGGGAGCATGAGATAACCCGAACTGTTGAACTTGAAGACTGCTAGGCTTCTGGCTGCTCTGTACAAAAGTGTACTGTACAATCTCAGGCTTCACTGTACTTTCTCCTGGCTGACTAGTACAACTCCTGGTTGTCTTACTCAGTTCCTGGCTGCACTGAGCACACGTTAGCAGTATTGCACGCTCCTGGCTGCACTGCACTTGCTTGTAAGATAAATAACCCCGCAGTCAATTCTCCTCTGTAGAGCAGGATCAAGAACTCACTTAGTCCCAGAGTGATTAAGCGTCCTCACACCAACGCTTCTGGCTCTGCTGAGACTGTGATCCAGACTCTCTCTCGCTTCGGTAAGCCCCCCAGCTAGGCTTAGCTTGATGTCTTCAAAAAGGGCTCCTCTGGCTCCTAACACAGGGGTCTCCTCCAGAAGGCTGGACCCTGGAACTCTGCCCTCTGCTGCCAGTCCTCAGAATATTTATGGGCTCTTTCTCCACCTTCTGGGAACACCTCCTCAGGGATTGGCCAGAGCTCCATAGATATTTAGGCTTTCTGTCCTGCTCTCCCTCCCGCCATACTTTCAGAAAACTCTAAATGACAGGGGGAAGTAGCAGAACAGCAGCCTGTGAGACACTGAACAGCCCCAAGCAATCAACCCCTGCTTCACTGTTTACAGAGAAGCTAACTAAATTTGCCTAGCAGCAGCCTACTCTGACAAATGAGTACACCCCTCACATTTTTGTATATATTTTATTATATCTTTTCATGTGACAACACCGAAGAAATTACACTTTGCTACAATATAAAGTAGTGAGTGTACAGCTTGTATAACAGTGTAAATTTGCTGTCCCCTCAAAATAACTCAACACACAGCCATTAATGTCTAAACCACTGGCAATAAAAGTGAGTACACCCCTAAGTGAAAATGTCCAAATTGGGCCCAATTAGCCATTTTCTCTCTCCGGTGTCATGTGACTCGGTGTTACAAGGTCTCAGGTGTGAATGGGGAGCAGGTGTGTTAAATTTGGTGTTATCGCTCTCACTCTCTCATACTGGTCATTGGTAATTCAACATGGCACCCCATGGCAAATAACTCTCTGAGGATCTTAAAAAAAGAATTGTTGCTCTACATAAAGATGGCCTAGGCTATAAGAAGATTGCTAAGACCCTGAAACTGAACTGCAGCACAGTGGCCAAGACCATACAGCGGTTTAACAGGACAGGTTCCACTCAGAACAGACCTCGCCATGGTCGACCAAAGAAGTTGAGTGCACGTGCTCAGCGTCATATCCAGAGGTTGTCTTTGGGAAATAGACATATGAGTGCTGCCAGCATTGCTGCAGAGGTTGAAGGGGTGGGGGGGTGTCAGCCTGTCAGTGCTCAGACCATACGCCGCACACAACATCAAATTGGTCTGCATGGCTGTCGTCCCAGAAGGAAGCCTCTTCTAAAGATGATGCACAAGAAAGCCCGGAAACAGTTTGCTGAAGACAAGCAGACTAAGGATATGGATTACTGGAACCATGTCCTGTGGTCTGATGAGACTAAGATAAACTTATTTGGTTCAGATGGTGTCAAACATGTGTGGTGGCAACCAGGTGAGGAGTACAAAGACAAGTGTGTCTTTCCTACATTCAAGCATGGTGGTGGGAGTGTCATGGTCTGGGGCTGCATGAGTGCTGCCGGAGCTACAGTTCATTGAGGGAACCATGAATGCCAACATGTACTGTGACATACTGAAACAGAGCATGATCCCCTCCCTTCGGAGACTGGGCCTCAGGGCAGTATTCCAACATGATAACGACCCCAAACACACCTCCAAGATGACCACTCACTGCCTTGCTAAAGAAGCTGAGAGTAAAGGCAAAGATGATGGACTAGCTAAGCATGTCTCCAGACCTAAACCCTATTGAGTATCTGTGGGGCATCCTCAAACAGAAGGTGGAGAAGCGCAAGGTCTCTAACATCCACCATCTCGTTGATTTCATCATGGAGGAGTGGAAGAGGACTCCAGTGTCAACCTGTGAAGCTCTGGTGAACTCCATGCCCAAGAGGGTTAAGGCAGTGCTGGAAAATAATGGTGGCCACACAAAATATTGACACTTTGGGCCAAATTCGGACATTTTCACTTAGTGGTGTACTCACTTTTGTTGCCAGCGGTTTAGACATTAATGGCTGAGTGTTGAGTTATTTTGTGGGGACAGCAAATTTACACTGTTATACAAGGTGTACACTCACTATACATTGTAGCAAAGTGTAATTTCTTAGTGTTCTCGCATGAAAAGATATAATAAAATATTTACAAAAATGTGAGGGGTGTACTCACTTTTGTGAGATATTGTACACTAAGGTCCTTCAACAAGGGATATTAAAAGTGTTACTAAACCCAGCATTCACTATATATAGACTCTCACGGTACACAGAACATGGAAATGCTATTATCTTAGTAAATATAAACTGCTAAATGCCTTTTCTCATTCAGCAGTTAGAGTAGTCTTGTGACTTCTATCAGTGTTCAGCCAATCACTGGTTAAAGCTTGTAGGAGGAGTTTTCTTACTGTCCTATCAGGCTGCAATACCCCTGACTCTTTTCTGGACAGTGCTGGTTGGCCCTGTGCTGATCACATGCACTCTCCCAAGAAAAAAATTCTCTAGCAATACACTCCAAACTGAGCATGTGCAGACTGACTACATAGACTTTGTTTAGTAACACTTTAAATTGGCTAGAAAGAGGAGACAAACATAACTGAGCGGCTATCACAGCAGTAAGCAAAAAGTGTCAATGACCAGTAGGCATAGTAGCTGTAGAAGGCTCTTTAAAACTGTAGTAAAGTCACTTAATAAAGTAAAAAAAATGTGCCTCCCTGCAGGTTTAAGTCTTATTGTACTAATGTGCATTGACTTGTACTAGTATGAGAGATTTACCTATCAATAGAGACCTCCAGCGCTGGACTGTGATGGCTCTCCCTGGTCCCCAGCGCATCCTTGTTAACCCGGTCTTCCTTCTGGCTTTCCGAATCTTCGGCCGATTGAATGGCCGGCTGCAGTGCATGAATCACTTTATCAGGGCACAGAGAGCAGGCCGTAAATGCAGTTTGATCTGCACATGCACAGCCCAGATTGCATTATGGCTGATTTTTTAATTCTTGGGTTTACTACCAATTTAAGTCAACCTGACCTGACTTTAGTGAATTTTGTTGGGCATCCTCTATTGCTTTAAGTGTCCTGATAAAGGCAAAGCAGAGTTAACTAAGTGCTACCAGAAGTGGATGGAGGGAGGGGAGGGCTTTTTCCAATGTAGTGTGATGGTTTTTCTGGCGTTAAATAATGGTAAGCCAAGAAGTGTCCATTTAGCATTGGTGGGAGCCAATTCGTCAACCGAATAAGCGGATGTGGAGTAAAGGAGGTTTGGGCAATAGTTTTGATATTGCCCCTATGTTGTTCCAATAATAAGAGATTGTTAGACATGTTCAGAAGACATGAGAATAGAATCCCACTGGATGATCACAACTCTTCCTGGCTTCTTATGGTTGTCGGTCTTTAGACATCTTTTTTGGCCGGCACAGGATGATGCATGAAGTCGGTCATCCCAACACACTGGAACTGTGCCGGCACAGTTCAACACAAGACTATTTATAAGCTTTGTAATTTGACTAAGTGACTTTGTAACTGGATTATTTGAGGATATTATCCCTGACTTTGAAGATGGGCCAACTGCTGGAGTCAGAAAAATGTCTCAGATCAAATCACTTTTTGATAATTAATATGAGATCTGCCTATCTGTGGGCTCCTTTTGGGTATAATATTGTATTATTTAAATGGCAAATGTTGATGTTATATAATAAAGAGTAATCCATGAATATAAAATTGAATTAAACGTGTCAAGTACATGCATAAAGGAAGTAATAATACGTGATCACCATGTACCTGGCATTGTTCCCTTAAAACCTCCTTATTAAAAATATTCCCAATTATTTTTTTGTATGTTCGGCATTGGGGTGGATTTATCATCAGTCACAGGCAAATTGCCTCTCCCTTTGGAGATTTTCTGCTTTGCATAGATTACATCCTATCAGAACGGAACAGTAGCAATCATAAATAATAAATCAAATAAAACACAGCAACGCTTAAGATGAAGCTCCCCTGTCACTGGTAAATGGTGTCTTTAAAATATAATGTATTAAAATTTAAACATGAAAAAATTTAAAAGTTTTCACATTCCTAAACACGAGCTATACTTTCATTTTCTTATGTTTTATTTAAATGTAATTGCCTGATCAATCACGGGAGACCTTTTTTTTCCTCTATCCTCGAAATGACTGAACTTTAATCTTAAGTTATAAAGTGGCTCTAAAGCCAGAAGGTTTTTTTACTTTAATGCATTATATGCCTTCCAATGTCTATGTCTCCCCACCTCACTCCCTAAGCACTTACCTGACACCACTTTCGATCCAGCGCTGTCCCCGCTACCAGCCCCATTCTGCTCTCTATCTCTGCATTCACAGGCTTGGCTAAGAGCAATTGGAGCTATTGGCTTCTGCTGCTGTCAGTCAAATCCAATAAGTAGGGAGCAGGGCCAAGCCACGCTGTGTGTGTCAAGAGATGCACATAGTCCACATCAGGATTGAGCCTGTATGAGTACCCCACATAGCAAGTGACTTGCTATGGGGGCACTTGAAGAAGAGGAGGAGCCCAGAGCACCAGCAGGGGACCTCAGTAAAGGAGGTTCTGCTCTCTCTTGCTGCATTAAAGGGATTGGCTAAGAGCAGCAGGAGCCATTGGCGTCTGCTACTGTCAGTCAAATCCAGTAAGAGGGGAAGGGGAGCAGGGCCGAGCCTAGAGAACCAGCGGGGGACCTTTAGAAGAGGAGGTTCTGGCCCACTCGGTGCAATACTGTTGCACAGAGCAAGTAAGTATAACATGCTTGTTATTAAAAAAAAAATAGCTTCAAAGTCACTTTAAGCCAAAACTTTAAAGACTATTGACATTTTGTGAAGAGGGAATTTTTTGATCTTTTTTAGAAATCATTAAGAATGTATGAAACGTGTTTTCTTACTTTCGGTTTTAAAAATTAGCTATTTTGAGCCGTATGTCTGATATGGGCTACTCAAGATTGGGAAAAGTGAAACAGTCTACTGGATGGAATGCGGTACCACACCGTGGTTTTGTTTGGATCCAGTGCAGAGAGCTCAAGCCAGTTACTGACCGCTAGAGCACTAGGTAGTGTGACGCTGCATGTACATTCATTTTGTGTGTCGGGGCAAAATTGAATGTTATTAAGCTATTTTATCTCCAGATCAAATGTTGTTCATTGATAAAGAATACCGAACTTGTCAGGACCCAAATCTTTCTGAGCCACCTGAGATCCTGGACAGCTCCCTGCCTGATTCCTTAGACAACCTTGCCTTGTATCTTGTTTCTCTTGAACCTTTTACCCTTTGCTCCTCCCATGAACTTCCTATTTAGGCAATGCTTTTGCACTAAATAAATAAGTGTTGTGCTACAAATTAGCATAAAAAAAATATGCCCAAACAAGATAATAAAGTCCTCAGTGAGTGAGTTCTGAATAATCATCATCCTAAAGGAAAAAGTTAAATAAAGTGACAAATATAATGTTAAGTGAAAAAGTAATAAGATGGATAGTCCAAAGCGAAAAAGTGTCAGTTCCCTTGTCCTCTACTTCTATTAACACCAGTTTGAACCAACACCACAGTGGGGGCAAGATGTGGGATTACCAAATAGAAAGACCCCCTTATTCAAAGCGGTCAATCCCAAAGGCAACTCTCTGCACCAATCCAAATACTGTTGTCCCTCACTGCTCCTTACACAAAAGGCAAATGCAGTACAGGAAGGTAAAATAATGTTAAGGTAAGCAGATAGACAAAGCTTAAAAAAGGGCACCTCAATATAGTCGCCAAATCGACACATTTCATCATAAGCAGCCCTCTTTCTGGAGCCAGGAGACCCACCTACACCATTGCGTATATTATATATATATATATATATATATATATATATATATATATATATATATATATATATATATACATATACAGTATCTCACAAAAGTAAGTACACCCCTCACATTTTTGTACATATTTTATATCTTTTCATGTGACAACACTGAAGAAATGACACTTTGCTACAATGTACAGTAGAGAGTGGAAGAAGAAAAGAAAAAAGTGCCACTAAGTGTAGTATTCAGGTGCAATTTAATATGGCCCCCATAATGGGTTACTCACAAAAGGTAGGCAGCATACAGGCTCTTCTTCAATATAGGTACACTTTAAGGGGTCTGTCCATCTTTTACTCGTACAGCTTGTATAAGAGTGTAAATTTGCAGTCCCCTCAAAATAACTCAGCACACAGCCATTAATGTCTAAACCGCTGGCAACAAAAGAGAGTACACCCCTAAGTGAAAATGTCCAAATTGGGCCTAAAGTGTCAATATTTTATGTGGCCACCATTATTTTCCAGCACTGCCCTAACCCTCTTGGGCATGGAGTTCACCAGAGCTTCACCTGTTGCCACTGGAGTCCTCTTCCGCTCCTAGCTGTACACTCACTACTTTACATTGTAGCAAAGTGTCATTTCTTCAGTGTTGTCACATGAAAAGATAAAATAAAATATTTACAAAAATGTGAGGGATGTACTCACTTTTGTGAGATACTGTATATATATATATATATATATATATATATATATATATATATATATAAATAGTAGGGGAAATAATTATTTGACCCCCTGCAGATTTTGTACTTTTGCCCACTTACAAAGAAATGAAAGGTCTATATTTTTTTAACATAGGTGTATTTTAAATGATAGAGACAGAATATCAACCAAAAATCCAGAAAAAAACACATTATACAAATGTTATAAATTGAGTTGCAGTTCAGTGAGTAAAATAAGTATTTGATCCTCAAGCAAAACATGACTTAGTACTTGGTAGAGAAACCTTTGTTGGCAAGCACAAATATTTCTTGGGTAGGTTATCTCTAAATCCTTAAGGTTTCTTGGCTTTTGCTTGGCAACTCAAAGTTTCAGCTCCCTCTATAAATTTTCTATAGAATTAAGGTGTGGAGACTGGCTAGGCCACTCCATGACCTTAATGGCCCCTCATGAGGCTTGGTTTTACTACATATATATAAATATACATATATATATGTAGTAAAACCAAGCCTCATTTCGAGATAAACTAAACCTCAATATGGACACCGATCCAGGAAGCTATAGCAAGCCTCACTTTCAGCTCAGCCAGGACTCACTTTGAATTGAGAATAGAGTATGTGTTAACAAGCTCACAAGTGGAAGTCCACCAGTAATGCCTCAAACAACATTATATCCTGGATGGTGAATGTATAAAAAAAATTCCAATCTCAAAAACTGTATGAGAAATATCTTTATTAATAAAAGGATATATATCCCAAAAAATAAAAATATAACATTAATCGATGCTAAAAAACAAAAAGTCCATCTAGTTGTCAAAAAAAGGTAAGATAATCAAAAATTTTCCATCCAAAATAGACATGAGTGTACATTAGTCAAATGTCTAACATATTATTTCCCGATATAACTTTCTTGTATAATTGATATAATTAAATAAAATAACAAATACAAAATAATATCTCACTAAAAAGAGGGATTACATTTAAATCCTCCTATATAATTCATATAAAACAGATAAATGCCCTGGATTAGCAAAGAGATATTCTATTCCAAAAAAAATTTCAAACAAAAATGGGAAGGGGAAACAATTGTTGATCAAGGAAGGGGCATCATGTGTTATTAATAAATGCATTGATGTCTCAATCCACATTTAACCCAAAGGGGGTATAAGATTTCACATTGTATATCCATTTTGTTTCTAGCTTAGAAATCTCCCTCCTTGTAGCATTCCCTATCCAATGTGGAACAAAAGTATCTATTCCTATAAAGTACCAGTAGGGTCCTTATAATGGGCTATGGCATAATGCCTAGAGATACTACGTCTTCTAAAACCACATCTGATGTTGCCCAAGTGTTTACCCAAGCAGACCTGAAATGCTCAGGTGGACCTACCTATATACTGGAGGCCACATGGGCACAGCAAGAGATAAACTATGTTAGTAGTGGAACATGTAATGAAAAGTTTGATCCGGGGACTGCGGGAACTGAGGGAAGTGGTAGTGGACACAAAAGCAGCCTCCTTTTTATGTGAACAAGTATTGATTTAAAAGATATTGCACCCTTTACACTGTGAAAAAAAGTTGGATGTATAGATGGATCATAAATATTGGAGACAATGCGGTTTCTCAAGGAAGGAACACCACAAAAAATTATTTGCAGCTTAGATGGCAGAATGGGCCCCAGTACCCTGTCATTGTGCAAAATATGCCAATGTTTGGCTATAATGTGTTTTACTAAATAATGCTGGGAAGAGAAGGAGGTAATAAAAGACCAGGACAGTTTGTCCCTATTGGATATATCTTCCACCTGTATGGGTCTCGCACACACAAACTATTCCAATCCAAATTGTGGACAAAGCGAATGTCCACATCCAATGATTGAGCCGTGTGTCCCTTATTATTTTGAAACAATTTTTCAAAATATCAGCTTAAGTAGAGTAATCACAAAGTCTACTGCATTTACTTCTAATTTGTAAAAATTGGCAATGGGGAATAGACCTCAGCCAAGGTTGGTAATGTCAACTATCTGTTTGAATGTATGCATTGCGATCCGTAGGTTTGAAGAAAGTTGATGTAATAAAACTTGTTCTCTCTCAGGTAACCATTAGATCAAGAACGTGTATTTCAGTTTGGCTGGCTTCGTAGTCTAATTTAATACCCCTATCATTATGGTTTAACCACTTCAGCCTTTGTCCAGCCCATTTTTTGCGATACGGCACTGCGTCGCTTTAACTGACAATTGCGCGAAACTGTACCCAAACAAATTTGACGTCCTTTTTTTCCCTCAAATAGAGCTTTCTTTTGGTGGTATTTGATCACCTCTGCGGTTTTTATTTCTTCATCAGTTTAGGCTAATATGTATTCTTCTACATATTTTTGTTAAAAAAATCACAATAAGCGTATACTTATTGGTTTGTGCAAAAGTTATAGCGTCTACAAAATAGGGGATAGTTTTATGGCTGGCGGGCATCGTGACCGCTGGCCATGCACATCGGGTCCCCGCCTGCTAAGGCTCTTAAAGGAGCCAACGTACCTGTACTTTGGTTCGCGCAGGGCTGCCAACTTGCCGCAGTATATGTACATAAGCCGGTCGGGAAGTGGTTAAACTGACCATATAGTCTTGAAAGGATTCCAATGATCCAATCCAAAGGAGGAGGATGTTGTCTATATAAATTTCTCACATAACCAACTCAGAAGGACATTTGGGAAGTTGTGGGAAGCTGCATATTTCAGCAGGTCCATAATAAAATACCTTTGGTCTGTGGATAAGTCAGATCCACTATTTAGTTAATTTAATATTCGATTGCCATTAAACCTAAATCATGAGGTATAAAAGTATATAATGAAACAACATCTGCAGTTACCATCCAACTTCCCTTTTTGTATGAAAGTTCTTTCAATAAATGAATAAAATGTCTGATATTCTTAAGGTACAAAGGGATTTGTTTGACCAAAGGCTGAAGAAAACCATCAATATATTTGCCAACTCTCGAGGTTATCGAATGAATCCCACTTACGATCGGTCACCCCAGAGGGTTGGTCAAACTTTTACAGATTTTTGACAAATAATATATAAATGCATTTGTACTTCCTGTTTGCCAGATTATTGTGCTCTCTCCAGCCAATATTTCTCTCTTGTCACTCCTGCTGCCATCCTTATCTTCCCTAGTGCTCGTTACTGACCTTTGACTTATTACTCGACTACACTTCCGTTTGATCCCAACCTGCAACCACTTATTACCAACCTTTGACTTGTTTACTGACTATGCCTCTGCTTGGTCCCTACCTGCTATATCTTCTACTGTACCCCAACTCTCTCACCACCTAGTGGGGTGATTCTGAGGACTGAAACCTGGTACTAACATGCAGCAAAACCTATCTCCACCATCAGGAGTTCTGGTGAATAATGGACCCTGCACCTCAGATGAGCCTACGTCATCCACCAGGGTGACTATCCGGATCCTGCTGGTCGGTGTGAGCCTCTCTACTGCTATAGCTGCTAGTCTCTGAGCCTGACCCCTGACCGTGACAGAACCAGGAAAATACTGGATTATGGCCTTAAGATTGAGCTGGTGTCAGAAATCATTAATCAGACCGAGACAGAAATCACACTAGTTTAATAATAATAATAGTAACAGGTAAACAGAAAATGTAGTCAAAACATAGCCAGAGTTCGGTAACTGGAACGGATAGTCAGATAAGCCAGGACGTCAGGAAGCCAGGGATCAGCGTACTTCAGGACAAGCCAGGAAATCAGGAAACCGTAGAATCAGCGTAGTGGAACAGCAAGCAGGATCAGGGACCAGAGGGGACGTCAGCCAAGCAAGTCTTTAACAGGTACACAGAAAAGAGTCTCTGATATGTTGACCAAGGTGAAGACAGAGAAGATCTGAACTGAACAGCTTAAGTAACCAGCAGAACTGACGAGCAGGATATCATCATCAGGTGAGTCGCTGTGGAAAAGATTGGAGCTGGCAATTAACCGACAGCTGAGCGGCCTGCTCTGAGAAGGAAGGGTGGAGCCCAGCCCCGACAGCTGGAAATAATAGGACATAAATACTCATTTACTATATTTATCAGCTCCATCTAGTGACCAAAATGTGGTAATTTTCTTATTCACTCTATAAATTACATTCAACCCGAAGAGAAAGTAAACTGATGACATTTAATTTTGCCCCTATTCACACATAAGAAATGCAGTGCTAATCCCGTAGGAGCTACAGGAGTTACTTGTCCAGGGTCATTGACTCTTCTCCAAAAAACATTCTAGGGCAGGGGTAGGCAACCTTGGCACTCCAGCTGTTTTGAAACTACAAATGGCATCATGCCTCTGCCTCTAGGAGTCATACCTGTGATTGTTAGGGTCTTGCAATGTCTCATGGGACTTGTGGTTTCACCACACCTGGAGGGCCGAGGTTGCCTACCCCTGGTCTAGGGAATGTTGTTTTTGTTGTTTTTTATTTTTGGAGAACTTGGATAGGGATGAGGGTAGTGGAGGGATACTCCAGAATAAAAACTATGTACATTGAGGACTTAATCTTCCTCTCTGCTTAAAGTAGAAGTAGAGCAAAGTCCCTTCTCTTTTATTGGACAGTATCTGGACAGAGCTCTTCAGGACACCAGCCACTGTCCCCTTAACAGACCCACTGGGTATATAAATCCCAACAATCGGGAACATGATTAGGTAGTGGTCATTATAAGATCACTTTTTATGGCCCATAAGTTGATAGCATCTTGTTGGGTCTCGCCCAATCCTTTTACACTAGGGGACTGGATCCGGGAAATGGATAAACATGTTATGTTTGAAAAACATACCTATATTCATTGAAACGTTTGAAGCTTGAAAAAATATGGAACAAATGGATATATGCTCCATGCTCCAGCCTAAATGCATAATAAAGAGCGGTAGTGATTGAAGAGCAGGCTGGCCTGTTTTATTTTATTATTATATTGCCCTGGCTAAGTTCACTCTGGCATTAAAAGCAGGCGTTTGAGGAGCATTTTTAATGCCCCTCAAACGCCTATGCAAATGATACAAAGGACAACACACATTGCTGTTTACATTATCAAAACATGAAGCATTAGCGTCACTTCGCTTCAAAATTGAAGCCTCACGTCGAGTCTGGAGGCATTTGAAGCCTTTCAACGCCTTCCATTCAAGTCTATGGTAAAGCACTGCAAACACACCGGAATGCACTGCAGCATGTTTGCAGCGCAGTTGCGACTCATTAGTACATTATGTCCAGTGTGAATTTTAGCTGGATGTTAAGGAGCAGGCCAGGAAGCAGGCCGCTGCAACCTTAACAATCGATGAGTCATTAGCTGTCAGCGGGCTTCTCCACTGACAGCTGAATGTACAAAAAACGAATTGCCGGTGTTTCATCACAAATGGCGACCCATCACATTTGGCTACCCGCTGGAGTGCGCATGCGCGACGCCGCCATATGCATTCCAACAATTTTAGGACAAAAGAGCACACTAAAACCATCATGGAAGTGACGTTCCGTCGCCGCCATCTTGCTACACCTCACACTTCTCCATAGTAAGGATACAATGAGAAGGGGGAAAGCGGACATCTTCTTACACCCACCGGAGTCTTGCATTTTACACTTATTTTTAGCAGTAAAGTGAGTTTATCTAGTGAAATACAGTACTTACAATTCCGTCGGACTCGTTAGATGTTGAATTTTAAAAGTGCTTATGTCATAGGTTTGCTAATCTGACAGAAGTTCGCTGCTTTCAAAATTCAACATCTAAGCAGTCAGACGTAGTTCTAAGTACTGTATTTCACTATATAAACTCAGTTTACTGTTACAAATAAGTGTAAAATGCAAAACTCCGGTGGGTGTAACAAGATGTCCTCTTTCCCCTTCTCAGTGTATCCTTACTATTGAGGAGTGCAGGATGTAGCAAGATGGCGGCGACAGAAAATCACTTCCGTTACACATTCTGTCGGGTCGCCTAATCTGACGAAACAACAGTGTTAGAACGCATATGGCGGCGTCGCGCATGCGCACCCCAGCGGGTAGCCAAATGTGATGGGTCGCCATATGTGACGAAACGCCGGCAATAAGCTATGTCATCTGCATAGCTTCACACCTACTATCCAGAAACTTCTCAAGTCTCCTGGATACATAGACAGATTACAGCTTCACTGGGTACAGTGAGCAGAGTATGCTTTTGCCTACCAAATAATTGCAGCTGCACTGCTTACAGTGTGGCAACTAAATTTGCCTAAACCAAAAACACAATCTAACATCTATCTAACTATGCCAGCACCTACCTAGGAGCGTGCTACACAAACATGCATGCTATTTCACAGAATAAAAAGGTCTGCAAATTTTTTTTTTATACATACAGCATGTGCAGAGCATGGAAAAGTAGTGAGGTGCATTCAGATATGCCAAATAAGAGTTTCAAAGGGAAGCCTCTGAAGGCTTGCGCTGACTGCAGTGATCTTCCCCCATTATTCTCTTGAGTTGTGTGACCTCCATAGGTGTGCGCAGCCTATTGCATTAGGATGTGCACCCCAAAGCTCAAACACACATGCCTAAGCTTCAGCTGCATGGGACAGTGAATGTATGGGAAGTGCTCTGTGCTGAGCGGCTTCCTGTTCATTCACAAACTGAAGCATAGTAAACATTCTTTACTATGCTTCAGTTATGAGTGTTTTCACTGTGCTCCTTCCCCACTCTCCGTTCTGGGAGCGCAACACGGACTGAAGCCCAAGCAATGGTGGAATCGGCACCACACGCAGTGATTAGGGTGTGCCCAGGCACAACTGGCACGCCCCCTGTGGAAGCCTATGGGGACCTCATAAAAGAAATTGATAGCACAGGAGATAAAAAGGGAACAATGCTCAGCATCAACTCTTTCAAGTCTTTCTGCATTAGCTTTAGGGATGGGGATGGGCCGAACACACTCCGGTTCAGCTCGCATCAGAACACCTCGAACAGGCAAAAAGTTCTAGCGCACATGCGAACCCTATTAAAGTCTGTGGGACACGAACATGAAAAATCAAAAGTCCCCATTTTAAAGGCTTATATGCAAGTTATTGACATAAAAAGTTTATGGGGACCCGGGTACTGCCCTAGATGACATGTATCAATGCAAAAAAAAAGTTTTTAAAACAACCGTTTTTTCAGGAGCAGTGATTTTAATCATGCTTAAAGTGAATCAATAAAAATGAAATATTCCTTTAAAGCTTACCTCCACTTTTGTTTTAAAAAAAATCCCCCTCTTGGTGATCTATGTACATTACAAGGATTACAACAAACTTTGTTGCATATTCCTACCTTTTGTTATTCTGAAGAAATTCCTGTGTGTTCCTTTGTACCTCTGTGCTAAGTGGGTCTGATGGGAGTGGTTTCATAATTATCAGCCAGTTGTGCACCTGCAGAGCACTAATGATGAAATCTGCTGGGCCTGCATCCCTTTAGACTTGCTCCTATTGTGAGTATCTCACCAAAAAAATGACATTTTTGTTGCAGGGGATGCCTGAAACTGACTTGCATCTTAGGCAGACCTCTAGGAAAACTGGGGAGACAATCACACAAGCAGGAAATTATGTTTCTGGAGGCGGTCAGTATGAACAACTCCAGGTAGCCATATTGCATGGCATTTTCAGAAAATTACAGATTGAAAAGGAAAGGTCATTTTTAATAACATTCAATCACAATATGATTTGTGTCGCAATTGTATACGCTATATTATTTTTCTGTTATTTACCCTTTAAATAAAAAAAAAATAAAGTGCCCCTGTCCCCGCGTGCTCGCTCGCAGAAGCGAACGCATACGTAGGTCGCGCCCACATATGTAAACGACATTCAAACCACACATGTGAGGTATCGTCGTAACGTTAGAGCGAGAGCAATAATTCTAGCAGTGGACCTCCTCTGTAACCCTAAACATGTAACCTGTAAACAATTTTAAAGCGTCGCCTATGGGGATTTTTAAGTACCGAAGTTTGGCGCCATTGAAGCGTGACACGTTAGGTATCTATTTACTCAGCGTAACATCATCTTTCACATTATACAAAAAAATTGGGCTAACTGTACTGGTTTTTTTTTTAATGCATGAAACTGTTTTTTTTTTTTTTTTCAAAAAATGCGTTTGAAAAATTGCTGCGCAAATACCGTGTGAGATAAAAAGTTGCAACGACCGCCTTCTTATTCTATAGGGTCTCTGCTAAAAAACATATATAATATTTGGGGGTTCTGTGTAATTTTCTAGCAAAAAAATTATGATTTTTACATGTAGGAGAGAAATGTCAGAATTGGCCTGGGTAGTAGGTGGTTAATATTCAGCGCTTAGTGTGATGGATGGTAGACACATCCTGAGGTTGGTGGAGCTGTAAAGTGTGGGGTGTCTGGTGCCCATGACAGCCCTGCTGAAATCTCAGCCCTGCTGAAAGGACCTGGTGAGGTTTACGCCCCCCCCCCAAAAAAAAAGTTTTCACCAGCCGCCACTGCTCTGGAGGAATTGTTATTTTCTCTACAAAAGTGGAGTAATGCCGCATACACACGAGCGGACTTTTCGACGGACTGAACTCCAAAGGACTTTTCGACGGAGTTCCGACTGAGTTCCAACGAAACGGACTTGCCTACACACAATTACACCAAAGTCCGACTGATTCGAACGTGATGACGTACGACCGGACTAGAATAAGGAAGTTCATAGACAGTAGCCAATGGCTGCCTTAGCGTCGTTTTTGGTCTGTCGGACTAGCATACAGACGAGCGGATTTTTCGATAGGACTCGAGTCCGTCGGAAAGATTTGAAATATGTTCTATTTCTAAAAAAAGGTCCAATGAAGCCCACACACGATCGAATTGTCCGACAGATTTGTTCCGTCGGACCTTTGCTGTCGAAAAGTCTGGTCATGTGTACACGGCATTAGTCTTTAAGTTTGCCTGAAACATAGAGAGGAGGGAGGTGGGAGTGCAGAGGGATCCACATACAGTATCTAATGTCTATCCCATCCAACAAGCTTTCCCCCAAGTAGGCTTGAACAAAGTAATCCTACAAATGTTTAATAATTCATTGTGTTGTGGAAATTTTATGAAGATGTATTTTAATATGTATTGTCATAAGTGTCCCCCAGTGTTAGTACTCCCGCAACCCATTCTAAAGAGCTGACTGGGGCAGACTGACGCTGGTCGAGATCCATTTGGTAGTGGAAAGATCCTTGGGGATGTAGAGAAGTGTTTTTGCGGAGTGGGGATATGTCCGCCAGCGAAGGGCCCCTGTGCGATGCACAGAACGATCGTCTGGGGGGGGGGGTTCACTCTGCAAAGACATTATAGGCCTGATCAACATATTTGTGGTGCCATGAGCATACACCTGCAGATAATCTCTCGTCCACAGAGACAGTCGTATAGTCCGGGTATGCTTTGATCTCTGAACAACGCAGAATAAGGATTCACGAACAAACGATAAGAACGGGAGTTTTTGAATCGTTGTGGCCGGGAGAAGTGTTCGTGATCTCAGGCTTCCTGTGATCATGCTGAGGATAGCTTACAGAGACAGGGGGCTGGAGATTGTACATGCTGCCCCCCGCCCAAACATGCCCATAAGACTCTCCTAGTCATTGTTTATTGGTTGTTGTATAACCCCTCCTGTTTGAGGGAATGCCTGTGCTTGATTGGTCGATTGTGAAAGCATGAGGCTCTATTGTTTATATGAATAAAGGTGGCTCCCAGGAAGGCATCAACGCAGTTGGTTTGATCGATGGAGCTACCGTGTTTCCCCGAAAATAATCCCGGGTCTTATATTAATTTTGGCAACAAAAGACACAGTAGGGCTTATTTTCGGGGTAGGTCTTACCATGTAATGTGCTGTCTTCTCTCCCCCTCTCTCCCTGCCTGAAAGGAATCCCCAGTGTGAACACAGTTAAAATGCTTGTAAAATCCTATAATCCACTGTATTACAGTAGTATATAAAGTACAATGTGTGTGTTTCTGTAATATAAATGTGCCAAATATCTTCGTTATAGCGCCACTCTGTGCTTCTGTGACCCGCCGGAGCTCTCTTCCCCGCAATTATATTACAGAAACACATACATTGTACATTATATACTACTGTAATAGATTGGATTATAGGATTTTACAAGCTTTTTAAACTAGGGCTCATTTTGCAGCCTTCCTGGAAAGTAACACTAGGTCTTATTTTCGGGGTAGGTCTTATTTTCGGGGAAACACGGTAACAACATCAGAGAGGTGACTATATCTGTTTACTGGGGAAATGCAGGAGACATGGGTTTAAGTAACACGGGTTATTTAAAGCTGTATTATACCATTATGCTGAAAGGGCGCTTAATAGCGCAAGAGTACAGGGGAATATCAACGACAGTTAGAAATTGGCCAGATTAGAAAGACTATCTTTAAAGTGGTATTAAACCCAAAAGAAAACATGTATTATATTGCAGCTTACCAATTCTTAGATGGGTTGTCTGCATTCGTTTTCTTTTTTAGGCTTTCTTTCTTTTATTTCTACCTGGTGATCTGGGCAGTAAGTCTGATGTTTTTCAACAGAACCAGCTCTCCTGCAGATGTAGCAGTTAGAGTGTTGAGGCAAACCATTTACTACTGACAGGGGAACTTACAATGATCGGCTTTTGTTTGTTTATGTAAAATCCTTATCCCATAAGAAAAAAAAAAAAACTGTTGCTGTAACTGCTTGTGTAACTGCAGTGTAAGCTGTTGTTCAGCGTCAATTTGTTATTGTATCTAAATCTGCTAGTACATCTAACCCTCCCCTCCCCCAAGACTGACAATGCAGATTTTCAAAGGTGCCCCATATGTGCCCCTTCATCCGGAGTTGTGTCTCACTAAGACCCCTTTCACACTGGGGCGGAGCGGTCATTGGTGGTAAAACTAGCAGTAAAGCTAGTTTTAGCTGCGCTTTTCGGCCGCTAGCGAGGCACTTTTAATTCCCACTAGCGGCCAAATAAAGGGTTAAAAGCGCCTGTGTTGCAGTGCTTTGCAGGCAAAAAATCCAGCTAGCAGCATCTTTGGAGCGATGAAGGAGCGGTGTATGCACCGCTCCTGCCCTTTGAAATCAATGAGGCAGCGCCGCTGTACCGCCGGCATAGCACTGCTGCAGCAGCGCTTTGTGGTGGTTTTAACCCTTTCTCTGGCCGATAGCAGGGGGGGTAAAGGCGCCCCGCTAGTGGCTGAATAGCCCCGCAAAATTGACGGTAAAGTGCTGCTAAAAATAGCGGTGTTTTACCGCCCCAGTGTGAAAGGGGTCTTTAGGTTTTGGGTTTAATAACTCTTTAATGTATGCCCCGTTGGTAAATACATTTTTTCAAACAATAAATGTTTTTCTTTGCAAGCAGCCCTGCGTTTCCATAAGAACGTGCCTTTTTAATGTTAGTTTGGAATTGCCTATTCATTTTTGCAATAAAGTACACAATCTTTTTTTTTTTTTTTAAATCAAATACACCATTAAAAATATAACTGATGTCAGCAGAACTGCAAACAACAGATTTGCATATGCAGCGACTCTGCAGCTTGTGTGGAACTATAAGTCCTATAGGGCAAGGCACAGAGCATCTTTTTACTTCCAGTTTGATGACAACTTTGCTGACATCGGTTATATTTTTAATGTTGTCTTATTTTAAGCTAATAGTCACCCATCAGGCACAAGAAAAGTGATATTTCCCTTTAATCTTTACTAACAATTCTGTTATTTTATTGGCTTACCATGATCATAGAAATGAATATCAATCCTAAGGATCACATTAAAATGGCACATTTCGTACAGTTAGTACACAGCTTTAGTTCCCAGGGGTGTACAGAGTGCTTAGCTGAATGTTAGAATTAAGAATGCTCAGAAGCATTACTTTGTGTTCCAAAGCAATTCGAGAGCGTCTTCCAAATACACAACAGGGTCGTACTGTTTCACCATCTCAACGGTTTGGGCTCACGCTCTAATTAAGCAGCGGTTTCTGGAAATGTTCAGCAGTGTCTAATTTGTTACAAATCGATTCTGTACCATGACTGTAGAATCAGATGATTTCAGATACAAAGATTGCAGGTTGTAAGCTGACATAGGTTTTCCAAAGGTGGTTGGGAGTGGGCTCAGGTCATGGGTGGAAGTCAGGGACAGAGGAAAGGAAAGGGAAAGGGCTACCCCCATTAGAGCTGCTGGATAGGATAGCTCCTCTGTTCTTTGCCTCAACTTTTCCAAGAACCTCAGCCCCTCCGGCACACCAGGCTGAGTGTACTAACATACAATATCGCAGGAAATCATTGAAAGAAATACTTAGTGAACAAGGCTATTTCTACTATTATTCATGCCGACCAGGTCGGCTTTATGCCTCAGAAATCAACTGCGATTAACCTGCGCAGACTATATCTAAATATACAGGCCCACACTATATCTAAATATACAGGCCCACACTATATCTAAATATACAGGCCCCGGCAGACAACAGTGGAGATAGGGCTTTGTTGTCACTGGACGCCCATAAGGCCTTTGACAGCATAAAATGGCAGTACCTGTGGGCAACAATGGTCAAGTTCGGGTTTGGTGACACTTTTCTGTCATGGGTTCATCTGTTGTATGATGCTCCGGTGGCAAAGATTAGAGAGGGGGGACGGATTTCACAGTCCTTCCATTTGCATAGAGGCACCCGACAGGGATGTCCCCTGTCCCCTCTCTTTTTAGCTATCACCATTGAACCATTGGCAGCCCTGGTCCGCTCGAACCCTAAGCTTCAGGGATTCCAATATGGAAGGCTACAGGAGAAAATTATGTTATTTGCACAAGATACCATGTTACTTCTCGGGGACACCTCTGAATCTCTGAGAGAGGCGATGTCAGTCATATCCGAGTTTGGTACATATTCAGGTTTGGTTATTAATTGAACCAAATTGTCCATTATGTTGCTGGATGCCAAGCCTGACAACCAGGTGACTACCTTGCAAAACATCCCAGTGTGTACTTCATTCAAATACCTAAGTATTCATGTCACCCCTAACCCCTTGGATTATGTTTCCCTCAATTTGTCAGAGATATAGCCAAGGTATGGTCTAAATTCCAGTTGTCCGTGGTAGGGAAGGCTAATCTCCTTAGGATGATTTTTATGCCTAAACTTCTTTATGTTTTGCACAATGCTCCAATGGTCATCCCCTTAAAAATGTTTTGCATTATTAATTCAATATTCCAGTCAATTTTGTGGTTAACTAGACCCCCCTGAATTAAAAATAAAGTAATTCTTAGTAACCAGTAGAACTGCTATATTAAAGAAAACAGGCACCAAACTAAAGGCAAAACGTTATATATTGTCACCCAATATGGTTGGTAACTGGACAAGCATAAAATGGATTTACAATGGTAATAATACAATTTAGAATTCAAAGTGATCAACAGTTAGGACCAGGCATAAGATGATATTTGGCGCTCAGATCCACAGAAAAAGTAGCAAGACCATCTCAAGTGCAGCAGTGAGCAGTAGTGAAGTTTAATCTGATCTAAGTTTAGGAGTGTCTTTGGACTTGACAGCCCCAGTTAACCTACATGCAGTATAGGTACAGTATAGGTATGATATAGTCTCGATACAGATGCAAGGTAGATGTGGTTCAAATTCGGTAAAGGTTCAGTAGTATAATGCTGTATAGGGTTAGTACAGGTGCAATAAAAACAAATGGCACCCTCCGGAAGGGTCGGGGTCCACCCCACCCTCTCCGACTCAGACCTCAGATCAGACGTGGCGACCCGCTGAATTTAAGCCCCCATCTATAACTAGCCTTTGCAGCAGCCTGTCCATAAGGGGCGCAGGGGCGCTGCCCCCTAATCTCTGTGCGCTCGGCCCCTTATACTCTCTATACGAGGCATCGGACACATAGAGTTCTACGTGTTTTTCGTTTTTTTGTGAAGCATGGGATTAGAGCTGGAGGCTCTAATAAGCTTTAAAAAGGGTGGGCTCGGGGCGCAGTGCTCCCACCGACTTGTGACAATCAACATTCGCTATTGTATTCCTGCTTCTCCTCCCAGCCAATCAGGAAGCGGGTCCCGAGATCGATCGGATTGGCCGGGAGGAGAAGCCACCCGGGGTCTAGATGGGATAAGTGCAGGACTGGCGGGCAAGTGGGCTTGTGAGCGGGGCTGGTGGGGGGGGTTTGTTTGCCCCCCCCAAAAAATGGTGCACCAGCCGCCACTGCTTTGCAGTTAGGAGCATTGCAAGGGCAACATATGTCAAATAAAACCAAAGAAATTTCCAAGCTCAACTTACCGATAAGCCTTGTGGAGACTCTTAAAAATTAGAGTTAGGGATGACAGGTAACAGGGTGCTTTGATGGGGCCTGTAGCTTACGCATGTATTTGCAAATGTTTGCAAACTAAACCCCTGTTTTTAACGCATACTGTTAGACAGGTCAATTCGGTTTGTCGCAGGCTGCTTAGTAAGTTGAGCTTCAAAATTTCTTTGGTTTTATTTGGTATAGGTGGAGTCTTGGTTTGGAATAAGTGCTGTATAGAGTGCAGTGTGGGTGTGGTATGAATTGGAGTAGTTAGGTATCCCGGGAGCCACATATCAAGTCAAGACCTACTGTATGATAGTGAATGGCAGTATCAGCCTGGACCCCAGCCAGGCCATGGACCCTATGCATTTTACTCCGCCAACCAAAGCTTACTTATGGGCAAGCTCTTGGTTTGGAGTGAAACATGTTGGGGGCTTGGCCTGGTGGGGGTCCTGGCTGAGACTGCCATTCACTATCATACAGCAGGTCTTGACCTGATGTGCGGTTACTGGGATGCCTAGCCACTCTCTACCATTGCCTGGAGCATAGACAAGCTCCCTTCTCAGCCAGCACTCATAGCGGTGGGCACAGGACTTCATTCCCATACAGCCTGAGCTGTTCACACACATATCCTTGGTTTGTGGTATGGATTGGGTATACTTGGTGTCCTGCTCTCTGTGGCCCAGTCCCTGCTAGCAGTATCAGAAATGGGTAAATAGCCCTCTCATCAGTCCCCAGAATGCTGCGGTGACCTGTTGCTGTAGAAGGGGGGCCCCCTTCTGTCTCTCCCTGAAAGCCTCTGATGATCAGCGGTGGGAAGCAGAGGGTGAGTGGATGTTCCAGTCTCCCTGCTGCAGTGGTGCAGGTGATGTGGGTGGTGCTGCGCTGCCCCCAGGTTTTCTCACTCCCAGTCTCAGGCTCGGATCTTTGCTGTTATGGCAGATGAATATACAGACAGAGATGCTCTCTCTCTAACACCAGTTTAATTTAAAAAAAAAACCTCTCCCCACTCCTTCTACTGCACAGTGCATATTGGGATTTGTAATGTAAGGAGTCCATTCATCCCATTATACAGCTCCCAGGAGTCTCAGCACTCTGCAGAGAAGTCTTGCTTTTGCTTGGCTTTAGCTCTCCCCCTCCTAGCTAGAGGATAATGGTGCATCATAACATCAGTATCTTAGTAGAGCTAGAGAAGCATGAGAGGCAAATTTCCCTTCTTCATATTGCTGTAGCCCAGCAGGAGGAGAGGGTGAATCTGACTGATATGACAAGAGGCTGTAGTTCCACTCAGGAGCATATATGATAGTGGGCTGAACTCTGGCTGCTACGGAGCACAAAGACTGTATTGCCCATGGTCTCCCTACAGCTGATATTTTCCACATTACTGACTTACCATGATACATTCTGCATTGTGTGCTTATATGGAGGCAGACATCATGGTAAAAACAGGTCTTTGCGGTGTCAGTCAGTAGGTAGGGCAGTGGACGGTGTCAGTAGGGCAGTGGATGGTGTCAGTAGGGGAGGGCGGCGTCAGTCAGTAGGGCAGTGGACAGTGTCAGCCAGTAGGGCAGTGGATGGTGTCAGTAAGGCAGAGGGTGGTGTCAGTCAGTAGGGCAGTGGACGATGTCAGTAGGGATGTCCAGTCGGTAGGGCGGTGGAGGGTGTCAGTCAGTAGGGCAGTGGACGATGTCAGTAGGGCTGTCCAGTCAGTAGGGCAGTGGTTGGTGTCAGTCAGTAGGGCAGTGGTTGGTGTCAGTAGGGCAGAGATTGGTGTCAGTAGGGCAATGGACTTTGTCAGTAGGGCAGTGGATGGTGTCAGTAATTTTTACTTTTATTAAAGCAGACAGAAAAGCAGAAACAAAGAGGAAGGGGCAGTGGGGGAGGCATTTACTGTATGCTGGTGGGAGGGAGAGAAGGAGAAGCTGTCTTTCAGCTGCTGCAGGAGGAAAATAAAGTGGATCATCGGGAGACAGGTATTTTAAAAATTGGAATTCCCATCAAGTGGCTGGGGATTCGGATTTTATGCCCCCCCTACCCTGGTGCCCTAAGGTGGCTACCTAATTAGCCTTATGCTGGGCGCCAGCATAAGGCTGCTTAGGCAGCCACCTTAGGGTGCCGGGGTAGGGGGGCAGTAAATTCCGAATCCCCAGCCACTTGCTTGGAATTAAGATTTTTAAAATAACTGTCTGAGGGAGAGAAAGGGGGCAGAGGACACTGTTACAAGGGAAAGGGGAGCCAGGGGCCACTGCTATGGGGAAAGGGGGTGCAGAGGACACTACTGTGGGGGTGATGTGAAGGGTGGAAGAAGACACTGCTATGGGGGGGGACACTACTGTGGGGGGGTGAAGTGAAGGGTGGTAGGGGACACTGCTATGGGGGTGGCCCTGCCCATAGCAGCGTCCTCTGCCTCCTTCACATCACCTTCCCCCACGGTAGTGTCCTCTTTCCCCCCCCATAGCAGTATCCTCTGGTCTGCCGACCTTCACATCACCCCAACCCCCCACAGTAGTGTCCTCTACCACCCGTCACATCAATAGTGCCCTCTGCCCTCCCTTTCCCCCCTGGCAGTGTCCTCTGCACCCCCCTGCCCCCCCGCATAGTAGTGTCCTATGCTTCCTTAACATCACCCCCCCACCACATAAGCAAGATCCTAACTATGCACACAGGGGAGAGAGTGGAACGTAGCACAGTTCTGGATAGAGGGCAGGAGTGGGAGCTGCCATATTGACTTTTCAATCATATTAACAAGCTGGTGACTTGTTGCTAGGACCTCCCTGTGTCCTAGCAACCAATCCCCTGCCGTTTAACTTGAAAATGTATTTTGGCTAGCTTCTCCGGCACTCCGTCCTGAGTTTTGCTGCCTCATGCTCTCTGCTGTGCCATGAGGATGACAGCGGCGGAGGAAGGGGGGGGGGAGGGAGAAGGACCAGCTAAAAGGCGGGAATCGGCGGCACAGGGACCTGTTCGCCGTCTACCTGATACCTGCCCGCAGTCAACAGGTAGACCACAATCTATGGGTTGCTGACCCCGATCTAGGCACACTCACATACCAGAAAGTGCCCTGCTATATACCACTTGCCGACGGCTCGCCGTCATATGACGTCCTTGGCTTTGTGGGGGGTATATCTGAATGATGCCTTTATCTACAGGCATAATTCAGATATCGGCTTTTTCAGCCAGCGATTCCCTACATCATAAGAATGATCATAGTGGCTGGTCAGCTGCTTGATCGTTCTTACGAGCAGTGGCAGGGGACGCCCCCCCCCTACCGCCGCCCTCTGCTGCTTCTACCGACTCAACGCTGCGATTGGTGAGTCGGAGAGCGGATCCGCCGGCCCCAGATGTTCACCACAGAGATTTCGGGCAGACCAGATGGTCGCCAGAGTCTCTACGATCGTCAGAGGCCGGGCGCGATGTTATGACGTCACGCCCGGCCTATGCATAAAAAAAAAATGGCGTCGCCTCAGCTGGGAAGCCATGATCATTTTATTTTTTTTTTTTATTTCAGGCCTCCCATCCTAGAGGTGAGATGTGGTTTCTTATTGACCCTGTAAAGAGGACCTGTCATGCCATATTCCTATTACAATGGATGTTTACATTCTTTGTAATAGGAATAAAAATGATCAATTATTTATTTTTATTTTTTTTAACGTGTCAAACTAAAAAATGTAAAGTAATATTAACAACGCAGAAGCGAACGCATACGTAGGTCCTGCCCACATATGAAAACGGTGTTCAAACCACACATGTGAGGTGTCGCCGTGAACATCAGAGCGAGAGCAATAATTCTAGCCCTAGACCTCCTCTGTAACTCAAAACATGCAACCTGTAAACATTTTTAAAGCATCGCATATGGGGATTTTTAAGTACCAAAGTTTG
This sequence comes from Aquarana catesbeiana, assembly GCF_042186555.1. Classification (NCBI taxonomy): domain Eukaryota; kingdom Metazoa; phylum Chordata; class Amphibia; order Anura; family Ranidae; genus Aquarana; species Aquarana catesbeiana. The sequence goes on along the minus strand of NC_133327.1, from coordinate 659,967,144 downwards.
GCGCCATTCCACGAGCGTGTGCAATTTTGAAGCGTGACATGTTAGGTATCCATTTACTCGGCGTAACTTCATCTTTCACATTATGCAAAAAAATTGGGCTAACTTTACTGTTTTTTTTTTTAAAGCACGAAACTGTTTTTTTTTCCAAAAAAAGCGCGTTTGAAAAATTGCTGCACAAATACAGTGCAAGATAAAAAGTTGCAATGGCCGCCTTTGTATTGTCTAGGGTCTTTGCTAAAAAAAGCATATATAATGTTTGGAGGTTCTATGTAATTTTCTAGCAAATAAATTATGATTTTTACATGTAGGAGAGAAATGTCAGAATTGGCCTGGTTGGTAAGTGGTTAAGTAGGAATTCAAGAAAAAAGGAACATTATTCATGGTACTGCTTTGGCACAATTAACTTTCCTAAATATGCCTTATAACGTAGCAAATCTTCACTTTTTGAATTTAGGTCTACTTTAAAGTACGCCTGTGATGAGGGAAGTACGGAGCTACCATTGTTGGACTCCTGGAAATCCTCGTTGCCTGGAATAAAGTGTGAAAGAAGACTGCAAATTTTTCTTTATGATGCTAATGCTTTTGATATCTTAAGCTGGTCATACCCTAGTAAAATTTTGTTCGGAATCTTTTATTAGAACATTCATTACATTTTCTAATTAGGAATGGGGTTAAATCGACATTCGTGTTTTACTGCAGTGATGAGAAAATTCAAAGGAACAGGACAAACAAAGTATATAGAATATGTGTGTTTTTGTTTGAGAAAATCCATTCATTCTAAAATCGAATATTAAACGCAAACTAAACTTTCGAATGACATTTGTCAAGTCATCAAAACTATTGAAATAATCATTTATATGAATTTACATTAAAAAAATCTACTAGTGTATGGCTAGCTTTAGAAATGTGGTATTTAGCCATTCTTTTAACCACTTGCCTGACCAGCCACAGTACATATATTGCGGCAGGTCGGCTCTATTGCGCGAAACGAGGTACCTGTACGTCATTTCGTGCAATAGCCAGCGGGGGGCGCACGCGCTGATTGGCCAGAGGGGGAACCAATCCGGCAGACATCACGTCACCTGCGATCGCTCCCCAGAGGTAGAATAGCGGTCTGACGATGTAAACAAGGCAGACCGCCGTTCTGACAGGAATGAACACAGTGATCTTGTGTTCCTGCTTAGCAGGAACACAAGATCTCTGTGTTCATCAAGTGAGTCCATCCACCACACATTTAGAAAGCATCCCCTAGGGCAGGGGTCTCAAACTGGCAGCCCTCCAGCTGTTGCAAAACTACAAGTCTCATGAGGCATTGCAAGGCTGACAGTTACAAGCATGACTCCCACAGGCAGAGGCATGATGGGACTTGTAGTTTTGCAACAGCTGGAGGGGCACCAGTTTGAGACCTACCTACCCTACCCCCTGCCACTTAACCTTTTGATCACCCCTAGTGTTAACCCCTTTCCCTGCCAGTGTCATTAGTACAGTAACAGTGCATATTTAGCACTGATTATTGTAGTAATGTTACTGGTTCCAAAAAAAGTGTCAGTAATGCCGTGTACACACGACCGGACTTTTCGACCGACCTGGTCCGACGGAACGAATCCGTCCGACAATTCGATCGTGTGTGGGCTTCATCGGACCTGTTCTGTCGAAAAATCTGTCGGACTTTAGAAATAGAACATGTTTCAAATCTTTCCGACAGACTCGAGTCCGATCGAAAAATCCGTTCGTCTGTATGCTAGTCCGACGGACAAAAAAGGACGCTAGGGCAGCTATTGGCTACTGGCTATGAACTTCCTTATTCTAGTCCGGTCGTATGTCATCACGTTCGAAACAATCGGACTTTGGTGTGATCGTGTGTAGGCAAGTCCGTTTCGTTGGTACTCCGTCGGAACTCCGTCGAAAAGTCCTTCGGAGTTCAGTCCGACGAAAAGTCCGGTCGTGTGTACACGGCATTAGGTGTCCGATTTGTCCGCTGCAATGTCGCAGTCCCGCAAAAAAAAAACGCTGATAGCCGCCATTACTAGTAAAAAATAAATAAAAAGTCCATAAATTTATCCCAGAGTTTGTAGGCGCAATAACTTTTGTGCAAAAAAAAAATCAATAAACGCTTATTGGGATTTTTTTTACCAAAAAATATGTAGAATACATTTTGGCCTAAATTGATGAAGAAATTAGATTTTTTACATTTTTTAATTGGATATGTTTTATAGCAGAAAGTAAAAAACATTGTTTTTTTCTTTAAAATTGTCGGTCTTTTTTTGTTTCTAGCGCAAAAAATTAAAACGGCAGAGGTGATCAAATACCACCAAAAGAAAGCTCTATTTGTGTGGAAAAAGGACAATAATTTTATTTGGGTACAGCATCGCACAACCGCGCAATTATCAGTTAAAGTAACACAGTGCAAAAAAATGGCCTGGTCATTGGGGTGGTAAACCTTCCGGGGCTGAAGGGGTTAAAGTAAGCATTCGCTCTAGATAACATATAGAAGAAAGGAAGAATAAACAGGACACTAGTGACAATGTGTTATCTACACTGAACACGCAGTCTCATTATGAAATATCTTGACTGTAAGAAGAAGGATCTGCCAATTATTTTGATATGCAGAGACATTTGGAGGTCTGTCGCAGAGCTGGAGGGGGCTCATCCAGTAATTTGTAGGTACATCTCTGGGTTTTATCTGTTTATTTTGTTGTGGGTCGATACTTGACACACCAGTAAAGGGTGTTTATATCAGCCACTTCTTTGTTACATAGGTCAGCATTGATCGTAATCCCATGTACAATAAATCTTTGTTACGTGAACTCTGTAAGTCAGTGTTTCTCACAATACAGGCAGAAAAGATCAATTACAACAAGGAATACAGGAGGTGGCTGTCCCTTTCCCTTATCCCCAGCAAAACTCATATAAACTCTATAAGGCAGCAATTTACTTGTTAAATATAGTACCTAAGGGATGAACACAGCCGTGGACCTAGGTGAGAACCTGTTACCTTATACAGCTCCTTTTTTTACTTGTCCCCTTTCTGAAGCAAAGAAATCAATTGGCTTGGCAAACGTTTAGTAATTTAAAACCACTTTAAGACCAGACCTTTCTCTGACATTTGTTTACAAGTAAAAATCAGTACTTTTTGCTAGAAAATTACTTAGAATCCCCAAGCATTATATATATATTTATATATTTTTTATAAGAGACCCTAAAGAATAAAATGGCAGTCACTGCAATATTTTATATCAAACTGTATTTGCGCAGCGGTCTTTCAAACGCATTTTTGGGGGTAAAAAATACACTTATATAAATTTAACCACTTGAGCCCCGGACCATTATGCTGCCTAAGGACCAGAGGTCTTTTTCCAATTTGGCACTGCGTCGCTTTAACTGCTAATTGCGCGGTTATGCAATGCTGTACCCAAACGAAATTTGCGTCCTTTTCTTCCCACAAATAGAGCTTTCTTTTGATGGTATTTGATCACTTCTGCAGTTTTTATTTTTTGCGCTATAAACGGAAAAAGACCGAAAATTTTGAAAAAAAATGATATTTTCTACTTTTTGTTATAAAAAAAATCCAATAAACTCAATTTTAGTCATACATTTAGGCCAAAATGTATTCGGCCACATGTCTTTGGTAAAAAAAATGTCAATAAGCGTATATTTATTGGTTTGCGCAAAAGTTATAGCGTCTACAAACTAGGGTACATTTTCTGGAATTTACACAGCTTTTAGTTTATGACTGCCTATGTCATTTCTTGAGGTGCTAAAATGGCAGGGCAGTACAAAACCCCCCCAAATGACCCCATTTTGGAAAGTAGACACCCCAAGGAAATTGCTGATAGGCATGTTGAACCCATTGAATATTTATTTTTTTTGTCCCAAGTGATTGAATAATGACAAAAAAAAAAAAAAAAAAAAATATTTACAAAAAGTTGTCACTAAATGATATATTGCTCACACAGGCCATGGGCCTATGTGGAATTGCACCCCAAAATATATTCAGCTACTTCTCCTGAGTACGGGGATACCACATGTGTGGGACTTTTTGGGAGCCTAGCCGCGTATGGGACCCCGAAAACCAATCACCGCCTTCAGGATTTCTAAGGGTGTAACTTTTTGATTTCACTCTTCACTGCCTATCACAGTTTCGGAGGCCATGGAATGCCCAGGTGGCACAACCCCCCCCCAAATGACCCCATTTTGGAAAGTAGACACCCCAAGCTATTTGCTGAGAGGCATATTGAGTCCATGGAATATTTTATATTTTGACACAAGTTGCGGGAAAGTGACACTTTTTTTTTTTTTTTTTTTTTTTTTGCACAAAGTTGTCACTAAATGATATATTGCTCACACAGGCCATGGGCCTATGTGGAATTGCACCCCAAAATACATTTAGCTGCTTCTCCTGAGTATGGGGATACCACATGTGTGGGACTTTTTGGGAGCCTAGCCGCGTACGGGGCCCCGAAAACCAATCACCGCCTTCAGCGTTTTTAAGGGCGTGAATTTTTGATTTTACTCTTCACTGCCTAACACCGTTTCAGAGGCCATGGAATGCCCAGGTGGCACAAACCCCCCCCAAATGACCCCATTTTGGAAAGTAGACACCCCAAGCTATTTGCTGAGAGGCATGGTGAGTATTTTGCAGCTCTCATTTGTTTTTGAAAATGAAGAAAGACAAGAAAAAACTTTTTTTTTTTTTCTTTTTTCAAATTTCAAAACTTTGTGACAAAAAGTGAGGTCTGCAAAATACTCACTATACCTCTCAGCAAATAGCTTGGGGTGTCTACTTTCCAAAATGGGGTCATTTGGGGGGGTTTTGTGCCACCTGGGCATTCCATGGCCTCCGAAACTGTGATAGGCAGTGAAGAGTGAAATCAAAAATTCACGCCCCTTAGAAAGCCTGAAGGCGGTGCTTGGTTTTCGGGGTCCCGTACACGGCTAGGCTCCCAAAAAGTCTCACACATGTGGTATCCCCGTACTCAGGAGAAGCAGCAGAATGTATTTTGGGGTGTAATTTCACATATTCCCATGGCATGTTTGAGCAATATATCATTTAGTGACAACTTTGTGCAAAAAAAAAAAAAAAAAAAAAAAAATTTGTCTCTTTCCCGCAACTTGTGTCGCAATATAAAATATTCCATGGACTCGACATGCCTCTCAGCAAATAGCTTGGGGTGTCTACTTTCCAAAATGGGGTCATTTGGGGGGGTTTTGAACTGTCCTGGCATTTTATGCACAACATTTAGAAGCTTATGTCACACATCACCCACTCTTCTAACCACTTGAAGACAAAGCCCTTTCTGACACTTATTTTTTACATGAAAAAGTTTTTTTTTTTTTGCAAGAAAATTACTTTGAACCCCCAAACATTATATATTTTTTTAAAGCAAATGCCCTACAGATTAAAATGGTGGGTGTTTCATTTTTTTTTTTCACACAGTATTTGCGCAGCGATTTTTCAAACGCATTTTTTGGGGAAAAAACACACTTTTTTAAATTTTAATGCACTAAAACACACTATATTGCCCAAATGTTTGATGAAATAAAAAAGATGATCTTAGACCGAGTACATGGATACCAAACATGACATGCTTTACAATTGCGCACAAACGTGCAGTGGCAACAAAATAAATACATTTTTAAAAGCCTTTAAAAGCCTTTACAGGTTACCACTTTAGATCTACAGAGGAGGTCTACTGCAAAAATTACTGCCCTCGATCTGACCTTCGCGGCGATACCTCACATGCATGGTGCAATTGCTGTTTACGTTTGACGACAGACCGCCGCTTGCGTTCGCCTTAGCGCAAGAGCAGGGGGCGACAGGGGTGCTTTTTTTTTTTTTTTTTTTTTTCTTTATTATTTTTTTGCTTTTTTATCTTATTTTTAAACTGTTCCTTTCATTTTTTTTTTTTTTAAATCATTTTTATTGTTATCTCGGGGAATGTAAATATCCCCTATGATAGCAATAGGTAGTGACAGGTACTCTTTTTTGAAAAAATTGGGGTCTATTAGACCCTAGATCTCTCCTCTGCCCTCAAAGCATCTGACCACACCAAGATCGGTGTGATAAAATGCTTCCCCAATTTCCCAATGGCGCTATTTACATCCGGCGAAATCTAAGTCATAAAATGCTCGTAGCTTCTGGTTTCTTAGGCCATAGAGATGTTTGGAGCCACTCTTGTCTCTGATCAGCTCTATGGTCAGCTGGCTGAATCACCGGCTGCATTCTCAGGTTCCCTGTTGAGACAGGAGAGCCAGAGAAAAACACGGAAGACGGTGGGGGGGGGGGGGGGGCATTCCCTCCCACGGCTTGTAAAGGCAGTCTAGAGGCTAATTAGCCGCTAGGATTGCTTTTACATGAAAGCCGACCGCTGGCTGAAAAGAATGATACCAAGATGATACCTAAACCTGCAGGCATCATTCTGGTATAACCACTCAAAGTTGTGAATGGCGTACCTGAAGACAAAAAAATGGTTAACAATAAAGCACAGTAAACAATAAAGTATAAATAATTACATACCTGAAAAACAAACATGATAAAACATAATAACAATAACAATAACAATAACAATAAAACACTGCAGAATAGAATACAGTAAAAAAAGAGCAGAACAATAGAGAGAGAGAATAGAGAGAGAGAACAATAAAACGACAACTATTTTTTTTTATTTTATATATATTTTTTTTTTTTTTACACTTTTTTTGTAACTAACTTTTATAACTGTAACCGGTTCCAGGTTCGGGTCTCTCAAAATGCGATGGCATCTTGGGAGACCCTGTGAAAGTGTGCCTAGTCTGTGCAATGCTGTACCCTACGCTAATACTCAACTAGTGTATGGTAGCGTTCAAAACATTCACCAATGCAAAGACCAGGATTGTCAGGACAGAAGGGACAATAATAGCGGGTGTCACGCCTATATCCGCGTTTGCTGCAGACACAACATCTTTTTGGGGGGGGTTCGTTGGGTAGGGGTACTCGGGAGCACATAAAAATGCCTCTCATGCAGCCGACTGCATTTCGTTGGGGGATGTGAATGGGGGAAGTACGGGCGCTGCAGAAGTGGTGGGTTCCCAATTAGGATTGGCGAATGCAGCAGGAAGGGCACTATGGGCACGACGGGCCTGTGTTTGTCTTTTTGGTGGCAGCGGGACACTACTTGTGCTTGCCACCTCACCAGCTTGAACTGCACTTATGGGACTCGCCACGTCACCAAGTGTTACTGCAGTGCTGGTTTGACTACGACCGGGGTGTACTAGGCCGCTGGTGCTTGCCAGTTCAATAAAAAGCTTCCAAAAAAACTGTTAGCGATCGCAGGGATCAGGCCTGACTCTGCGAACGCTGCAGTTATGCGTTTAGTGTTTTGTAAGTGACAGTGATCGATCGATACTGCACTTGGGTGGGCTGGGCCGGGCGGAGGGGAAAAACGCAGGTGCTAGCAGGTATCTGGGTTGATCCCGCTAACACTGCGTTTTTGGGAACCCTAAACTGCTGGGGACGCTAGTATAGATCTGATCTGATCGGATCAGATATTGATCCGTTCAGATACTATACCACTAAAGGAGGCGTATGCTGCGTGCGTGGGTGTTAGCGGTACTGGCGCTAACCTGACGCTGCCTGGGGCCGGTGCTTGCTAGTTCACCAAAATGCTACCAAAAAAACTGTTAGCGATCGCAGGGATCAGGCCTGACTCTGCGAACGCTGCAGTTATGCGTTTAGTGCCTTGTAAGTGTCAGTGATCGATCGATACTGCACTTGGGTGGGCTGGGCTGGGCCGGGCGGAGGGGCACAACGCAGGTGCTAGCAGGTATCTGGGCTGATCCCGCTAACACTGCGTTTTTGGGAACCCTAAACTGCTGGGGACGCTAGTATAGATCTGATCGGATCAGATATTGATCCGATCAGATACTATACCACTAAGGGAGGTGTACGGTGCGTGCGTGGGTGTTAGCGGTACTGGCGCTAACCTGACGCTGCCTGGTGCTTGCTTGCCAGTTCACCAAAATGCTACCAAAAAAACTGTTAGCGATCGCAGGGATCAGGCCTGACTCTGCGAACGCTGCAGTTATGCGTTTAGTGTTTTGTAAGTGACAGTGATCGATCGATACTGCACTTGGGTGGGCTGGGCGGAGGGGCAAAACGCAGGTGCTAGCGGGTATCTGGGCTGATCCCGCTAACACTGTGTTTTTGGGAACCCTAAACTGCTGGGGACGCTAGTATAGATCTGATCAGATCAGATATTGATCCGATCAGATACTATACCACTAAGGGAGGCGCATGCTGCGTGCGTGGGTGTTAGCGGTACTGGCGCTAATCTGACGCTGCCTGGGGCGACGCATATCACCGCCGGGCGATCAGGGGGCTAAACCTTTATTAGGTAATAAACGGCGGGTGCCCTGACACTATAAAAAATAAACGAACTAACCTGCGTCACCCGTAACGGTTATACGGTGATCAGTGGTGAAAGGGTTAACTAGGGGGCAATCAAGGGGTTAAAACATTTATTAGGTAGTATATGGGGGTCCCTGTCACTATAAAACGCTGACGGCGAACCTAAATATTTACCTCACTAACTAGCGTCACCAGCGACACTAATACAGCGATCAGAAAAATGATCGCTTAGCAACACTGGTGACAGGGGGTGATCAAGGGGTTAAAACTTTATTAGGGGGGGTTAGGGGGGTACCCTAGACCTAAAGGGGGGTAATACTCACTGTCCCAACACTGTAACTGTCACAAACTGACACTATGCAGTAATCAGAAAAAAAAAAAAAAAAAAAAAAAAAAAACCTGCTGGTGTCAGTTTGTGACAGGGGGGGGGGGGTGATTGGGGGGGGATCGGGGGGCGATCGGGGGGGGGATCGGGGTGTTTTGTATGCCTGGCATGTTCTACTGTGTGTGTAGTGTGTTGTGCACTCACATTGATGTCTTCTCCCCTCGGCGCTGGAACGGAAAATACCGAGCCGAGGGGAGATGACATCATTTCCTTTGCTGCTGTTTAGCATACAGCAGCAAAGGAGTGTTCCCATTGGCCGGCGGCGATCGCGAGGGGGGGGCCACGAACGGATGGCCTCCCCCTCATCTCGGATCGCCGGGGAACAGAACGGGACCGCTTCGGGCACCGGGGGGGGGTCCGATCGGACCCCCCACCCGCGAGAGGCAAATCACGTACATGTACGTGATTTTGCCTGCCCGTGCCGCCTTGCCGACGTAAATCGGCGTTAGGCGGTCCTTAAGTGGTTAAAAAAAAAACAGTACAGTTAGCCTAATTTTTTTTTTGAATAATGTGAAAGATGCTGTTACGCCAAGTAAATAGATACTTAACATTTCATGCTTTAAAAATTGTGCATGCTCGTGGAGTGGCGACAAACTGCAGTACTTAAAAATCTCAATAGGCGATGCTTTAAACATTTTTACAGATTACCTGTTTAGAGTTACAGAGGAGGTCTAGCACTAGAAGTATTGCTCTTACTGTAATGCCCCGTACACACGGTCGGATTTTCCGACGGAAAATGTGTAATAGGACCTTGTTGTCGGAAATTCCGACCGTGTATAGGCTCCATCACACATTTTCCATCGGATTTTCCGACACACAAAGTTTGAGAGCAGGCTATAAAATTTTCCGACAACAAAATCCGTTGTCGGAAATTCCGATCGTGTGTACACAAATCCGACACACAAAGTGCCACGCATGCTCAGAATAAATAAAGAGATGATAGCTATTGGCCACTGCCCCGTTTATAGTCCCGACGTACGTGTTTTACGTCACCGCGTTCAGAATGATCGGATTTTCTGACAACTTTGTGTGACCGTGTATATGCAAGACAAGTTTGAGCCAACATCCGTCGGAAAAAATCCTAGGATTTTGTTGTCGGAATGTCCGAACAAAGTCCGACCGTGTGTACGGGGCTTAATGATTGTGGCGATACCTCACATGTGTGGTTTGAACACATACATAAGCGTTCGGTTATGCGCACGAGCGCGGAGGGATGGGGCGCTTTAAAAAACTGTATTTTTTTTTTTACTTTTTATTTTTTCATTTTTACACTGTCCCTCTTTTTTTTATAACTTTTATTCCTATTACTATTCCTATATTTAATATAAACATCCCTTGTAATAAAAATAAGCATGACAGGCCCTCTTTATTGAGACATCTGGGGTCAAATAGACCCCAGATCTCTCATTTACCTTTAAAAGCAAAACATTTTTTTTTTTTTGTTGACATATTGACTTTAACTCTTTGTTACATTGCAGCCATTTGCTAAAATCATTTAAGTTCATTTTTTTCCTCATTAATGTACACACAGCACCCCATATTGACAGAAAAACACAGAATTGTTGACATTTTTGCAGATTTATTAAAAAAGAAAAACTGAAATATCACATGGTCCTAAGTATTCAGACACTTTGCTCAGTATTTAGTAGAAGCCCCTTTTGATCTAATACAGCCATGAGTCTTTTTGGGAAAAATGCAACAAGTTTTTCACACTTGGATTTGGGGATCCTCTGCCATTCCTCCTTGCAGATCCTCTCCAGTTCTGTCAGGTTGGATGGTAAACGTGTTAAGGAAATGATTAAGAGCTCCAATCGAGCCCAAGGTTATCTGCTGCTGTCTCTAATTGGAAAGTGTGGCTATGCATGCATATAAAAGTAAACACTCTGAGACACGCTCAGCGCCATTACTTTTTACACTTCTGATTTATTCAAGGCGGTGCTAATGTTTTATACACAAAAATACGTCATTGCTATGATAGTCTATTAGGTACATCTCATTGGTTAAGATAGAAAAGAAGATGGAGAATCTTCATAACGAGGTTTGGCTGTCCTTGGTTTTATCTTTAGTTCCGCGTTCTTCTGATGTGTGAGATGTAGGGGGTACCCGCCATTTTGAGAAAAATATAGGAACAGAGCTAATCTGTATACTTATATAATGACTAAGGAGAAAAATATGTATACACATAAGAAAATAGACATTTTCAGATTATTACTATTATTATCTACATCACATTCCTTCACAATCCCCCCTAAAATTACTATTTTCTCTTTTCTGTCCCTAATACTAAAGGTCCTACTTTGGCCTGACCCTTCTCCTCAGCAACTCTTTTAGGCTGTATATAGAATTGGGCAGCAACTGTTCACTACCCTCCTCAATACAGCTGGAGAGGTGCAGTCAGGTGCTATCTATCCCTATAACCCTATAGGATTGTGAGATTATGGACAGGGAGTGAAGGGTTTGTCATCTTCCATCATAAGGGGGTCCTCTTCTTCTTGGTGGAGAAATGTAGGTGTGCTATTGTCTACAGCCTTGCTCATTAACTTTTTACGAAAGGTAGAATACAGCATACAATCAGGGCTAAAAGAACCAGGATTATTAATACCGTTACCTGTATCTGGGCGAGCACCTTCTGCCACCCACTCATCCAGCTAAAGTATTGATCCCATGGGTCTGTGATACCTGAGTTCTTCAACTCCAATGACAGATCTTCTAATTTCTTTATAGCTAAAGTAACCTTACCATTTGGGCCAGTATTATCAGGAATGTATGTACAACAGGTTCCCGTTTTTTCCTATGATTTTACAAAACACCTCCTTTCCCAGCTAGCACCATGTTTAAGGCCATCCGGTCCTGGAATGTCATGTAGGAAGTGGGGGCTAACTGGTCAGCAATTCCCTGGAGGGCATCTTTAGTGTAATTTACAAATCTCTGTTGGTTATAATATGTGTAGTGTCAGGTCACCTAGAGGCTGGGTGACAGATGCACACCGTTGAGATCAGGAGTGCACCGCAAGGTAGTGGACCCTAAGGCTGACTGCTGCGGATTGAACCCTGGGAGGTTCAGGAAGCAGGTCTACTGGATCACTGACACAGATCCCACTGGGAGCTAGAGCATAGATTCCCCAGGGCGCGGAGTCTAAGAGCCAGCTGGTGTTCACCAGAGCCTTTAATGGTAAGGATGGACTGCGCTGCAGTCTGGCTCCAGGTCGCGGCCCCCAGGGTTTCACAGCTCACGGTAGACTACAGGAGAAGAGGAAGGAGGCAGCAGGCTGGAACAACAAAGAAAGTAAGGGACAAGCCAAGGTCGGGGCCACAAGCAGACGAGGACAACAGAGTACACACCAAGGTTCAGGGTCACAGGCAAACAGGGATGGTCGGGAACACGCCAAAGTCGGTAACAGGAATCAGATGTAGGAAACACAGCAAGAACACATAGAGGCTAACACACAATGGTTGATCAGCACTGCTGGCTTGCAGTGCACAGGTTAATATAGGGTTCCCTGATAGGGCCTGGGGTGGGGCCATGCTTAGAGGAGAGGTTACAAAAGCAGTCAGGTGAGGGTCAGCTGGTCTCTAGAGATGAACACATGGAGACAGGTATGCTGATCGACAAACTCTATTGCATAACCATGACATGTATTTAATCCAATCTACATTCTTGTTGACAGTTGTTATGGGGATCAAAGACTCAAAACCAGCTTTTACCTGGTCCCTGGCTTTAAATTCATCAGGGACCCCCCTTGTAACCCCTATGGCATCTATGTATACATGAGGGTCAAAGCTTCCGGAGAGAACTGCTCGCTTCCTCCTCTGACTGTGTGCTGGGTCAGTGTATGTATCAGGGGTATCTTCGGTTAGGATATGGGGGGGGGGGCATAATGACCTTTGCAAGGGCACATTCACTGATCCAGATTCCCTCAAGATCAAACAGAAAAAGGATATGCAGCACCCGAAAACACGCTCTCCTGCAGTGATAAGCGTGCATTCAGGTGTTCTTCCTGGCCAACTTGACTGAGGTGGCTGTAGTCAGCAAAACTTGGAATGGACCATCATATCTTGGCTCAAGGATCTCCAGACAGTAGTTGGTGTGTTCCTGTATCTAATTCAGGATCTGGAATGGAAGAAAACACCTGGACATGCATTCAGGTTAATTCTCGTGATAAAGTGGTTACATAATTAGTCAACACATCAGACTGCAACTGTAACAGTTGTGGAAAGTAACAACCAAGTCTGGGAGCTGAACCAAACAAAATTTCATAAGGGGATAGGGCATGTTTCCCCTGGGGGTGTGTCTGACACTGAACAGGGCAATGGGCTAACTGTCTGGCCAACTCATGTTAGTCTCTTGGGCCATCTTTAACATCCTGTTTTTAGTGTCCCATTCATCCTTTCTACCTTCCCGCTACTTTGAGGGTGGTATGGGATGTATGGTGCCAACTGAACCCCCAGTACTGCCCAAATCTCTTTTGTAAGGGTTGCTGTTAAGGCTGGTCCCTGATCTCTCAATATCACCTCTGGGACCCTAAATCTACATACTATCTCGCTCAGTAGTTTCTTAGCTGTGGTCCTGGCAGTCATGACCACTTCCACTAGGGCGTTTTCAAATCTGACACTTCTTGGCACTTGAGAATGATCAATTTGCATCCTCTGTAATGGGGTATAGGGCTTTTGCCAGGTGCTTCTTCTGTGTTTTTTCTGTGCGTCCTGGGTTACATTTGGTGCAGATAATGCATTATCTGCAGAAGTTGTCGGTCAGTGGAGTAACTCTTGGTGCAACACTTGTTGATAAGAGAGTTCATAAAAGTCTTTGTCAAGTGGGCAGCTCCATGTGCCCATTCACCACGGCTGGGTACATACTCCTGGGTAGACAAGGCTTCTTGTTGCACTCGAATAGTCCATTTCTGAGAGTTGCTCCTCTCCGTTTCCAGCTTTCCTTCTTATCCGGACTTGTTGTTTCCTGTAGTTCTTTTAGATAAACTCTGTCCACTTGGAAAGTCTGTAAGGTAAGCACAGGGTGGTCTTCTTCTACCACCCTGCTGTCCACTTCCCGTGGACCACCAGCTGTCTGTTTGGCAGCTGAATTGGCTAGATGATTGCCTCGAGCTTCCTTTGAGTTCAGTTTGTTGTGTGCTTTTACTCATAATAGTCACTTGGGTTGGGAGAAGCAAGGCATCAATTTTTCACAGGTGTTCCTGCAGCCGTCAGGAATCCTCTGTCCTAGATAACACCATTATCATGGGCAATGCTGAAAGCATATCTTGAGTCCATATGAATGTTGGCTCTTTTTCCCTCTGCCCATTTAACATGCTGTAGTAAGTGCTTACAGCTCTGCCTCCTGTGCAGACATCACCGGTGGTAAGGCTTCAGCTTGTAGAACAGTGTTTTCAGTGGTGACCGCGTGTCCTGTGTGGTCATGGGGTGACAAGTCAAGACTCTACTCCTCCTCCTACTTTTACCCCCTCGAGAAGTGGAAGAAGGGTAGTAGGGTTCAGTGTTTGACAACTTAATAGAGTAATGCTGTTCAGTAGGAGGGAACACAGGAGTCTCAAGTGTCTGGTAGTGGACAAGTGTTTCGGCTGGATCTTGGTTGAATATGGCAACAACGTCATGGGGAGCAAGCAGAACGAGGCAGTGTCCGAGGACCAAGTTCAAAGTTTTGTCAAGCAAGGCTTGTGTAGCAAAGCCAGCTCGCAGACACAATAGGCCTCCTCTTGCTACCGCATCCAGCCGACAGGAATAATATCCTATGGGGCGTAGGCTGATGCCGTGTGATTGGGTGAGTACACCTGCAGCATGTCCCAGACGTTCGGATACAAAGAGCTTGAGCGTTTTGTCGTAGTCTGGAAGCCCTAGCGCTGGGGATGGCGCACACTTGAGGGCCTCAAACTTAGATATTTCTTCAGGAGACATCTGGAAGGGTCTGATTGCAGAGCATCAGTAGGAAGGCTTCTGGAATCCATGCTCCACACTAGGAAATTAGTATAAGGAAGGCATGAAGGGATTTCTGACCTTGTGGCAGTGGGATATCAGATTACTTGCACCCTGTCTTCCGTGGGATGTCTTGTCCCATGGGACAAACAGTGTCCAAGGAAAATGACAGGTGTTGAGCACCACTGCAATTTGGGCTTTGAGGCTTTGCACCCCTGGTTGGCAAGATAGCACAACAGGCTTTCTGAGGTGACTTCAACAGGGGGTATGTCAGCTGCACAAAGGAGAAGGTCATCAACATGTTGGAAGAGAATCACTTCCGGGTGTTCCTCTTGTCATGTGTCAAGGATGATAGCCATAGCTTTTGCAAACTGGTTTGGAAAGTTCTGTGCCCCTTGTGGCACAACTGTTTAGGTATGTTGCCGTTTCTTTCCATGGATGAATGCAAAAAGGTACCAGCAGGAGGGGTGAGGGTGGACACTGAAGAAAGCGTTTGTAAGGTCCACCTCTGTGAGGTACTTTGCAGTCAAAGGCATCCACCGCAGGTACCTGGTTCTCTTTTAGGATTCTCTTCTTGGGGTTATTGTGGTTTCCGGGGCAATGATGCACCCTCTTTTAGCTTGACTGAAACTGGTGGCACCTTTAAGTGACCGTTGTCTTCCGGTCCTGTGGACCATAGGCACGCAGGGATTCTGTCAAGTACTTCCTGCAGTATTGAGCTTGAAGTTTTTTTGCTTCATGAAGTGTCGTCAGGAGAGGCAGAGAACACAAAGCAGATGAGTCTTCTAAAGATAGGGGAGTATGTAACTTCATCCCCCCTTCAGGCGTGTACATGATTGAGGCCTGTAGTCCTGACAACACATCAGTAAGTGGACTGGAGCGGGGCACCCCATCCATTCCTACGCAGGAAACGTGTGTGTCTCTTTTCTTAGTGGGAGAAACTCAGATCATCAAAGGCCTGTACGAGTCTAGCATGATACTTCTTCAGACTCCCCTTTATCTTGGATAATATCTTGGATTGTGGTGGTCTGATCCCTCAACTTCTCCTTTGCCCAGTCGTGGAGTTGTGCACAGAACTCCACGCCTGAGGTGTAGGAAGTGGCACTTGTTAGGCTGGCATCATTGAAGGCCGTCTGCATGACTGGCCAAAAGACATGTCCTGCTTTGATTTGGCATAGGCTGATCAAGTCTCTCCAGGCAGCTGAGTAAGTTTCTTGTATCTGCACTATCCTGTGGTAGAAGGGAATTGGCTGCTTCTCTGGGTCTTGTCACTAAGGCCTCTGCTTGTGATGGAGTAAAAGCGACATACATCACTGGTGCCCCTTCTGGTAACCGAGACTGTTGTTGGGGCGGGGGCTGGCAAGAGGCACTGTTCCTTACGGTTGCCAGCATGTGTTTGAGATCCTCTCGGAACTGTGAGTCCGGAGCCGGATTGGGGGTTAAATCAACAGGTGGCCTTGCTGCCTGCTGATGGGCTGGGAATGTGATGCTTCCGTATTGGGGAAGACAGGTGTGTGGTATGAACCATCCTGGTTTAAAACAGGGAGGGCTGGGTACAGGCTGTTTAAGCTTACTGGGTGTACCAAGATGGCCGCCGGCAGGAAGTGCATTGGGCTGGGTAGAAAGTGAAGGCATGGGTGCACTAAGATGGCCGCCGGGCTGAGTTGTCACAGTGGGTTGTGCTTGGGTGGTGAGAAAGGAGTGGTTGTTAGACGGAGGGCAGTGCTGTCCCTCCTCTCCTTTTGTTTCAAGTTCCAACATAGCGTGGTAATTTCACATACTGTATCCTCAACTCTGTGATACACATACATAATACAATCGCCATCTTTCTTAACTTCCTTTATCCAATTTTCTTTATCACACAGGATTTTTCTCCCTGTTTCTTTAGCAACATAACTTTCGCCACTTCGTTCAACTTTGTTAACTATTTCAACATCTTCTCTCTCCTCTTCACAATATCACTTTCTTTACAATATCACATTCTTTTCTCTCTCTGTTTCTCGGCTAACGGCTTGAGAGGAGAATACATACAACTAATGGGTTAATATTCTTCTCACTGCTCCTTATCAACAAATTCCTTGGGTGGGGGCACATAAGGCTGTGCTCCTAGCTGCTACTGTCTGCTATAACCCTGTAATGTACGGTTAATCTCAGAACAAGAACAAACACGTCAGGGGTAGTGAGGAGCAACGGCCCGCGACCCAACAGATCCCCCGGGCAGCCCCACCTCCGACCTTAACCAGTCCCCAACCCCTCTCGTGTATAGAAAACAGTAAACCACAAATACACTCACGACAGGACATTACACCTGCCACTCTTCGAACTGCAAAATTTCAGCAGGCTAAGGTAACCTCAGGGGCAGACAACTCCCCTTAAACCCAGTTAAAGGTCGTCATTACAGACAGCTCATCTGGGGGTGAGACTTCTGTAACGCTTTCAGACTGCGGGGGGCTCCAGCAGCTGAGATATCCCTCAAGGGTCTGACAAACCTTGAGTAACCCGTCCTATAACCGTCTGCTACAAGGGAAAACTTCATCCCAGAGGCCGACAGCTCATCTGGGGATGAGTACACATACACTCAACTCATGTAGCACTTTTAGACTGCTGAGTTTCGTAGCCCAAAGAATGGCAGACAGTGAACAAATACAGACAGCAGAAACCCATTGGCAGGTTCGTTAAAACAGCCTCAGGCGAGGAAATACCTGCCTCTAAGACAGTCTCAGCATACCGACAGAATCCAGCGGTCAACCGAAAGATAAGAAAGTCGTACAGTGGTAAGAATATAAATCAACTTACCGTACTGTTAGGGCTGCGCAAACCCACCTCTAATCAATCAATTAACGCTCGAATCCTTATCGCGGTATGGCTTCGACTGTAGCCTGAGGTCCCGGGTTTCAGCACCATCTGTTAAGGAAATGATTAAGAGCTCCAATCGAGCCCAAGGTTATCTGCTGCTGTCTCTAATTGGAAAGTGTGGCTATGCATGCATATAAAAGTAAACACTCTGAGACACGCTCAGCACCATTACTTTTTACACTTCTGATTTATTCAAGGCGGTGCTAATGTTTTATACACAGAAATACGTCATTGCTATGTTAGTCTAATAGGTACATCTCATTGGTTAAGATAGAAAAGAAGATGGAGAATCTTCATAACGAGGTTTGGCTGTCCTTGGTTTTATCTTTAGTTCCGCGTTCTTCTGATGTGTGGGATGTAGGGGGTACCCGCCATTTTGAGAAAAATATAGGAACAGAGCTAATCTGTATACTTATATAATGAGTAAGGAGAAAAATATGTATACACATAAGAAAATAGACATTTTCAGATTATTATTATTATTATTATCTACATCACATTCCTTCACAAACGTTGGTGGACAGCCATTTTTAGGTCTCTCCAGAGATGCTCAATTGGGTTTAGGTCAGGGCTCTGGCTGGGCCATTCAAGAACAGTCACGGAGTTGTTGTGAAGCCACTCCTTTGTTATTTTAGCTGTGTGCTTAGGGTCATTGTCTTGTTTGAAGGTAAACCTTCAGCCTTGTTGAGTGTTGGCAGATGTGCCAGTTCCTCTGTGAACCATCCTCTAGCACTTTTGCTCCCACTGACACCAACAATGGGGCTCTATTCCTCCCACTGACACCAACAATGGGGCACTATTCCTCCACTAATACCAATGATGGGACACTATTTCTCCCCCTGACACCAGGACATTTTCTACTCCCGCTGGCCACAGCCCTGCCCCCCTAAAATTTGAAGGACAGTAAACTAGCCCTTTGGTTAGAAAGTTTGGAGACCCCTGGTCTAGAGTTTCAAAGCTACAGATAAAAGAAAAGGCTCACCAGATATTCTTGACTCGTAAATATGTGAGTTCTGTAATGCTTTCTACAAATAAGACCGAGGCATCCAAGCTATTGTGTTCTCTACTACAGCTTTTTCTTCCTTGTAAGTATACATACAATTTGCCACAAACTCCACCTCTTCTGCTCCATTCCTCCAGTTGTGGCTCAAATTCACCTCTTGCAATCCCCAGCTCAGGACTGGCATCAAAACACAAAGACCATAGTGCAATATGTTCTTAAAGTGATTGTAAACAACCCATTCAGTTTAAAATAGAAATGAAAGGCAAGACATTTTTGTATAGATATGAAAAATAAATTATAAATACCTTTTTTGTTTAGTTGAATTTAATTTGATTTAATTTATGTAAGTCAATGTATACTAAAGGGAGCCTTTCGGGTTGCCCCTACAATGATTTATATTTGTTATTGTATTTTAAAAAATGTTTAATAAAAAATTACTTGATATAAAATAAAGACAATGTTTCCCTTTTTTTATAAGTTATCTCATTCCCTAAGAGCCTGGGGGGGGGGGGGGGAAGCAGCAGCACACTGAGCTTCCCTGTGAATGGCTGTGCAGGGGGGAGTACCAAGTCTGATCATTGCAGGGGAGCAGGCTGAGTTCCCGGCACAGCTGGAGAACTGACCACGGTGTGTGTGCTCTCCTGCTTAGTGTGGTCAGTTTTTAATAGGAAAGCAGAGGGACTGGCAGGAACACCAGGGATTTCACACAAAGGAAGCAATACAAAGAGAACAGGAGACATTCTCATACAAGTACATGGTACAGCAGGCATATATCAAGAATATTAAACATTGCAGTAACAAACGCTTTAACTTTTTAACAGATTATGGTAAAAGAGCTTGTTTGAGTTAGGCTTCATGTACACTGCTGTTGGTAAATGGACGTTCAGGAGCAGTTGGGCATTTTTTTCTGCTGCCCCTGAACCCTCCTCTATGTTATCTTATCAGTCCATGTACACATGGTCGTTTATAGCCGTTTCTAGGCAGTTGAGTTTAGAAGCATTTTTTGGAAAGCAAAAAAATTTGTTCAGGTGGGATGTTCAGAGGCATTTGAAATGCCAAAAGCCTGTAACAGCTTGTAAACGCGGTAACTTGCTTTTAGCCGCGTTTCATTTATGGAATTTTTCATTTTTGACTATTTGCAAAAAAAAAAAAAAAAAGCTTCTAAACACAAACGCGGCATGTAAACTGACTTTTTAAAAGTTGGTTACTAACTGTCAAGTTAAATCATTCAGGAGAGGTTGTAAAATGTGTACATTAACATTAAGCCTTAGGAATTCATACTTGAAAATAATTTGTTTATTTTTTTTGGTTACTTTAGTGTCACTTTAAAGTGTGTTATATGACACGGTGCTTGTCCTGTGTCACTTGGCCCCCTGTAACACCTAAAAAACCTGGCTGAGCCTGCCAGTTTCTCCCCACCCCTCTGTAAACTGACCACGGTGTATCATGGCTGCTGAGACCAGACACGTGGTCAGTTTATGCGCCTCTGTCATAAGCAACCTGCTATACTGTCTGCTCCTGTGTCCTCCTCCCTCCTCCCCTCTCTGTCTGTGTGTGAGCCACCCCTCCCCCCACCTGCTGCTCTCATAACACTAATCTGTATACACCATCAGCACTGCCTCTTATTGCAGTGTCCCCCTCTGTGAATGATTTATAAATATAAATGCTGTAAATACCTCATTTAAGAGCCAAGATTGCAATCACATGACCAGCCAGCTCTCTTCTCCTCCATTCCAGACTGATATCAGCAGAGGAATCTCAGCCAGCTACTGCATCTCTCAGAGGAGGAAAGGAGAAAGCTGGCCAGTCATGTGATCACAATGTCGGCAGTGAAATGAGGTATTTGTAGCATTTATTTTTATAAATCAAACACAGAGGGGGATACTACTGTAGGAGGCAGTGCTGATGGTGTATACAGGTTAGAGTGGCTTAACAACCACTTTAAGGTATTATTGTACACTATAGTTTGGGGGTAGGCAACCCCTGACACGCCAAGCCTCTTTTTCTGGCACTCGACTCTCTCCCCATCAGCAGTGCAGGGAAGTGTCAGTGAGACACTAATGCATTACAATTTAAGAATTCCCCACGCTGTACCCGCACTGAGGGGAGGCACTGTGCCCCCACACATTGTAAAAGATGGGAAACATTGTTTGGTTCTCTAACTTTGCTGTAGCTGTGATCGTCAGCTTTTGTGATGGGGAAGAGATTGGGTGGAGTTCTGCTGGGGGGGGGGGGTCCCTGTTTTCTAGGAGGAGGACTGTCATTGGACACTGCTAAAGCCAATCACAGTCCTGCTAGCCCTGTCCACCATCTGGAGGAAGATGACTTACTTGGTTGCCACTACCAATCTCAGAAAGAAGGGATTTATTTCACTGTGATTGAGAAAACCACAATCATGTGACAGTTTGTGGAATTACTGTTGAGCTTCTGGGAACTTTGCTGAAATTATTCCTGAGACGTTGTGTCACTTACTACTGAACCCCGGCACTCTGTGTCCCTTTAAGCCAGAGCCAGTATTCAGCACAATGAAAATCACACTCAACCACTTTTTCTCAGCTGTGGGGGCCCAACTTATGATCCTGCACACAGGCCCACTGCTTTCAGAAAATGCCCCTGACCTGAGCTCATCATTGCGCATCCATTCCAGATGCTTGTATGTGACATCACATACATCACATACATCACATACAAGCATGTGGGCTGGATGCGAGAGTTGATTCAGCAGGAGGAGTGTGCCAGGACAGGTAGATGTGTCTCATCTCTGCTTCCTTTCACCACTCTGCATATCACGCATATCATAGATGAGAAGAGGGTACAGCGGTGGAGCAGATGAGCAGGAGGGGTTCAAAGGAGGGGCAGATGTTCAGGGAGGTACAGTGGTGGAAGAGATGAGAAGGGGATTCAGCAGTGGGACAGAAGAGCAGGGGGGTACAGTGATGGGCAAGATGAGCAGGGGGGTTCAATATTGGGACAGAAAAGCAGGGGGGTAGAGTAGTGGGGCAGATGTGAAAGGAGGTGTTTTGGTGGGGCAGATGAGCAGGGGGTTACAGTGGTGGGGCAGGAGAGCAGGGGGAACAGTGGTGGGGCAGAAGAGAAGGGGGGTACAGAGGTGAGACAGATGTGCAGGAGGTACATTGGTGGGGCAGATAAGAAAGCGAGTTACAGTGGTGCGGCAGATGACCAGATGGGTTTAGCGTTAGGACAGATGAGAAGGTCATTCAGTAGTGAGACAGAAGAGCATGGGGATACAGCGGTGGAGCAGATGTGCAGGAAGGTACAGTTGTGGGGCAGATGAGAAAAGGGGTACATTGATGGGGCAGATGAGCAGGGGGTTACAGTGGTGGGACAGAAGAGCAAGGGGGTACAGTGGTGGGGCAGATGTGCAGGAGGGACAGTGGTGGGAGGGATGAGAAGAGGTTTCAGCGGTGGGACAGAAAAGCAGGGGGTACAGTAATGGGGCAGATGAGCAGGGGGTTACAGTGGTGGGACAGATAAGCAAGGGGGGGTTCAGTGTTGGGCCAGATGAGAAGGGGGTTACAGTGGTGGGAAAGATGAGCAGGGGGGTTCAGTGTTGGGGCAGAGGAGAAAGGGGGTACATTGGTGGGACAGATGAGCAGGGGGATACAGTGGTGGGGCAGAAGAGCAGGGGGAACAGAGGCGGGACAGATGTGCAGGAGGTACAGTCGTGGGACAGGTGAGAAAGGGGGTTACAGTGGTGGGGCAAATGAGCAGATAAGTTCAGTGTTAGGACAGATGAGAAGATGGTTCGATGGTGGAGCAGATGTGCATGGAGGTACAGTGGTGGGGCAGATGAGAAAGGGAGAACATTGGTGGGGCAGATGAGCAGGGGGTTAGAGTGGTGGGACAGATGTGCAGGATAGTACAGTGGTGGGGCAGATGTGCAGGGGATTACAGTGGTGGGGCAGATGTGCAGGGGATTACAGTGGTGGGGCAGATGTGCAGGGGATTACAGTGGTGGGGCAGATGTGCAGGGGATTACAGTGGTGGGGCAGATGTGCAGGGGATTACAGTGGTGGGGCAGATCAAAAAGGGGGTACATTGGTGGGGCAGATGAGCAGGGTGGTACAGTGGTGGGGCAGATGAGCAGGGTGGTACAGTGGTGGGGCAGATGTATAGGGGGTTACAGTGGTGGGGCAGATGTATAGGGGGTTACAGTGGTGGGGCAAATGAGCAGGGGGGGTTACAGTGGTGGAGCAGATGAGCAGGGGGGTTCAGTGTTGGGGCAGAAAAGCAGGGGGGGAGCAGTGGGGCAGATGTGAAAGTAGGTGTATTGGTGGGGCAGATAAGAGAGGGGGAACATTGGTGGGCAGATGAGCAGGGGGTTACAGTGGTGGGACAGATGTGCATGGTAGTACAGTGGTGGGGCTGATGTACAGGGGGTACATTGGTGGAGCAGATGAGAAAGAGGGTACATTGGTGGGGCAGATGAGCATGGTGGTAAGGTGGTGAGACAGATGTATAGGGGGTTACAGTGGCGGGGCAGATGTATAGGGGGGATAATGATCTGAGTTGTGAAGGTGCATGAATTGAGGCTGATCTGAGGTGTTGAGTTGCATGAATTGGGGTTGATCTGAGGCACGAGAGCGCAGGATGTTAATTTCTCACTACTAAAGTAGTTTACAGCATTTACTTTATAAAAAATCATTTTTGTGATTGAGAGTGTGAAATTGACATTTTTTTTGTTTTAAAATCGGCGCGCTCAATTTCTTTGAAAAATTTTTTCGGCACACTGTGCTCAAAAGATTGCCTACCCCTGCTATAGTTACATAGTAGCACTGTGTTTCTATATATTCTTTCATAGCTGCCCATTAAATTGTTTTGCACATCAGCTATCCTGTGCTACAAGGTTACCAGACTTGTTAACTCAGGCACCTAAATTGATTTGAAGCCAATTTCAGCACATTAACTTTGATTTGTAGAAGATGGGAACGGTGTGAGAGTAAAAGGATGTTAAGTGCATTGATTGCTTTCAGAAAAAGTCTCAGAGCATCAAGTAAAACATAAACGAAGCAGAGCAGTGAGTGAAATAACCTGTGAAAGGGATCCAAGACCTGCTAGGTCTACTGTAGGTATCAGTGAACCAACCTGCAGGAGTAAAGCTGGGTATACACAATTTGTTTTTTTTTGTGTTTTAGCCGGCGGGCTGAGAAAAAAAAACAAAGGATTCTCCCCAGGGTTGCCGACTGTCAGTAAATTCATTGACAGTTTGTTAAAATCCATGATATTTACACCTACCAGTGAATGTATGTTACAAACAGCGCAAGGAGATGCATGGATCCATTCCATACATCATCTAACTCCCAGTGATTAGTTTTTCTTATCGCCGCTGCAGTGCCATCTTCCCTGTCAATGCCAGCTCTAGTGGTTGGTTGCTAGGACTGCCCAGCGTTCTAGCAACTAACCACATGCTTGCTCTGCCCCCAACATTCAGAGGAGGAGAACAGAACTTCCTCCTCCAGAGTCCAGACATGCTACCAGACAGTGCTCTGCCTCCCAGTAGCTTTCACTTCAGGCTGCCTGCAGTGCACAAAGAGTCAACATGCATGGAGGTAAGGAGAGTTGAGAGCCTGATCTAATGTTGGAGGAGGGATAGCTCTGGGGACCCTTATATAAGAAGGTGGGGTGGTGACTCTAGGGACCATGAGGTAAGAAAGGGGACTCTGTGGACACTGATGTTAGGGGCCAGGTGACTGCCCTGCCATTTGCCAAACAGAGTCTGTGGGGGTCACTGATGTAAGGGGGAATGAATACGCTATGGTAAAGGGGGGACCCTAAGGTAAGGGGGGTACTGATATAAAGGTCGCCCTTATATCAGTGCCCTCACTCCCCTCTTAAATTAGTGTTCCCCTTACCATAGTGTATTCAGTCTGGGGACTCTGATGTAAGAGGGGGCTCTGGTTACCAGAGACCCCCATCATCAGAGTTTCCCTTTGCACCAGAGACCGCAGTGTTCCCCTTTAAATCAGGGTCCACAGTGTCCCCCCTTTACATCAGGGTCTGCAGAGTTCCCCCTTTCCCTGTAAAGGGGAACTCTGTGGATTCTTATGTAAAGAGAAACTCTGAGGACTCTGATGTAAGAGGGATGCTAACATAAGGGGGCATGCTGTGGATTCTGATGTAATGGGGAATGCTGTGGACTGTGGTGTAAGGGAAAACTCTGCAGACTTTCATGTAAAAAGGAACTCTGTGTACTCTTATGTAAGGGGAAATTCTGTGGACTCTGATGTAAGGGGAAACTCTGTGGACCTTGATGTAAGGGGAAACTCTGTGGACTCTGATGTAAGGGGCGATGCTAACATAATGAGGAACGCTCTGAACTGTGATGTAAGGGAGAACTCTGCAGACTCTCATGTAAGGAGGAACTCTGTGGACTCTGATGTAAGGAGGGGTTCTTGGAACTTTGATGTAAGGGGGACTCTGATGTGAACAGAGGGTTCATCCTGACTGCTACACTCTATATGTTGCTTTGTATGTTACTTATTTTG
This sequence comes from Aquarana catesbeiana, assembly GCF_042186555.1. NCBI lineage: Eukaryota > Metazoa > Chordata > Amphibia > Anura > Ranidae > Aquarana > Aquarana catesbeiana. The sequence goes on along the minus strand of NC_133327.1, from coordinate 659,942,081 downwards.
ACCCCTAAACTCTATAGATTATGTTGTAAATTACATATTCCTGACCAAGGTGTTCATTGTCTCAACAGTTGCTGGTTTTAATGAAGTTCTTCTTTAAGGTAGGCTCAGTCAGAATAAATTATATACTTTTTGTGTGCATAAAAGTAAGCTAAAAGTATATTTAAAAAAAATTATCCTTTGTCCTGAGGTTTATTTGTGTCTGTGAGGCTGCCAGTTGTGGTATGGTAATTAGGAGTATTTTGTGGGTACAAGGACTGATATATGTGTGCAGTGTATATAGCGACTACATACAGATTCTCTTTAAAGAGAAAGCAAAACCTGATGGGTTTTACTTCCTCTTTTGTTCCCTGCAAAGTAAAAGCATAATGGGCTAGTATGCATCCCATACTAGCCTATTATGTGGAACTTACCTGCAAACGAAGCCCGCGCTGTCCCCGCTGGAGGCCGCATCCATCTTCGCCCCTCTTCCTTCCAGGGCCGCGGACTCCGGCTCACTCAGAAAGAAATGGCATGCAGGGCGCACACAGTAAATATCTCCTAAACGGCGCACGTTTAGGAGATTCTTACAGTACCTATAGTTAAGCCTTATTCTAGGTTTACCTATAGGTACAAGTTCCCCATGGAGGTTTACAACCACTTTAATGATCACCGTTTCAGCCCTTCCAACTGTTAGGTAAAATCTGGCCATGCATACTGATTGCCGTAACGTGCTAGGCATGTTTTTATCCCAAGGTGCTCCGGGTCTTTCATAATCCTAGTCATGCTCACATTTTGTCACTATATTTTGAGTTTTTATTACAAAAACGATTATGGCCGGTTCACACTGGTGCCACATCTGCTCTGACTTTGGGAGCAAATGTCGCATGACGTGTATAAATCGATGATTTCCTAGGAGAGCCGTCCTAACTGGTCCGGCACAAGTCGGTTTGACTTTGAAAAAGGTCCCTGCACTACTTTGATCTGACTTGAGCATGATTTCAGCCCATTGATTTGAATGTAAGTCGCATCCAAGTCGGATCACCATCTTAACTGTTCCGACTTTGGCATGCGACTTGCGCTCTGAGGATCTTAAAGGGAAACCCCCTTGCCAAAATAAAAAAAAATTGGCATAGGCCCCCCCCCCGCAAGACCATATCAGACCTTTTGGTCTGGTCTGGATTTTAAGGGGAACCCCCACGCCAAAATAAAAAAAAACGGTGCGGGGTAACCCCCAGAATCCATACAAGACCCTTATCCGAACATGCAGCCTGGCAACTCAGAAAAAGGGCAGGGGGAAACGAGCGAGTACCCCCCTCCTGGACCATATCAGGCCACATTCCCTCAGCATGAGGGGTGGGTGCTTTGGGGCAGGGGGGCTCTGCGCCACCCCACCCCACCCCACCCCACCCCAAAGCACCTTGTCCCCCTGTTGATGGGGACAAGAGCCTCTTCCCCACAACCCTGGCCGTGGTTGTGGGGGGGTCTGTGGGTAAGGGCTTATCGGAATCTGGAAGCCCCCTTTAACAAGGGGGCCCCCCAGATCCCGGCTCCCCCCATGTGAATGAGTAGGGGTACATTGTACCCCTACTCATTCACCCAAACAAAAGTGTCAAAAAAAAAACAATACATAGGTTTTTGACAAAGTACTTTATTAAAAATGTCCCCCATCGTAGCCTCAACGTGTCTTCTTCCTGCAGTGGTCTTCCCCCTCTGTTGGTGTCTTCTTCCTCCGGTTCTTCCCGCTGCACGGATGTCTTCTTCCTCCGCTTCTTCTCCCGACGCTGGCTCCCGCTGTTGTGTGGGCTCCCCGCTATCTGCCATTTAAGTATATATAAGTATAGCCATGGGGCGTGGCCATATGGTGACATCATTTGGAGACCCCACCCCCTTGTGACATCACCGCCCTATCATATCCACATAGAATGCATTAAGATAAAAAAAAAGTCTGCCTTTAGAACCACTTTAAGACAATGAACACTTTGGTGAGAAGTATATAATGTACAGTATAGTGTACATAGTGCAGAATTCTGTAAGGCAGAGTGCAGGGATTAGGGGTGTGCAATGCACAGAGTGCTCCAGTCAGTGTTGGGTTTAAGATCCATAATGCAGAATGCAGAATTTTGTAATACAATGTGTTCAAGGATGAGGTGCATGTAACGCACAGAGTGCTGTAGTCAGTGGTAGGACAGAATGCAGGAGACAGGAGTATTATCCACAGAATGCAGGGGTTAGGAGTGTTATGCACAGAATTCAGGGAACTGGAGTGTGTAATGCATAGTAGGGGTGAAAAACAAAAAGAGTGCAGGAATCAGGGGTGTGTAGCGTACAATGTAGGGGTAAGGGGAGTGCAAAATTCCTTTTACAAGCAAAACTTTCCCCCACTTTACCCTTTCAGCAAAAATGCCCACTCCCTCTCTTCCAAAAAAATCCAATACGAATCTGCATGCTCACCACCCCCAGCATAAATCTTCTCTCCCCCTCTCAGAATAAATCCCCCCCCAATCCCCCCTGCCAACACAAATCTCCCCCTTCCTCAGCACAGGTCTTCCTCCATCCTTCCTAAATCCTTCCTAAATCCCCTCTCCCAGTATATCCCCTACTTCCCCATCCCAGCACTTATGTACACTCCCCTTAATTCCCTCTCCCAACACAAATCTTTTCCCCTCCCACACAAATCTACCTTCTCAAATCCCCCCCGAAAACCCAGCAAAACCCCCCTTCCAGTACACATCCTGCCCCACTCAATTCCCCTCTTCAAATCCCCCCAGCACAAATCCTTATCCCCCAATTCTGCTTCCCAGCACCACAAATACCCCCAAATTTCTTCTCCCCAGCACAAATCCCGCCCCTGCCAGCACAAATGTTTTTCCGTTCTCTAAACCAGGGGTCTCCAAACTACGGCCTTAAAGTTGTTCAGGAACTACAATTCTCATCATGCCTAGTCATGCCTGTGAATGTCAGAGTTTTACAATGCCTCATGGGACGTGTAGTTCTGCAACAGCTGGAGGGCCGTAGTTTGGAGATCCCGGCTCTAAACCATCCCTCCCAGCACAACTCTGTATCCCAGCACAAATCCCCCTTCCCCCAAATCCCCCTCTCATCACGGTCAGGCAGCTAGACTATTTACATTTAGTACAGTGCGTCCTGCTCACAGTGTTCAGCTAGATCCGTTCCTGTTATCTTCCTACTGACAGGCAGGCTTGTCTGGTTACAGTATATAAAGCTACCTGAAGAAAATTACAGGTGTTCTATTTGATCCTATTAGTACCACGGTCAGGCAGCTAGACTATTTACATTTAGTACAGTGCGTCCTGCTCACAGTGTTCAGCTAGATCCGTTCCTGTTATCTTCCTACTGACAGGCAGGCTTGTCTGGTTACAGTATATAAAGCTACCTGAAGAAAATTACAGGTGTTCTATTTGATCCTATTAGTACCACGGTCAGGCAGCTAGACTATTTACATTTAGTACAGTGCGTCCTGCTCACAGTGTACAGCTAGATCCGTTCCTGTTATCTTCCTACTGACAGGCAGGCTTGTCTGGTTACAGTATATAAAGCTACCTGAAGAAAATTACAGGTGTTCTATCCCAGCTTAGTGCAGCTACAGGCCATTAGTATGTCTGGAAGGCCAAGAAGGAGAGGCAGACAGTCACAAGCCAATAAGAGAGGGCAAGCAGGCTCTGTGTCTAGTGCTGGTCGTGGAGACGGTGCATCCTCATCAGCACGTGGCCATGGGACACGCTTGGCCTTTTTTTCGGCAGCTGGCCGTGTTGAGCCGCAACATGCGGAAGACTTGGTCGAGTGGATGACCAAGCCGTCCTCATCCTCCTCATCCTCTCTCACCCATGCCCAGGGTGCTTTGTCTGGCAAAGCAGCGGCCTCTTCCCTCAGCTCAATGTCATCAGTGACTCCTTCCCTAGCTCCACCATGTCCTCATGAGGATTCCCTCGAACTGTTTGACCACAGTGTTGGGTACATGCTCCAGGAGGATGCCCAGCGTTTGGAAGGCTCTGATGACGATACTGAGCTCGATGAAGGCAGTAACATGAGCACGGACAGAGGGGGTGCCCAAGAAGGACAGCAATCTGGCAGTCATGCTCCCCCTGCTGCAGCATACTGCCAGGTTTGCTCCAGTGATGAGGAGGGAGGGGATGATGAGGTCACTGACTCAACGTGGGTGCCTGATAGGAGAGAGGAGGAGGAGGAGGAGGAGGAGGAGGAGGCGGCGGCACATCACCAACGAGGCAGGATGCCCTCCAGGGGCCAGCCTAAGGGCAGCACATTGACTGCATCACACCCCAAAGCTCCACATGTGCAGGGCGCTGCAGTCTCTGCGCGTTATTCAAAAAGTTCTTTGGTGTGGGCCTTTTTTGAGACGAGTGCATCAGATCGCACAGCTGCTATTTGCAACATATGTCTCAAGCGTATCTCGCGTGGCCAAAACATCTCCCGCTTGGGTACCACATGCTTGACCAGACATATGTTGACCTGCCATGCAGTTCGTTGGCAAGCGTATCTAAAAGACCCACACCAAAGAACAAAGAGGATCTCTCCTTGCTCCTCATCAGCTGAGATTTCCAACCCCACTAGACCTTCAGTCCTCTCTGAGACCTGCAGTGAGAGGAATGAAGGTGTAGAATTAGGTGTGTCACAGCCAAGTACTTGTGGGCAATCTGCTTTTGGTACACCGACGTCAGATTGTACCAGGCAAATTTCCCTGCCCCAGCTGCTGCACCGCTGAAAGAAGTTTGCTCCCAGCCATCCACATGCCCAGCGGTTGAATGCTAGCTTGGCAAAATTGCTAGCACTTCAACTGCTGCCTTTTCAGTTGGTAGACTCTGCCCCCTTCCGTGAGTTTGTGGAATGTGCGGTTCCTCAGTGGCAGGTACCCAAACGCCACTTTTTCTCACGGAAGGCGATTCCGGCTCTCTACCGGCATGTGGAAGGCAATGTCCATGCCTCGCTGGACAGGGCGGTCAGCGGTAAGGTGCATATTACCGCTGACTCATGGTCCAGCAGGCATGGACAGGGACGTTACCTAAGTTTCACGGCGCATTGGGTGACTCTGCTGGCAGCTGGGAAGGATGCAGGACAAGGTGCAGTAGTGTTGGAGGTTGTTCCGCCACCACGCCTCCAAAATGCTGATTGTGACACACCTCTCTCCTCCACCCCCTCCTTTTCTTCTTCCTCCATGGCCTCTTCCTCGGAACCAGCGGTGCTCCGTAGGCGTTCAAGGGGCTACGCAAGTACGCAGGCCAAAAGATGCCATGCGGTGCTTGAGCTGGTGTGCTTGGGGGACAGGAGCCACACTGGGGCAGAGGTTCTGTCAGCTCTGCAGGGGCAGGTTCAGAGGTGGTTGACTCCACGCCAACTTAAGGCAGGAATGGTGGTTTGCGACAATGGCACCAACCTCCTCTCTGCCCTCCGACAGGGACAAATGACCCATGTGCCCTGTTTGGCTCACGTCCTTAACTTGGTGGTGCAGCGGTTCTTGGGCAGGTACCCGGGCTTACAGGATGTCCTGAGGCAGGCCAGGAAGGTCTGTGTGCATTTCCGCCGGTCATATAATGCCAGTGCTCGGCTGACGGACCTCCAAAAGGAGTTTAACCTGCCCAAGAACCGCCTAATCTGTGACATGCCCACCAGGTGGAACTCAACGTTGGCCATGCTGCAGCGGCTGCACACGCAGCAGAGGGCCATCAATGAGTACCTGTGCGACTATGGCACCAGGACAGGGTCAGGGGAGCTTGGTTTTTTTTCCCCACGCCAGTGGGCCATGATCAGGGATGCATGCACTGTCCTGTCACCATTCGAGGAGGCCACGAGGATGGTGAGCAGTGACAGTGCATGCATCAGTGACACTGTCCCCCTTGTCCACCTGTTGGAGCACACGCTGCGTGGAATAATGGACAGGGCACTTGAGGCAGAACAGAGGCAGGAAGAGGAGGACTTCCTTAGCTCTCAAGGCCCCCTTTATCCAGACAGTATTCCTGCGTGCCCGCCGATCACACAGGAAGAGGACGAGGAGGAAGAGGAGGAGGAGGAAGATTGTGTCAGTATGGAGGTGGAGCCTGGCACTCAGCATCAGCAGCAGTCTTTAAGGGATCAGTCCCAAGAAACACATGGACTTGTACGTGGCTGGGAGGAGGTGGCTGCGGACCATGTCGTTCTTAGTGACCCAGAGGACTCCGGACCGAATGCCTCAGCAAACCTACGCTGCATGGCCTCCCTGATCCTGCAAAGCCTGCGTAAGGATCCTCGTATTCGTGGTATCAAGGAGAAGGACCAATACTGGCTGGCAACCCTCCTTGATCCACGTTACAAGGGTAAGGTTGCGGACCTTATCTTGCCATCGCAGAGGGAGCAGAGGATGAAACATCTTCGGGAGGCCTTGCAGAAAGGTCTGTGCAACGCGTTCCCAGAGACTGGGAGGTTACAAACTCCTGTTTCTGGACAACGTGTTGCTGAGGCTTCGGTCAGTCAAAGAAGGAGCGGTGGAGAAGGTGGCCGTCTGACCGATGCGTTCAGACAATTTTTTGGTCCGCAGCCCCAAGGTATGATCGGTTCCAGCAACCATCGCCAGCGTCTGTTTTACATGGTGCAGGAATACCTAGGGGCAAGATCAGACTTGGACACCTTTCCCACCGAAAATCCTCTGGGTTACTGGGTCTTGAGGATTGATCACTGGCCAGAGCTTGCACAGTATGCAATTGAGCTACTGGCCTGTCCTGCATCCAGCGTTCTTTCGGAACGCACATTCAGTGCTGCTGGAGGCGTGGTAACCGATCACAGGGTGCGTCTGTCCACCGACTCGGTCGATCGGCTGACCTTCATAAAAATGAATGAGTCTTGGATCACCACCAGCTACCAAGCACCTGATGCTGATGTAACCGAATAATTTTTTTTGAAATCTCAGATCCCTTCAAAGACTGCCTATGCTGATGCTGAGTGACTATCCCTGAGTAATTATCCTCTTCCTCCTCAATCATCACGCTGATAGCTTGTAAGAACATTTTTGGTTCTGGGCGCCACCACCAGTGCCTAAGGCACAATTTTTCAGCCCCTGTTTAACAGGGGCGTGTAATTACAATTTTTGATGTAATACTTTGCAGCAGGGCTCGTTCCTGCATTCCAACTAGAGTGTCTGTGAGGGGTTGCAGTGTTGTGGCACCAGCACCAGTGCCTAAGGCCCAATTTTTCTGCCCCTGTCTAACAGGGGCGTGTAATTACAATTTTTGATGCAATACTTTGCAGCAGGGCTCGTTCCTGCGTTCCAACTAGAGTGTCTGTGAGGGGTTGCAGTGTTGTGGCACCAGCACCAGTGCCTAAGGCCCAATTTTTCTGCCCCTGTCTAACAGGGGCGTGTAATTACAATTTTTGATGCAATACTTTGCAGCAGGGCTCGTTCCTGCGTTCCAACTAGAGTGTCTGTGAGGGGTTGCAGTGTTGTGGCACCAGCACCAGTGCCTAAGGCCCAATTTTTCTGCCCCTGTCTAACAGGGGCGTGTAATTACAATTTTTGAAGCAATACTTTGCAGCAGGGCTCGTTCCTGCGTTCCAACTAGAGTGTCTGTGAGGGGTTGCAGTGTTGTGGCACCAGCACCAGTGCCTAAGGCCTAATTTTTCAGCTCCTGTTCAACAGGGGCATGTAATTACAATTCTTGATCTAATATTTCACAGCAGGACCCTGTGAGGGCTTACAGTGTTGTGGCCACAGCAACACCTAAGGCCCAAATTTCTGCTGAGTATATAGGGCAGGACCCTACTTTCAAACATCTAACTTACAAACGACTCCTACTTGCAAACGGAAGGAGACAACAGGAAGTGAGATGAAATCTACCCCTAGGAAGGGAAATTCTCTCCTGTAAGAGTTAATATGGGAAAACAATTTCTCCTTTCCACTGATGCTTTCCAATCCTTGTTCCACAAAAAAACCCAAATTTTCAAAAAACATTTTTCATTGGGACAAAAAAGTGAGGTGAAATCTTCTGAAGAGGAGGAAAGACAGCAAAACAAATGTCACAGGGGTGATAACCCTTCCCTATGTTTTCCAAAAAGCTTAGAAAAGATTTTTTGGCTGGAGCTAAACACGTTAAAAATGTTCAAAATTACAAACAGATTCTACTTAACAACAAACCTACAGTCCCTGTCTTGTTTGCACCGCCTGTATACTGCTGTTCAGAGTATATAGGGCCTGGTGGCCCCACACCTTTCCTTATTTTAATTTGGGTGCGGGGTTCCCCTTAATATCCATACAAGACCCAAAGGGCCTGGTAATGGACTGGGGGGTACCCATGCCGTTTGTCTCACTGATTTTCATCCATATTGCCATGACCCGACATGACATTAAACCCGCAAGCAGTTTTAAATGAGATTTTTTCCTTTAAAAATGACATTTGGTGCAGGGACTGTTCAAAACATGGGAAACACGCGTCACTTTACAGGCATACTATAGACACCCCCCAGGTACGATATTTAAAGGAATATTTCACTTTTTTTTTTTTTACTTTAAGCATCATTAAAATCACTGCTCCCGAAAAAACGGCCGTTTTTAAAAGTTTTTTTTGCATTGATACATGTCCCCTGGGGTAGGACCCGGGTCCCCAAACCCTTTTTAGGACAATACCATGCAAATTAGCCTTCAAAATGAGCACTTTTGATTTCGAACGTTCGAGTCCCATAGACGTCAATGGGGTTCTAACGTTCGTGCGAACTTTCGGTCCGTTCGCGGGTTCTGGTGCGAACCGAACCGGGGGGTGTTCGGCTCATCCCTACTCACAACTTACAGGACATAAAGGATCTGCTACTGATGGCTTGGTGCCAGATACCACAGCATACCTTCAGAGGTCTAGTAGAGTCCATGCTTCAACGGGTTATGGTGGGTGGTCATAATGTTATTGCTGATTGGTGTACATTGCATATATCCGTAGAGGCATGTAGGGGGGAAAAAATTGTGTTCTTGACTTCTTGGTATTTTTGCTTGGATTGTTACAGACTGTTGTATATTAACAATGTGTACAGTGTGGTTTGATAACTTATTACTGCACCATATTGTTGTCTGTTGTCATTTTGTTCTAGTGCTTTTTAATGTCATTGGTGAATACCAAACTAAAAAAGTTTATTGAAAGTGCACCAAGTGTCAAGTTTTGGGGTTTTGTGTCGCTTTATCAGGACTAATAATCAACATATATGATATTAAATTGCAAGGAGAAAATTCAAGATTTTCCCTAAATCATGAGATTTTGATGAAATATCTCCACTGCGCATGCAAAATTCATCAGAGCCAACAGAAAAAGCAAAATGAATGTGCTTTTGTTAGACTTTAATGGTGTATATAGCTCCTGGGTTATGGAATTATCCAGGAGCAAAAATGGCTCCTCCTTAGCACTCTAAATTAACATTACTGCCCTAAATACACCATGTAAATAAACAAATACACATAAAAACCAACAAATATAAATACACTGAATTCACTGTACTTCCTTATACAGTACTGTATACCCCTCTAAATAAACACAAAAACCTACAAATACACTACATTATTTTACTTCAGCAAATGCCTCCTATAAATTAACAAACACACAAAAAACCTACAATGTACTAAATTAATTGTACTTCCCCAAATAACCCGGCAACCTGGAAAGGAGCTTGGACATTACCCAGCAGGTGCTGGCGGGGGCCAATGAAGAGGAGGTTGGAGACATGGAGGCAGTGAAGACAGAGGTAGGTAGCTGGGTGACAGTTAGGAGGGGTAGAGGGAAGAGCTAGGGAGTCCAGTCCTGAGTTGGGACACCCCACCAAATATGCAAAGTTGCATGATGTTGGAGATATCAGCTCAGGGGTGGCATTGCTGGAGCTGGTGCCCTCCCCTAGCTGCCAGGGGAGTGACGGCTTCAGTAAGGAGGGGGGCAGAGATACAGGAAAGGTTAGACAAGTGCTGGTAGTGGAGGACTCAATTATTATGAGAACAGGGAGGGCAATCTGTCAGAAAGACTGTGGTCGCTGAACGGTATGTTGTTTAACGGGCGCTCAGGTTCGGCACATCGCTGATCAGGTAGACAGATTATTGGGCGGGGCTAGGGAGAACCCAGTGGTCATGGTACATGTTGGTACCGTACCACTGACAAAGTGAGAGGAAGGTGGAGAGTCCTAAAAAATGATTGATGAGGAGAAGGACCTCCAAGGTAGTTTTCTCGGAAATACTACATGTACCTCGAGCCACACCAGAGAGGCAGCAGGAGCTTAGAGAAATAAACAAGTGGCTGAGGAACTGGTGTAGGAAAGAGGGGTTCGGGTTCCTGGAGAACTGGGCTGACTTCTCAGTTGGTTACTGACTCTTTAGTAAGGACGGGCTGCACTTTAATGGGGATGGCGCAGCTAAGATGGCCATGAAGTTGGAGGGGCTTTTAAACTAGGTATGGGGGGGGGTCAGAGGAAGCAATAGCCAGCAGTGAGCAAGGGACAGAGGGTATTAGTGGAGTCATTAGTGATAATACAGCCATAACTTCTAATCCTGTGGAGAATGCATTGACAATTCGAAAACAAAGTACGAGGAAATATAATGAGGAAATATTATGCACTCATACTCATCCCAAGTTTGACTGGGCAGAGGGGACAGCTCACTCATTAAAGACCTGTCATTTTAACACTTTTTTCTGCTCGGAAGGTAATAGCTAGAGTATGGATGAGACCCACTCCACCTGAGTTCTCGCAATGGTTGATAGAAGTCAATAACATTTTGCCATATAAGAAACTGATATATTTCATAGAGGATGCCCTACTAAATACGATAAGATATGGGAGAGGTGGCTCAAATCATCAGAAACTTGTACTAATAGTGTCTAATATAATTCGCTCTACAGATCTTTCTATTAGTATATCTCTTACTCTTGCTCATGTCTCCTTTCTCACTCTACAAAAGATACCTGCATGAGGAAATTAGAGCCAAATTTAACATAAACTACATGTAATATAGAAGGGGTCGATTGTACATGGTACCAATGCGAAAGTCTTACATGAATATATAAAAAAATAAGCGATGTAGTTATATGCTCTGTATAAACAATACTGTCCATTGATCTTGATATCTGTCATGATGATCTACTGTATGTATTTTCCCTTATTTGTTCAATAAAAGACTTTATAAGGAAAAAAAAAAAAAAAGGCCCATCATTTTATGAATGTCTTACAGGACAACTTCATGTCCCAATTGGTGGATTCCCCAACTAGAAAGAATGCCCTGTTAGATCTATTAATTACAAACAATCCAAGTCTGATCTCAGATGTGGCAATACGGGACCACTTGGGATCTATTTATCATAGGATGATCATTTTTAGTGTATATCATAGAAAAAGGAGGCACAATGGTATCTCAAAAACACAAAATTTCAGACGAGCCAATTTTTCTGAACTGCGGTCATTACTACATGATATCAATTATGACCAAATCCTAGAAACATTGAACACAGAAGAAAAATGGGAATGCTTTAGGGGCATATTAAATAAAGGTATCATACAGTGCACTTCAATGTGCAATAAATATAGAAGAGCAAAGGTAAAACCTGGGTGGCTTAACCGTAATGTGAAAATCCTCATTAAAGAGAAAAATATGGCCTTTAAAAAATATAAAGGGGATGGGTCATCGCCAGCATTCCAACACTACAAGGAATGCAATAAGAAGTGTAAAAACGCAATAAAAAAAATATGACAAGAGACACATAGCGGAGGGGAGTAAAAAAAAGAAATTTTTTAGATATACAGTGGGGACGGAAAGTATTCAGACCCCCTTAAAATGTTCACTCTTTGTTATATTGCAGCCATTTGCTAAAATCATTTATGTTCATTTTTCCCTCATTAATGTACACACAGCACCCCGTATTGACAGAACAACACAGAATTGTTGACATTTTTGCAGATTTATTAAAAAAGAAAAACTGAAATATCACATGGTCCTAAGTATTCAGACCCTTTGCTCAGTATTTAGTAGAAGCACCCTTTTGATCTAATACAGCCATGAGTCTTTTTGGGAAAGATGCAACAAGTTTTTCACACCTGGATTTGGGGATCCTCTGCCATTCCTCCTTGCAGATCCTCTCCAGTTCTGTCAGGTTGGATGGTAAACGGTGGACAGCCATTTTTAGGTCTCTCCAGAGATGCTCAATTGGGTTTAAGTCAGGGCTCTGGCTGGGCCATTCAAGAACAGTCACGGAGTTGTTGTGAAGCCACTCCTTCATTATTTTAGCTGTGTGCTTAGGGTAATTGTCTTGTTGGAAGGTAAACATTTGGCCCAGTCTGAGGTCCTGAGCACTCTGGAGAAGGTTTTCGTCCAGGATATCCCTGTAGTTGGCCACATTCATCTTTCCCTCGATTGCAACCAGTCGTCCTGTCCCTGCAGCTGAAAAACATCCCAACAGCATGATGCTGCCACCACCATGCTTCACTGTTGGGACTGTATTGGACAGGTGATGAGCAGTGCCTGGTTTTCTCCACACATACCGCTTAGAATTAAGGCCAAAAAGTTCTATCTTGGTCTCATTAGACGAGAAAATCTTATTTCTCACCATCTTTGAGTCCTTCGGGTGTTTTTTAGCAAACACCATGCGGGCTTTCATGTGTCTTGCACTGAGGAGAGGCTTCCGTCGGGCCACTCTGCCATAAAGCCCCGACTGGTGGAGGGCTGCAGTGATGGTTGACTTTCTACAACTTTCTCCCATCTCCCGACTGCATCTCTGGAGCTCAGCCACAGTGATCTTTGATTCCTTCTTTACCTCTCTGACCAAGGCTCTTCTCCCCCGATAGCTCAGTTTGGCTGGACGGCCAGCTCTAGGAAGGGTTCTGGTCGTCCCAAATGTCTTCCATTTAAGGATTATGGAGGCCACTGTGCTCTTAGGAACCTTAAGTGCAGCAGAAATGTTTTTGTAACCTTGGCCAGATCTGTGCCTTGCAACAATTCTGTCTCTGAGCTCTTCAGGCAGTTCCTTTGACCTCATGATTCTCATTTGCTCTGACATGCACTGTGAGCTGTAAGGTCTTATATAGACAGGTGTGTGGCTTTCCTAATCAAGTCCAATCAGTATAATCAAACACAGCTGGACCCAAATGAAGGTGTAGAACCATCTCAAGGATGATCAGAAGAAATGGACAGCACCTGAGTTAAATATATCAGTGTCACAGCAAAGGGTCTGAATACTTAGGACCATGTGATATTTCAGTTTTTCTTTTTTAATAAATCTCCAAAAATGTCAACAATTCTGTGTTTTTCTGTCAATATGGGGTGCTGTGTGTACATTAATGAGGGAAAAAAATAAACTTAAATGATTTTAGCAAATTGCTGCAATATAACAAAGAGTGAACATTTTAAGGGGGTCTGAATACTTTCCGTCCCCACTGTATTAACAATAAAAAATCAAGAGCACATTGCACACATAAAAAACGAGGATGGGAGGATGCTTACAGATGACACAGAGAAGGTAACTGTACTAAATACCTTCTTCTCATCAGCTTTTATGCAGGAAAAGGAGGGGTATACCAACTGCGACAGTACTGTTAGTGACACAACACAGGACGTACCCGAGTGATCAACAGAGGCCGGAGTCAAGGAAAGTCTAAATAAACTTAATATAAATAAATCACCAGGACTGGATGGCTTACACCCGAGAGTCCTCAGAGAACTAAATCAGGTTATAGTCAGACCATTGTTCCTAATCTTGTGGACAGCATACTGACATGGATGGTACCAACTGATTGGAGAAAAGCCAATCTGGTATCAATATTCAAAAAAAGGGCAGAGACAAATCCCTGGAAACTACAGGCCAGTAAGCCTAACATCAATAGTAGGTAAATTATTGGATAAAGGACTATATCCAAAAATTTAATGAAGAAAAAAGTATCATTAGTAGTAATCAGCATGGGTTTACGAAGGGTCCAATCTGCTAACATTCTATGAGGAAGTGAGCTACCAAGGCTGATCACAGCGTGAACCAGGAAATGCGGGTAAATGTCTTTCCTCGGTTTGCACTGACAAGGAGAGCCGATCGGTGGCTCTCCCTGTCAGAGGGGGTCTGTGCTGATTGTTTATCAGCGCAGCTCCCCCTCGGATGCCCGCCCAGGACCACCGGGATGCCGCCAGGACCACCAGGGATGGCCACCACACTGGACCACTTGGTATGCCACCCTAGACCACCAGGGAAATGCCAATCAGTGCCCAGGCAGCTGCCAATCAGTACCAATGAAAAATGCCAGCCAGTGCCAGTGCCACCAGTGATGCCTATCAGTGAAATCGATCAGTGCTAGCCATCAGTGCCCATCAATGCCCATTAGTGCCGCCTTTCAGTGCCCATCAGTGCCACCCATAAGTACCCATCAGTGCAGCCTTCCAGTGCCCATCAGTGTCGCTTATCAGTGCCCATCTGTGGCCACCAGTGCCACCTATGAGTGCCCATCAGTGCTGCCTATCAGTGCCCATCGGTGCCGCCTATCAGTGCCCATCGTCAGTGCCCATCAGTGCCACCTCATCAGTGCCATCTCATTGGTGCCACCTCATCGGTGCTGCCTTATCAGTGCCCATCAGTGAAGGAGAAAACTTACTTATTTACAAAATTTTATAACAAAAACAAAGAAAAACTTTTTTTTTTCAAAATTTTCAGTCTTTTTTTTATTTGTTCTTATTTAATTCTTATTTAAATAGTGACAGTGCTACAAGCTGAAAATTGGCCTGGGCGGGAAGGTGCGAAAGTGCCCTGAAGTGGTTAAATTTGGTACTATTGTAATTCGGAAACTTGGATACATCCGAATTTCCAGAAAAACAAAAATTTGTCTGAATTTTAATTCGGAACGAAACGAACGGCACATGTCTAATTCCTCCCCTCTCATCCTACGTCTCATAATAGCTCATTTAATATGATATGTATGAGGACTAGGGATGAGCCGAACACCCCCCTGTTTGGTTCGCACCAGAACATGCGAACAGGCAAAAAATTTGTTCGAGCATGCGAACACCGTTAAAGTCTATGGGAAACGAACATGAATAATCAAAAGTGCTAATTTTAAAGTTATTAAGTTATGCAAGTTATTGTCATAAAAAGTGTTTGGGGACCTGGGTCCTGCCCCAGGGGACATGGATCAATGCAAAAAAAAGTTTTAAAAATGGCCGTTTTTTCGGGAGCAGTGATTTTAATAATGCTTAAAGTGAAACAATAAAAGTGTAATATCCCTTTAAATTTCGTACCTGGGGGGTGTCTATAGTATGCCTGTAAAGGGGCGCATGTTTCCTGTGTTTAGAACAGTCTAACAGCAAAATGACATTTCAAAGGAAAAAAAGTCATTTAAAACTACTCGCGGCTATTAATGCATTGCCGGTCCGACAATACACATAGAAGTTCATTGACAAAAATGGCATGGGTATTCCCCACAGGGGAACCCCGAACCAAAATTTTTAAAAAAAAATGACGTGGGGGTCCCCCTAAATTCCATACCAGGCCCTTCAGGTCTGGTATGGATTTTAAGGGGAACCACGCGCCAAAATTTAAAAAAAAACAGCGTGGGATCCCCCCAAAAATCCATACCAGACCCTTATCCGAGCACGCAACCTGGCAGGCCGCAGGAAAAGAGGGGGGGTGAGAGAGCGCCCCCCCCTCCTGAACTGTACCAGGCCACATGCCCTCAACATTGGGAGGGTGCTTTGGGGTAGCCCCCAAAACACCTTGTCCCCATGTTGATGAGGACAAGGGCCTCATCTCCACAACCCTGGCCTTTGGTTGTGGGGGTCTGCGGGCGGGGGGCTAATCGGAATCTGTAAGCCCCCTTTAACAAGGGGACCCCCAGATCCCGGTCCTCCCCCCTGTGTGAAATGGTACCATTTCACTAAAAAACTGTCAAAAATGTTAAAAATGACAAGAGACAGTTTTTGACAATTCCCTTATTTAAATGCTTCTTCTTTCTTCTATCTTCTATCTTCCTTCGGTTTCTTCCTCCATCTTCTTCTTCTTCTTCTGGTTCTTCTGGTTCTTCCTCCGGTGTTCTCGTCCGGCATCTCCTCCGCGGCGTCTGCGTCTTCTTCCCTTCTTCTCCTTGGGCCGCTCCGCATCCATGATGGCATGGAGGGAGGCTCCCGCTCTTCTCTTTATCTTCTTCTCTGCATCTGTGGGGAATTCCCATGCCGTTTTTATCAATGAACTTCTATGTGTATTGTCGGACCGGCAATGCATTAATAGCCGCGAGTAGTTTTAAATGACTTTTTTTCCTTTGAAATGTAATTTTGCTGTCAGACTGTTCTAAACACAGGAAACATGCGCCCCTTTACAGGCATACTATAGACACCTCCCAGGTACAAAATTTAAAGGGATATTACACTTTTATTGTTTCACTTTAAGCATTATTAAAATCACTGCTCCCGAAAAAACGTCCGTTTTTAAAACTTTTTTTTGTATTGATCCATGTCCCCCGGGGCAGGACCCAGGTCCCCAAACACTTTTTATGACAATACCATGAATATAAGTCTTTAAAATTAGCACTTTTGATTTCTCCCATAGACTTTTAAAGGGTGTTCCGCGGCATTCGAATTTGCCGCGAACACCCCAAATTGTTCGCTGTTCGGCGAACTTGCGAACAGCCGATGTTCGAGTCGAACATGAGTTCGACTCGAACTCGAAGCTCATCCCTAATGAGGACATGGTAGATCTGGCACTGCTGCTACATTAGAAAAGAACGTTGTAGAAGTCAGAGTTCTCCTTTTTTAAATGAATCCAAATCACCAAGAAGAACAAATTTCCGTCACACGTTTTGTTCTAGAAATTCTCACAAGATCAGTTATCACCCAAAAGCAAAGTGAGTAATGGAAGAGAACAAAATGTTACACTGTCATCGCGTGCTTCTGTTTTTCTTGGATTAGGTAACATATGACATTCGGCGTCCTCGCCCTTCTCTCCAGCTGCACTACTCATCCTTTATATGAGTCACAACTGTAACCTTTCAGATGGATTAGCCATAAAGTCTCATTACAATCACAAATACGGCCCATTTGATGTTCTCATTTATTTTTTCTGCCCAAATAAAAATACGTGAATTGAAACGGATGCAGAAAATATGTAATTGGCATATCTGGTGCCAACTTGGCCTCAGCTCCCAATCTGCATAGAGTTTATATCTTCTCCTGTGAATTTTTGGACGGCCGGAGATGCCCATTTTGATGTGTGCCCGTGAGGTCGGGGCACAGATATTTAGTGGGAGAAGTCCTAAATTCCAATATGGCAATAATGTCAGGCATTCCACCGAAGCCATTTAAAGAAAAAATAATTGAACATATCTAATTAGTGGCCAAGCTGTCAAAAAATTAAAATGTAACCATGGGAGCAAAACCACTGGTGCAAAAATGCCAGTAATGTAATTATGTGTGTGTGTGATCGGTTGATTGGTTCTCGGCTTTTCTCAGAAGAATGTATTGAGATGAAGTGAATCTTTTCAATTTTTCAGGCCTGTAAATGTTGATCTATCCATCCAGTAGCACTGCATGTACGTTCACATTTTGTGAATTAACCACTTCAGCCCCGGAAGATTTTACCCCCTTCCTGACCAGAGCACTTTTTACAATTTGGCACTGTATCGCTTTAACTGACAATTGTGCAGTCATGCAATGCTGTACCCAAACGAAATTTGCATCCTTTTTTTCCAACAAATAGAGCTTTCTTTTGGTGGTATTTGATCACCTCTGCGTTTTTTATTTTTTTGCGCTATAAACAAAAGAGAGCGACAATTTAAAAAAAAAAAACAATATTTTTTACTTTTTGCTAAAATAATTATCCCCAAAAATTTTTTTAAAAAACAAATTTCTTCATCAGTTTAGGCCAATATATATTCTTCTACATATTTTTGGTAAAAAAAAAATCGCAAAAAGGGTATATTGATTGGTTTGCGCAAAAGTTATAGCGTCTGCAAACTATGGAAAAGATTTATGGCATTTTTATGGCATTTTTATTATTATTTTTTTTTACTAGTAATGGCGACAATCTGCGATTTTTAGCAGTACTGCGACAATGCGCCGGACAGATCGGACACTTTTGACACATTTTTGGGGCCATTGACATTTATACAGCCATCAGTGCTATAAAAATGCACTGATTACTGTGTAAATGTCACTGGTAGGGAAGGGGTTAACACTAGGGGGCGATCAAGGGGTTAATTGTGTGTTCCCTCAGCGTGTTCTAACTGTATGGGAATAGGACTGACTGGGGGAGGAGACCTATCGTTGTTCCTACTTAGCAGGAACAAACGATAGGTCTCTTCTCCCCTGACAGAACAGGGAATTGTGTGTTTACACACACAAATCTCCATGCTGGCTCTCATTCATGCAATCGCGTGCGGCCGGAGGCGGTCACGCCCACCGGCCATGCTCATCGGGTCCCCCGCCATGCAGCTGGTGCGCCCTCTGGCTGCTCCTAAAGGGGACGACGTACCCGTACGGGGTTTTGCCCAGCCATGCCATTCTGCCGCAGTATATCTGCGTGAGGCGGTTGGCAAACGGTTAATTAGCAATTGCTCATAAGTTTTAGGGATTTCCTACACAATGTATAAAGCTGTGGCTGTTGTGTGAATGGAGCAGGATCACATTTTTGTAGGGTATCTACTTTTCTAATTAGGTGTTCTTAGGGTTTTTTCTCTTCTGATTAAAGCAGTTGTAAACCAGGGCTGGTAAAAAAATAAAAGAATAAAACACAATTGTATAATGTGCTAGTATGCATCGCACATTATAGAATATGTACCTTGGAACGAAGCATTCTCACGGCGCAATGTCAACACTGAGAGGGCTGACATCTTACCCCGGTCTTTCTTCCGGGTTCGTGGGCTCCAGCTGTGTGATTGGCCAGAGCCGTGATGATGCCAGTCCCATGCACGCGCGCGGGAGCCCTCGGTTCCTGCGCAAAGCTCTGAAGTTCCATTAAGGATATTCATATTACCTACTGGTAGGCCTTATTGTAGGCTTACCTGTAGGTAAAAATAGCAAAGCGGGCTTTACTAACGCTTTAAATGTTCTTTGGGTATTTTCTCTTCTCATCAAAATTGTTGGTCTAATTTTGTTTAAAGTGCAATAAATAAAAAAGGCAGTGGTGACCAAATACCACCAAAAGAAAGCTCTATTTGTTGCATGACCGTGCAATTGTCAGTTGAAGTAACACAGTGCTGTATCGCAAAAATAGGCCTGATCATGAATAGGGATGACCTGAACACCCTCCGGTTCGGTTTGCAGCAGAACATGCGAACAGGCAAAAAATTCGTAAGAACACATGAACACTGTTAAAGTCTATGGGACACGAACATGAATAATCAAAAGTGCTAATTTTAAAGGCTTATATGCAAGTTATTGTCATAAAAAGTGTTTGGAGACCTGGGTCATGCCCCAGGGGACATGTATCTATGCAAAATTTTTTTTTTAAAAACTGACTTTTTTTGGGAGCAGTGATTTTTTTAATGCTTAAAGTAAAACACTAAAAATGAAATATTCCTTTAAATATCGTGCATTACCAGGCTCTTTGGGTCTGGTATGAATATTAAGGGGAACCCCGAACCAAAATTTTAAAAAAAAATTGCGTGGGGGTCCCCCTAAAATCCATACCAGGCCCTTCAGGTCTGGAATGGAAATTAAGGGAACCCTGCTCCAAATTAAAAAAAAATTCCATAGGGGTCCCCCCCAAAATCTATACCAGATCCTTCAGGTCTGGTATGGATTTTAAGGGGAACCCTGCGCCAAAAGTAAGTTCACGCCACCCGACAGACCGAAAAAGTAAAAATCTTCCCTGTGGCGTCAGAGGGGGGCGGGGTTACTTACATCATGGGACATTTTTATTTTTTAATAAAGGGCTTGTCCCAAGCCTGTCTCTTGTCTTTTTTACCATTTTTGACACTTTTTTTGTAAAATGGTAGGGGTACAGTGTACCCCATTACCAATTCACACAGGGGGGATGTCGGGATCTGGGGGCCCCCTTGTTAAAGGGGGCTTCCAGATTCCGATAAGCCCCCCACCCGCGTACCCCCACAACCACCAGACAAGGGTTGTGGGGATGAGGCCTTGTCCCCATCAACAAGGGGACAAGGTGCTTTGGGGTCAGCATGTGGCCTGGTATGGTTCAGGAGGGGCCTGGTAATGGACTGGGGGGGAACCCATGCTCTTTTTTTCAATGAGTTTTATCTATATTGTAGAGACCCGACAATGTCATTTTGCTGTGGTACTGTTCTAAACACGGGAAAAATGTGCCACTTTGCAGGCATACTATAGACACCCCACAGGCACAATATTTAAAGGAATATTTCATTTTTATTGTTTCACTTTAAGCATTAAAAAAATCACCGCTCCCGAAAAAAGGGTGGTTTTTAAAAAAAAAATTTGCATTGATAGATGTCCCCTGGGGAAGGACTCAGGTCCCCGAACACTTTTTATGACAATAACTTGCATATAAGCCTTTAAAATTAGCACTTTTGATTTTTCATGTTAGTGTCCCATAGACTTTAACGGTGTTCCGTCGGCTTTCGAATTTGTCGCGAACACTGCATATTCTGCGCTATATATTTGATCGAACATCGGGCTCATCCCTAATCAGGAAGTGCGGGGGAGGGTAAATCTTCCAGAGGTCAAGAGGTTATATAAAAAAGAAAAATACTCAAATGTGTAAACAGAACAGTAATTTGGAAAGATTCTGGGTGTATCTTTTTGTGTCTGTTCCTTACTGCAGTAGCTATTATTGATTTAGAACCACTAAACAAAATTAGGATAGAAGTTGCTTATCTAAAAAATTTCCAAGACGCCTGTTTACAGGTAGAACCCAATGGGGTAAACAGGGATATTTTACTATACTGTTTATGTATGTTTTATTTGATCATTTATATGACTACTGTCCATTACTTTGATTTAGATTTGTATGTAAATGTTTTACTGCTATACCTGATTGTTATATACCAGAACCAGCTGCCTTTAATTCTTCTGTTATTTGTATAGAAAATTCAATAAAAATTATTAAATGATAAAAAAAAAAAAAAAAATTACAAGACGTTGGAGAAATTCCAAATCAGGGATCCCTGACTTTTTGGAGAATCCCCTTTTACAGAATCAATAACTCCACAGGCGCCCCGGATGGTGTATGAGGCACATTTACAGAATAATATCACATTAACCCCCCCATTAGCATTATGCCGGCAGATTTAGAAAGCAATTCCCCTTCAAAAGCCGGTCAACCTTCTGATGCTTCTCATGTAGATCAAGCTGAGTAAACTCTGCCAGGGGACAAATTAGGCCATGTGAAATAAACCTGAGAATTTATGGAAGTCGGGGAATTAGGTGCATACAGACAAGGATTGGAAAAACATAATGGATTGCACATTTCAGGGAGTTATTAAGCCTACATTGTTTCTGCAAGAGCCTGTGGGCTTTAAGCCTTATTAGTGTTCTATATAAAGCTGGCATATTGCCTCACTTTGGCATTTCCTGTCTTAGTTTAAGGAGGAAAAAAAAAAAAAAAAATATATATATATATATATATATATATATATATATATATATATATATATATATATATATATATATAAAAGCAATTTAAATATACTGGAGATGAAAATTACAGCATACAGCCAAGGCTGTGTCTCGGAGGAAAGAATGGAAGACAGCCTAACTAAGACATGTATACTGGCTGCCTTGATAATTGCAGCTTATACTCCCTGAGCCCGAACGATTCTTGCATGAAGAAGATGATGTCATGTATGTCTGACACTGAGTATGATGCCGCGTGCAGTACTGAGAGAGCCGCGAAGAACTCTGAGTGTGTTAAAGGGAAACTACCATCTATATTTGTCATTATCAATGTGTGGCCCAAGCCAGCCAGCTAAATACACAGACAAATGAATAATGCCTGTAATGTTGGGTATGTGTGTGAAATGTCTTCAGCCCCGTACACACGATCGGACTTTCCGACGGGAAATGTTCGATGTCAGGCTGTTGGCGGTAAATCCGACCGTGTGTATTCTCCATCGGACAATTGTTGTCGGACTTTCCGCCAACAAATGTTGGATGGCAGGTTTTCAAATTTTCAGCGGACAAATGTCTGTTGTCGGATTTTCCGATCGTGTGTAAACAAGTCCGTCAGACAAAAGTCTAAAGTACAAACACGCATGTTCGGAAACAAGGACGAGCCAGAAGCAGTCGGTCTTGTAAACTAGCGCTCGTAATGGAGAATTAACATTCGTGACATGGCAAATTATGAAATCTCCAAATGCAGCGCACAATTCTCTTCTTCTTTAATAATAGATAATGATAATAATGAAGCTGCTTTGCTGGTGATACTGATGGTTATTGCAAATTTTCAAAGGCTTTTTTTTCTAGTGATATCAAGAATAATATTATTTTTTTTTTTGTTTTTTTTTATTTGTGCAAGTTACCACAACACCATTATCCCGTAGTTTTTAAAGTGGAGTTCCACCCAAAAATGGAACTTCCACTTTTTGGATTCCCCCCCCCCCCGGTGTCACATTTGGCACCTTTCAGGGGGGAGGAGGGAGCAGATACCTGTCTAATACAGGTATTTGCTCCCACCTCCTGGCATAGCTCACCGCGGCGCTTGCGGTTACCTATGCCACTTCCGGCGCCTACCCCATCCTCCCCCGCTGTATTCTGTGAGACACAGAACACAGCAGGGACCTGAGAGGACGCGCAGCGCCATTCGCTCATGCACAGTAGGGAACCAGGAAGTGAAGCTGCACGGCTTCTCTTCCTTATTCCCTTACCGAGGATGGCGGCGGCAGCAGCCGAGTGCCGAAGGACGGATCGGCTTCGACTGCCGACATCGCGGGCTCCCTGGACAGGTAAGTGTCCTTATATTAAAAGTCAGCAGCAGTGTCCCTTGTCAATTTTACATTGTATTTTTTTAAATGTAACTGCCTACTCCCAAACTGTCATTTGAAGTAAAACACACAGCCAAGTATTATTCTACACTTTTTTTTTTTATTGTGCATTAATAAAAAAAATTAGACATGCTATCTGCCAATAGAAATTAACCAAAAAGTGCATTCTATGCATCCAAAAATATAGAAAATATACCAAATCAAATCATTATTCAACCAAAAAAATAATGCCAAAGCAATAACTCCAAGGCCAATAATAAATAACACGTTATCTCCTCCGATTCCGCAACATGTCTGGTTGACAAACGGCCGTTCAGAAACGAACTGAAAAGTGCGAAATGAAAAGCGCAAATCAACACTCAACCAAACTTCTACTAACACGAAATTAGCAGAAGGAGCTCAAAGGGTGGCGCTAAAGAGCTGAAAAACCACATAGTAGGTCACTACGTTCGTAATTGTTGGCCAACATTTGTGTGACCGTGTGTATGCAAGATAAGTTTGAGCCAACACCCTTCGGACAAAATTCCACAATTTTGTTGGCCAACAATCCAATCGTGTGTACGAGGCATTACTCTACTAGTTGCCTTTCGCAGGATGAGTGTTAAGCCTTAAGAACATTTAACAAAACCGTGGAATTTTGTCCGAAGGGTGTTGGCTCAAACTTGTCTTGCATACACATGGTCACATAAATGTTGGCCAACAATTACGAAAGTTTACGAAGAGTTCGACCTCACGTACATGTAACGTACCCCACGTAGGAGCCGCTGGTGAACTGGGATCCCCCACCCTGCACAGCCAAGCACACCGAATTTCCCAGAGTTAGAAAATAGTCCAGTGCTTGTCTTTGTATTTTTATTGAGGGAATAAAACTTTGATGGGGATGTAAGGGTATTATGGGATGCCCACTTGATTTTAGCAAACTCTTCAGGGACAACTTCTCATTAGACTGCCAAAGCATTTGTTTGTTTTAGTTTTTGTTTCTTTTGTTTTTTGTTTTTTTTTCTGTTATTTCAGGTTCTTCGTTATGATCAAAATTCATTATTTCAAAAAAATTTGAGAATTCGGAAATTCGAAAGTTTGGAAAATCGTAAATCCGAAAATTGTAAAATTCTAAAACTTAAAAATTTGGAAATTCGACAATCCGAAAATAAGAAAAAACATCCGAAAATTCAAAAGAACGAAAATCCGAAAATAAGAACGAAAATCCGAAAATTCGAAAATCTGAAATAATAACTAATAATAACTATTAAATTATAGGTATTGGAATTTCCGTTCAAATTTGGCTGTCAGTGAACTTAACGAATACGAATTTATCCGAAGTTACGTATTATCTGAAATAATGAATGCCACATCTAAACGAATGGAACGTAACAAATTAATGGCAAATTAATAATAAAAAAAAAAGAATATCGTACAGAGCACTGCGTACAATTAAAAACGCAGCTTAGCAATCTGACCTTGCACGACACATGGCGCACACTGCACCCCAACACCAAGGATTTCACATTCTTCTCGCCACCTCACAACAAATACACAAGGATTGACTATTTCTTCATAACTCAAACAGACCTAGAGTCACTCGTAACAGCAACTATAGACCCTATGATCCTCCTTTGGACCATCACCCCATCTCCATTACCATAGCATTCCTGACAATGCCCACGAGATCTGGCAGTGCGCACGCGCCCCCTAGTGGCCGTCTATGGTACCGACGTACCATTACGGTGATTCGCCTGCCTGTGCCATTCTGCCGCAGTATAACTGCGGCAGACGGTCGGCAAGCGGTTAAAGTTATTGAAAAGTCTTGTTTGTTTTCTTTTCTTAAATAACAAATATATTATACTTACCTCCTCTGTGTAGTGGTTTTGCACAGAGGAGCCCAGATCCCCCTCTTCTTGGGTCCCTCTTCGCTGCTCCCGGCCCCTCCCTCCTGTCGAGTGCCCCCACAGCAAGTAGCTTGCTATGGGGGCATGCCGAGCCGAGCTGCAGCTCCGTGTGTTCATTTAGACATGGAGCTGCCGTTTGGCCTGCCCTCTCTCTCTCTCCCGATGGCTAACTCACTTTGATTGACAGTCACGGGAGCCTATGGCGCCGCTGTGTCAGGAGGAAGAGACAACTGAGGGACTCGTGGACATCGCTGGACAGAGATGGGGCTTAAGTAAGTACTAGGAGGTTCTGGGGTGGCTGCTACACACAGAAGGCTTTTAATCTTAAAAGAGAAATACGGGTTTCTACTTTTTTTTGCAGATTTATACTTACCTTGGTGGATGCTGCATCTGTCCCCCGGCGCCTCTGCACTGAAAACCGAGCGATCGAACACCGCCGATCGTTCGGTTTTCACAACTCCATGAGCAGAGAGCTGTAGACTGTCAGTCAAAGTTTTATTCGCTTTGAGTGCTGGATCATTATTTAACCACTTCAGCCCCGGAAGATTTGGCTGCTCAATGACCAGGCCCTTTTTTGCGATACGGCACTGCGTCACTTTAACTAACAATAGCGCGGTCCTGCGACGCTGTACCCAAACAAAATTGCAAGATTTTGCAAGATAAGGCCGATATGTATTCTTCTACATATTTTTTGGTAAAAAAAAATCGCAATAAGCGTATATTGATTGGTTTGCGCAAAAGTTATAGCGTCTACAACAGTGTTTATCAACACCAGTCCTCAAGGCGCCCCAACAGGTCATGTTTTCAGGTTTTCCCTCAGATGAAACGGCTGTGGGAATTACTAAGGCAGTGAAACTGATCAAATCACCTGTGCAAAATAATGGGTAGCCTGAAAACATGACCTGTTGGGGCACCTTGAGGACTGGAGTTGGGAAACACAGGTCTACAAAATAGGGGGGAGATTTATGGCATTTTTATTATTAGAATTTTTTTACTAGTAATGGCGGCGATCTGCGATTTTTATCGGGACTGCGATATTGCGGAGGACAAATTGGATACTTTTGACACATTTTTGGGACCATTGGCATTTATACAGCGATCAGTGCTATAAAAATGCACTGATTACTGTATAAATGTCACTGGCGGGGAAGGGGTTAACACTAGGGGGCGATCAAGGAGTTAACTGTGTTCCCCGACTGTTTTCTAACTGTGGGGGGGGGGACTGATTGGAGAGATGACAGATCGCTGTTTATAATCAGTATGAACACACGATCAGTCTCCTCTCCCCTGAGAGAACCAGGATCTGTGTGTTTACACACACAGATCCTGGTTCTTGCTCTGTCATGAGCGATCGCGGGTGCCCGGCGTTCATCGCTCACGCCGGGCACTCGCATCGGCTCCGGGCACACGCTAGTTGCCAAAAGGCGAGGCGACATAAGGTAACATCTTTTCGCCCAGCTGTGCCATTCTGCCGCCGTAAAACTGCGGCGGCTGGTCGGCAAGCAGTTAAACACCTGTCTAAACTCCTATAACGTGGAGTCACAGTGGAGGTGCACCAGGTCAATATTCATCTAAACCAGGGCTGTCAAACTCAATTTCATTGTGGGCCGCATCAGCATTATGTTTGCCCTCAAAGGGCCAGTTTTATCTGTAATACTACATGTCAAGAGCCCCTCACCATCAGAAATCAAGAGTCCCCCACCCTCCCTTACATCACAGTATACCTAGGGTGACCACGTGTCCCGGATTGCCCGGGACAGTCCCGAATTCTGCAGGTCTGTCCCGGGTACCTTCATTCCAGGACAATACAGTGTCCCGGAATTAAACTGACACAAAAAAAAATTTTGGCGGACCTCCGCTTTAAATGTATTAGCAAATATAGAACCACTAACTAATTTAAGCCACACCCCAGCTCACACTTTATAATCAGTTACAGCAGTTTTCTCCTTAAAAGGGAGTTCCACCCTGAAATTTTTTTCCCCCCATAATCAGACTCCTTTACACCTATAAAGAAACATTTGAAGGAATTTTTTTTTTATACTTACCAGAAACTCCCTGTTGCTATGTAGTCCTCCTAATCTACCACTTTCTGGTCCGCGGAGGTCCTCGTCACTTCCTCCCTCGCCTGTGCTCCTGAGATATGATGTGTCATCGTTTCCCAGGAGTCTGTGGGCAGTACTGTGATGAAAAATCGCTATAGCCGCCGGTGAATCGATTTTTGCTTCACATGCCCACAATCATGATGGCAACGGCCACAAAAGGAGGGACAAACTTGTAATGTGCCAGAAGCAGTCGGTCTTGTAAACTAGCGTCCGTAATGGAGAACTGACATTCGTGACGTGGCAAATTATGAAATCTCGAAATGCAGCGCACAATTCTCTTCTTCTTTAATGGGATAATAATGAAGCTGCTTTGCTGGGGATACTGATGGAGTTATGGCAAACAAATTTTCAAATGCTTTTTTTTCTAGTAATATACGATCAGATCTATACTAGCGTCCCCAGCAGTTTAGGGTTCCCAAAAACGCAGTGTTAGCGGGATCAGCCCAGATACCTGCTATCACCTGCGTTTTGCCTTTCTGCCCGGCCCACCCCAGCCCACCCAAGTGCAGTATCGATCGATCACTGTCACTTACAAAACACTAAACGCATAACTGCAGCGTTCGCAGAGTCAGGCCTGATCCCTGCGATCGCTAACATTTTTTTTGGTAGCGTTTTGGTGAACTGGCAAGCGCCAGCGGCCTAGTACACCCCGGTCGTAGTCAAACCAGCACTGCAGTAACACTTGGTGACGTGGCGAGTCCCATAAGTGCAGTTCAAGCGGGTGAGGTGGCAAGCACAAGTAGTGTCCTGCTGCCACCAAGAAGAAGACAAACACAGGCCCGTCGTGCCCATAATGCCCTTCCTGCTGCATTCGCCAATCCGAATTGGGAACCCACTGCTTCTGCAGCGCCCGTACTTCCCCCATTCACATCCCCAACCAAATGCAGTCGGCTGCATGAGAGGCATTTTTATGTCCTCCCGAGTACCCCTACCCAACGAACCCCCCCAAAAAAGATGTCGTGTCTGCAGCAAGCGCGGATATAGGCATGACACCCGCTATTATTGTCCCTCCTGTCCTGACAATCCTGGTCTTTGCATTGGTGAATGTTTTGAACGCTACCATTCATTAGTTGAGTATTAGCTTAGGGTACAGCATTGCACAGACTAGGCACACTTTCACAGGGTCTCCCAAGATGCCATCGCATTTTGAGAGACCCAAACCTGGAACCGGTTACAGTTATAAAAGTTACAGTTACAAAAAAAAGTGTAAAAAAAAAAAAAAAAACACAAACAAAAAAAACAAAAAAAATAGTTGTCGTTTTATTGTTCTCTCTCTCTCTATTCTCTCTCTATTGTTCTGCTCTTTTTTACTGTATTCTATTCTGCAATGTTTCATTGTTATTATGTTTTATCATGTTTGTTTTTCAGGTATGCAATTTTTTATACTTTACTGTTCACTGTGCTTTATTGTTAACCATTTTTTTGTCTTCAGGTACGCCATTCACGACTTGGAGTGGTTATACCAGAATGATGCCTGCAGGTTTAGGTATCATCTTGGTATCATTCTTTTCAGCCAGCGGTCGGCTTTCATGTAAAAGCAATCCTAGCGGCTAATTAGCCTCTAGACTGCTTTTACAAGCAGTGGGAGGGAATGCCCCCCCCCCACCGTCTTCCGTGTTTTTCTCTGGCTCTCCTGTCTCAACAGGGAACCTGAGAATGCAGCCGGTGATTCAGCCAGCTGACCATAGAGCTGATTAGAGACCAGAGTGGCTCCAAACATCTCTATGGCCTAAGAAACCGGAAGCTATGAGCATTTTATGACTTAGATTTCGCCGGATGTAAACAGCGCCATTGGGAAATTGGGGAAGCATTTTATCACACCGATCTTGGTGTGGTCAGATGCTTTGAGGGCAGAGGAGAGATCTAGGGTCTGATAGACCCCAATTTTTTCAAAAAAGAGTACCTGTCACTACCTATTGCTATCATAGGGGATATTTACATTCCCTGAGATAACAATAAAAATGATTTAAAAAAAAAAAAAAATGAAAGGAACAGTTTAAAAATAAGATAAAAAAGCAAAAAAATAATAAAGAAAAAAAAAAAAAAAAAAAAGCACCCCTGTCCCCCCTGCTCTCGCGCTAAGGCGAACGCAAGCGTCGGTCTGGCGTCAAATGTAAACTGCAAATGCACCATGCATGTGAGGTATTACCGTGAAGGTCACATCGAGGGCAGTAATTTTTGCAGTAGACCTCCTCTGTAAATCTAAAGTGGTAACCTGTAAAGGCTGTAAAAGGCTTTTAAAAATATATTAATTTTGTTGCCACTGCACGTTTGTGCGCAATTTTAAAGCATGTCATGTTTGGTATCCACGTACTCGGCCTAAGATCATCTTTTTTATTTCATCAAACATTTGGGCAATATAGTGTGTTTTAGTGCATTAAAAGTTAAAAAAGTGTGTTTTTTCCACAAAAAATGCGTTTGAAAAATCGCTGCGCAAATACTGTGTGAAAAAAAAAAATGAAACACCCACCATTTTAATCTGTAGGGCATTTGCTTTAAAAAAATATATAATGTTTGATGGTTCAAAGTAATTTTCTTGCAAAAAAAAATAATTTTTTCATGTAATCAAAAAGTGTCAGAAAGGGCTTTGTCTTCAAGTGGTTAGAAGAGTGGGTGATGTGTGACATAAGCTTCTAAATGTTGTGCATAAAATGCCAAGACAGTTCAAACCCCCCCCAAATGACCCCATTGTGGAAAGTAGACACCCCAAGCTATTTACTGAGAGGCATGTCGAGTCCATGGAATATTTTATATTGTGACACAAGTTGCAGGAAAGAGACAAATTTATTTTTTTTTTTCTTGCACAAAGTTGTCACTAAATGATATATTGCTCAAACATGCCATGGGAATATGTGAAATTACACCCCAAAATAAATTCTGTTGCTTCTCCTGAGTATGGGGATACCACATGTGTGGGACTTTTTGGGAGCCTAGCCGCGCACGGGACCCCGAAAACCAAGCACCGCCTTCAGGCTTTCTAAGGGCGTAAATTTTTGATTTCACTCTTCACTGCCTATCACAGTTTCGGAGGCCATGGAATGCCCAGGTGGCACAAACCCCCCCAAATGACCCCATTTTGGAAAGTAGACACCCCAAGCTATTTGCTGAGAGGTATAGTGAGTATTTTGCAGACCTCACTTTTTGTCACAAAGTTTTGAAAATTGAAAAAAGAAAAAAAAAATTTTTTTTCTGGTCTTTCTTCATTTTCAAAAACAAATGAGAGCTGCAAAATACTCACCATGCCTCTCAGCAAATAGCTTGGGGTGTCTACTTTCCAAAATGGGGTCATTTGGGGGGGGTTTGTGCCATCTTGGCATTTTATGGCCTTCAAAACTGTGACAGGCAGTGAGGAGTGAAATCAAAAATGTATGCCCTTAGAAATCGTGAAGGCGGTGCTTGGTTTTCGGGCTAGGCTCCCAAAAAGTCCCACACATGTGGTATCCCCATACTCAGGAGAAGCAGC
This sequence comes from Aquarana catesbeiana, assembly GCF_042186555.1. NCBI lineage: Eukaryota > Metazoa > Chordata > Amphibia > Anura > Ranidae > Aquarana > Aquarana catesbeiana. The sequence goes on along the minus strand of NC_133327.1, from coordinate 659,911,773 downwards.
TGAATGTATTTTGGGGTGCAATTCCACATATGCCCATGGCCTGTGTGAGCAATATAACATTTAGTGACAACTTTTTGTAAATTTTTTTTTTTTTTTTGTCATTATTCAATCACTTGGGACAAAAAAAATAAATATTCAATGGGCTCAACATGCCTCTCAGCAATTTCCTTGGGGTGTCTACTTTCCAAAATGGGGTCATTTGGGGGGTTTGTACTGCCCTACCATTTTAGCACCTCAAGAAATGACATAGGCAGTCATAAACTAAAAGCTGTGTAAATTCCAGAAAATGTACCCTAGTTTGTAGACGCTATAACTTTTGCGCAAACCAATAAATATACGCTTATTGACTTTTTTTTACCAAAGACATGTGGCCGAATACATTTTGGCCTAAATGTATGACTAAAATTGAGTTTATTGGATTTTTTTTATAACAAAAATTAGAAAATATCATTTTTTTTCAAAATTTTCGGTCTTTTTCCATTTATAGCGCAAAAAATAAAAACGGCAGAGGTGATCAAATACCATCAAAAGAAAGCTCTATTTGTGGGAAGAAAAGGACGCAAATTTCGTTTGGGTACAGCATTGCATGACCGCGCAATTAGCAGTTAAAGCGACGCAGTGCCGAATTGTAAAAAGTGCTCTGGTCAGGAAGGGGGTAAAACCTTCCGGGGCTGAAGTGGTTAAGAATTACAGGCCTACAATATAAAACGCCAAATTTCCATGCAAAACAATGTACCGCTTTGAGCCCAAAAATCTGACATAATCATACTACCAGGGAGAGTAATACTGCTTTAAGGCAAAACATGTTGTGTTTTGGACTATTTTGGGAATTTTTTTAAAACTTATTATTTAATGTTTTTTCACCATGAGCAAAAATGCATAATTTTGTAGGTGGCTTATAGAGTTTTTAGCATTAGAAAAAAAGTTACAAATAATCAACCATTATTTTAAAGCAAAGATCAGTTTTGGGAGATGTTAGTTGGTCTCCTTTGAAACAAGTTTTCCTCACCCTGTAGGTAGTCAGCCACATGAGGCATTGCAATATTTTCTTACATTTTAGAAAAGGTATTGAAATAAAAGTTATATTTTCCTTGTCAAAAGAAGTTTATTGAGTATACAATGTTATAAAGATACATAAAGTAAGTTTACAAGGATCTATAAAGTAAGCTCATTGTTTTACAGTAGGGTTTATATAGGTAAATATCATGAAATTTCAAATATTAAACATTGGGTTCACGTAAACCTAAATTAAAGATATATATCATTTCCTTAGTTACTTTTGTAGGTATTTAAATGATTTATATCTACTATACATATTGTTTACAAGTAGAGTGTATATAGGTCAAATAAATTCTGATAATGAGCTTTAAACGTAAGATGAGAAAAGGAAAGAGAAAGAAGAAAAAGGGTTGAAAGGTAGAGGTATGGTCCACAAGGTTGTCCCGCTCGTCAGTTTATTATTCTTTTTAGTTCTCTTTGAAGCCTTAGAATGGGTGTCTCTGTAAGTCATTTAATCTGTTACCATGGCAACAGGACAGAGTCATTGAAGTTTGACAGGAACTGTTGTTTTATCCAAGGATGCCAAAGTTTTTCAAATTTTGGAATTTGGTTTTGATCGATGGCTACCATCTTAGCATGGGACATTGTATTATTCATTCTGTGAATTGTTTCTGCTAGTACCAATGTAGGAGATTTCCATGCCTTGGTCACTGTTTGTTTTGCAGCCGTTATTAGTTGGATCATAAGTTTGAATTGAGAGAGTGTTAACCATTCCGGTTTTAGATTAAGTAAAGTTAAATATGGATCTGGTTGTATTATTTTTTTAAATATTTTAGATGCAATCACGAAGACTTCCTTCCAGAAGGTTTGGATTACTGGGCACGTCCACCATATGTGTAAATATGTGCCTATTTCTGGGCATCCTCGAAAACAAAGAGCTGAGGTATTAGGTGAATATTTTGCCACTCTAGCGGGTACAAGGTACCAGCGAGTTAGGACTTTATAATTTGTCTCCAGTGCTAAGATGTTGGGCGAAGATGACTTAGATGTGAGCCATATGTTAGACCAGTCCGTGTCTTCTAAAGTTCGTCCCAGGTCCTCCTCCCACCTCTGAACGTAAGAGGGTCTATTAAGATTTGCTACTCCATATAATTGATTATAAAGTGATGAAAGTGTACCTTTAGCAAATGGATCTTTTGTACAGATTGATTCAAAAATGGATAATTGGGATAATGGTGTATCCCCCTTTAGGAATGGTGTATAGAAATTTTTGATTTGGAGATATCTAAATATCTCAGAGTTTGGTAGATCATATTTTTCTCTAAGCGATAGGAATGAAAGGAATGATTTAGATGCTATGAAGTTATTTAGTGTCTGAATGCCTGATGTTGTCCAAGCTTTAAAAGAATTTGGGTAGATCCATGCCGGATAAAAGGCCGGATTTCTGATAAAAGAAAGGAGAGGATTGTGTGGAGATTGTAACTGATATTTGGTTTTTAGTTTATCCCAGAGAGATAAGAAGTGTTTAGTTATGGGATTATGAATTTTAAAGCGGTCTTTAGGATCAAGCCATAATAAATTTGATATTTTTTGAAGCCTCTATAAATACCCATAATGGGATTTCCTGTTTTGCATGGTATTTGGACAGACTGTCCAAATGTGCTGCTCTGTAGTAGTTAGTAAAATTAGGGTATCCCAGGCCTCCTTTATTTTTGGGAAGATGTAGTGTGTGTATAGGTATACGTGGTTTAGAAGAGCCCCATATAAACGAAGTTGCTCTTTTTTGTACTATTCTCAAAAAATAGGAAGGAATTGGAATAGGGAGGACTCTGAATAGATAAAGCAATTTAGGTAGAATAGTCATTTTGATTGCATTAATCTTCCCTATCCAGGATAAAGGAAGTTGCGACCATTGTTTTATTAGATTTGTGATCTGTCTTAATACAGGAGGATAATTGGTTGAGAATAAGTCAGAATGAGATGCTGTTAAATGAATTCCAAGATATGGGATTGATTTTTCTGCCCATGTGAATGGGAGTGCAGCCCTAGCCAGGATCAATTCCATGTTTGTGAGTGAAATATTAAGCACTAGGCATTTCTTAGGATTAATCATAAGGCCGGATAGGGCTGCAAATCCATCAAGAGCTGGTATTAAGTTAGGACCAGAGACCTGTGGTGATGATAGAAAAAGTAATATATCGTCTGCAAATATACATAATTTGTGTGTAATACCTCCTACTTCAATGCCATTTATAGTTTGGTTTGTTCTGATGTATTGGGCCATGGGTTCGAGTATAAGGGCAAATAATAAGGGAGATAATGGGCAACCCTGTCGGGTACCTCTTTCGATATTAAAGGCTTCAGATTTGTATCCAGCATATTTTATATAGGCTTTGGGTTTATTATATAATGCTTTGATCCATGTTAAAAAGTGGGGTCCAAAACCCCATTTTTGTAATGAATATTGCATATATTGCCAGGATACTGTGTCAAATGCCCTCTTAATATCGAGAGATAGAAAACATAAAGGGATTTTCCGTTTTTTAGCAATATGTGCCAATAACACTGCCCTGCGTATATTATTGCCTGCCTGTCTATTTGGCATGAAGCCTACTTGATCTCTATGTATTAATTTTCCTATAATGCTATTGAGGCGTTTTGCTATTATTTTTGCTAATAATTTAATATTGAGGTTTAACAGAGAGATAGGCCGATAATTCACACAGGAAGTATCATCAGAAAGGGGTTTTGGGATCATACAAACAATTGCCATTAGTGTTTCTTGCCGAAAAGAATGTCCATCTAGAAGATTGTTAAAAGTTTCAGTGAGAATGGGAGAGAGTATTTTTGAGAATGTTTTATAGTATAAAGCCGAGTAGCCATCTGGGCCTGGTCTTTTGTTAAGTTTTAGGTCTTTTATGGCGTTAGCAACTTCATCTATAGTTATAGGCTCCTCCAAACTGCTTTTTTGATTCTGAGATAATTCAGGTAAGGTTATTTTTGAGAAGAAGGATTCAGCCTCTGTAGGATTAAATTCATTGTTTGTCTTGTATAAAGTTGCGAGATGTGAGTGAAATTTATGGACTATTTTAACTGGATTACAAGTGTAAACATTTTTTGATAATTTCAAACGTTGAATGATTGATTTGAAAGATTTGTTAGTTGAATTTAATGCCCGAGCCAAATATGTACCTGGTTTGTTTGTATTCATGTAGAAATTGTGTTTGGAGCGTTTGAGGGATTTATCAACTGACTCAGTGAGAAATAGATCGTATTCCAATCTAGATTTTTCCAGATGAGATTTTGTACTCTGAGATGGATTATCTTGAAATGATATGTAGGCTGCATTAAAATTGAGTTCTAGTTTTTTTGCTAGATTTTTGCGTTCCCGTTTAAATAGTGCCATTTGTCTTTGTATTGTACCACTCAAGACAGGCTTATGAGCTTCCCACAGTGTTATTGGGGAGATGTCTGTTGTATTATTAATTGATATGTATTCCTTTAAAGCTTGTTCAATGGCCATCTGATGTAGTGGGTGTTTGAGCATTATGTCCGGTAAGTACCACGTTGGGTCATGCGCTTTTGGTATGGCTGAGGCTATAGTAGTGTATACTGCATTATGGTCAGACCACGGAATCGGAATTATATCTGATGCAATAATTTCTGGTATCATTCCTATTGTTAGAAAAATATGATCTATTCTGGTGAAGGTTTGATGAGGGTGCGAGAAATAAGTGAATTTCGTTTTCATTGGGTTACTTTCTCTCCATGAATCTACCAGATTGTATTTGGAAAGAAGTTGAGAAAAAGGTAATCTAGAGGTTATTTTGGATGGTGTAAAAGGTGATTTATCTAGAAATGGGAGGAGGACCTGGTTCGAATCCCCACACATTATGACTGTTCCTATTTTGTGTGTATTAATCACTTGTAATATATGTGAGAGGAATAGTGTAGGTTGTTTGTTAGGAGCGTAGTAAGAAATCACCGTGATTGCTGTATCCATTATATAACCCATGAGTATCAGGTATCTACCTTCTGGGTCTTTAATTTCTGATGATAAGGTGAATGGTGTGGATCGGTGAAATGCAATTAGAGTTCCCCTTTGCTTGGTACAGGCAGAAGCCATGTAAATTTGTTGATAAAAAGGAGAAATATATTTTGGAGTAGAATCTTTGGTGAAGTGTGTTTCTTGGAGGCATACTATGTGAGCCTTCTTTTTATGGAAAGTACGGAAGGCTTTGGTCCTTTTTTGAGGGACATTTATTCCCTGAACATTCAGGGAAAGTATATTTAGTGGTGCCATGGCAATAGATCAAATAGTTTTGACTTACTTTTTGTTATGCAGAGCTGACTGCGCAGATCAACCTGTATGGACTGAAGAGATGAATAGATAGAAAAGAAACCATATGAGATTAGATGATACATTGTATAAATTATTTTTTGCAAGTAATCACAATTTACCCGTGAAAGAGAATAAATATCTCTCTCAGGGGAATAAGTGCCTTCGTCACACTCCCACATAATATGGTTGGGAGAATGAGGAGGGCTAATGGGGGTACACGGATCTTCCACTTACAGGAGAGAAGTGCTATGTCAAAAGACATCAAAATGATGTTTCATTAATTGGAGTGCAGAATATAGTTTTTGTTGAAATTATTTATTCCAGGGTGGTTGTATATGGTTAGTCTTGCCCTAGGCTAAATAATTCAGTTAGAAAGGTACTGTTAATAACTTTGGTATTGATGAAGATAGTTTGAATTATTTTGGGATTTTAACCCTTTTAGAGTAAACAATTACATATTTTATTCATATGTAACTGTTTAGATATGTTAACTCATAAAATAGAGGTTGTATTGCTTCAGATTAGAATAAACAAAAACATAATTCTAGGAACTAGTTAGGTAATAATATATTTGTTTTAAGAAAAGAAAGAAAAAGCTTCCATTACTTCTGGATTATTGAACATATTTGTCCTAAAAAGTAATAAATCTATTGTTATTACCTGATAATATATAACTGAACAAGAATTTCCTTATTTCACTTATATATTCTAAGGCTATATGAATCAGAAGTAATAAGAAATATAACTGGAATGTAACATGATCCCACACAGTGTGTGACTATCAGAATGCAGTTACATTCAGTTATAAATACAGGTTTTTTATAGAGAACCATCTCTTAGTATAATAAATGAAGAGATATCAGGAATTAGGATGTCAGTCCATTGAATCTTCTTGGTCCATGGATGATGTGGCATAACGGCCTCTTTTGTGAGAATGATGATTCCCATTTTGTTCTGGAATTTTCTGGGTGCTGCCTGAAGGTGAAGATGATGCCATTCTTCTGCGTGTGGGAGTGTTGCTGCTTGTGGGTTCTGTCAGATTTAATTTTAAACGGGTTTGTTGTAGTTCATCTGCTGATCTGCTTCTGTAAATTGTACCTTGGTGGTTAAATCTGACTGAAAAGGGGAAGCCCCATTGATACATAATGTTGTGGCGTTGCAGTTCCATTAGTTGGGGTTTCATGGATCGTCTTTTAGTAATAGTAAGTTGGGATAGGTCAGCAAAAATTTGATAATTGTGTCCTTGAAAATTAAGTTCCTTTTTTTCTCTTGCAGCAATTAGTATTTGTTCTTTCATTCTGTAATAATGAAATTTTGTGATTATATCACGTGGGGGTCCATCTTTCTTTTTGGCTGTGAGGGCTCTGTGTACTCTGTCCAGTTCTAAACGTTCAATAGGGATATCTGGCTTTAGTTCTTGTAATAGAGCAGTAATAGTAGATTGCAGGTCTGTCACAGTTTCAGGTATTCCCCTTATGCGCAAGTTTGAACGTCTGACTCTATTTTCGTAATCTTCGAGCTTAGTTTGAAGTATTAAATTCTCTTTTTTTAATTGTTCCAATTCTGTTATATTTTCTTGGGTTGTAATTTCAATTTCATCCATTTTTATTTCTAAGGCTGCGGTGCGGTTTCCCAGCTCTCTTATTTCTTTGGTTAGGCTTTTTGTTATTTGGTCTGAGGTTTGTTTTAAAGCCTTATGAAGCATCTTTTCAAATTGTAATAATATTACTGGGGATACTGAGGAGGCTTGTGGAGAAGTTTGTGAGAGGATTTGTTCTGTATCTGACTCAAATGGAGAGTCTTGCTGTGACATTTTCTGTCTGTGAGAGCGCCCTGATGCTGTATCTTGTGAGGTGACTGGAGCTGCTTCAGCTGCAGTGAGTGCCTGTGAGCTCTTTGTGAGGTGATTTTTATTTCTGCCACGGTTTCCTCCCAGTACCATATTTCCTGCCCAAACTTTCGCAGTTTGTTCCCTGGGGCAAAAAGGTTCAAATGGATACCTTTTGAGCCTGCAGGCTCCGCTTTGTCCTTCTCTTCTCTCCTCAGCGGTGTGGAGCTCTAACAATGCATGTCTGCTCCGCTAGGCTCCGCCTCCTGCCCTTCATAAAAGTTATATTTTAATCCTAATGGCCCGTACGCACAATCCGAAAATCGGACTAAAAACACAATTTTCGACGCGTTCATATGATAACTGGATCGTTAGTACACAGCTTTCGAGAACTGATTGCGTTCCTCCAATATTATCCGATGGGTCAAGCATGGAAATTTTTCTTGTACGATACCAGATCGTACGATTTTTGTTTAATCAGTACAGTTGTCATTTGAAAATACAATATAAATACAATACAATATAGTTACACAGTTACATAGTAGGTGAGGTTGAAAAAAGACACAAGTCCATCAAGTCCAACCTACGTGTGTGATTATATGTCAGTATTACCTTGTATATCCCTGTATGTTGTGGTTGCTCAGATGCTTATCTAATAATCCAGCCTCTCTGCGGCCGCCCGGCTGCCAGTTAAGCTCAGCCATTGGCGCCGGGAGGACGGAAACATGAAGGGGGGAGGAGCTAGATGAGATGCACGGCTGCCCGTAAAGGGCAGCCGTCGGTGCCGGGGGGGGCATGACTGCAAAGGGGGGAGGAGCCAGAGCAGACCCCTGCCACAGACACCTTGGAGCCAGATAACAAAAAACGTGAGTGCAGCCTCCCCCTGTAACCTGGATAGGAGGAGCAGTGGGGACGACTGCATATAGAAGAATCATTCTACATCTTCCTCCCGCAGTCTCGGAATGCCTGCGAGAGGTAGAGGAGAAGCACCCCCATGCTCTCTGCCACCCCTCCAGTGCACTCCACCTCCCCCATGCTCTCCGCCACCCCCTGTGCTCTCTTCCGCCCCCCAGTGCTCTCCACCTCCCCCATGCTCTCCGCCACCCCCTGTGCTCTCTTCCGCCCCCCTAGTGCTCTCCACCCCCCCATACTCTCTGTCACCCCCCCAGTGCTCTCTGTCGCCCCCCCCAGTGCTCTCCACCACCCCCATGCTCTCTGCCGCCCCCCAGTGCTCTCCACCTCCCCCATGCTCTCTGCTGCTCTCCTGTGCTCTCTTCCGCCCCCCCCAGTGCTCTCCACCTCCCCCATGCTCTCTGCCACCCCCCCTGTACTTTCGTCCACCCCCCAGTGCTTTCCACCTCCCCCATGCTCTCCACCGCCCCCTGTGCTCTCTTCCACCCCCCCAGGGCTCTCCACCTCCCACATGCTCTCTGCCGCCCCCCTGTGCTCTCCACATCCCCCGTGCTCTCCAGCTGCCCCCCCATGCTCTCCACTGCCCCCATGCTCTCCACCTCCCCCCCATGCTCTCTGCTGGCCTCCCTGTACTCTCCACCACCCCCATGCTCTCTGTCGCCCCCCCCAGTGCTCTCCACCACCCCCATGCTCTCTGCCGCCCCCAGCTGCCCCCCCATGCTCTCCACTGCCCCGTGCTCTCCACCTCCCCCCCATGCTCTGTGTCCCCCCCATGCTCTCCACCACCCCCATGCTCTCTGCCACCCCCCAGTGCTCTCCACCTCCCCCATGCTCTCCGCCACCCCCTGTGCTCTCTTCCGCCCCCCCAGTGCTCTCCACCACCCCCATACTCTCTGCCACCCCCCCAGTGCTTTCTGCCCCCCCCGTGCTTTCCACCACCCCAATGCTCTCTGCCGCCCCCCCCCAGTGCTCTCCACCTCCCCCATGCTCTCTGCTGCTCCCCTGTGCTCTCTTCCGCCCCCCCAGTGCTTTCCACCTCCCCCATGCTCTCCGCCGCCCCCTGTGCTCTCTTCCGCCCCCCCAGGGCTCTCCACCTCCCACATGCTCTCCAGCTTCCCCCCCCGTGCTCTCCGCTGCCCCTGTGCTCTCCGCTGCCCCCGTGCTCTCCACCTCCCCCGCGCTCTCCACCTCCCCCGTGCTCTCCACCTCCCCCCATGCTCTCTGCCGCCCTCCCTGTGCTCTCCACCTCCCTACACCTCGCTCTCCACATGTCATGGGCTGCTCAATCCAAAATGCCCGGGCCTATTTTTTGTCCCAGTCAGGGCCTGCTACCAGGCCTGGTATCAAAAAGTCCAAGGACTTCTGAACAGTCAAGTAAAGTCAATGAGACCCTTTTTCTCACCTTGAAAATCTACTGTTGACTGCTTATAAGGAGAGCTCCTTATACACAGCAAACCACAGGCTGGCTTAGCTCTGTAGGCAGTGGACAACAAGGGAAGCCGGTTTCGATATTCAGGTCAACCAGAACATTTTTATTGCAACATCAGCCTTTACTTTGACCGTTTATAATTAAATACGACGTCAGGTTTTTGTTATCCATTTGTAGTGAAAATGTGTCAGTCTTCCATAATAGAGTCACAAAGAAAAAGAGAACGATTGACAAAACTGAAGTCTATTTGCATTTAAATTAGATAAAGAGAGAGGGTAAGTTGTACTGGAAAGAGAGAGAGAAAAGGGAAAGAAAGATCAAGGAAAGAGAAGAGGGAGAGAGAAAAAGAGATTGGGATGGAAAACTATGGAAAGAGAGAAGAGGAAAAAGAAAAACAGAAAACGAGATGAGAAAATAAAGAGAAAAAGGGAAAAATGCATAGGAAAAGAGAGAGATGAGGAAAAGGAAAAGCAGAGAATGCGGAAAGAGAGACAGGGAAGGAGAAGTATGGAAACAGTAAAGAGGAAAATGAAGAACAGAGAAAGAGATAGGAAAGTAAAGAGAGGCAGGGATAGAGGAGTAGGGAAAGAGAGCGAAGAGCAAAATGAAGAGCAGAGAATGAAGACTGAGAGTTAGAGGAGAAGTATAGCCAAAGCTGGGGATCACAGGAGTGTAGTTCGTTCTGCACTCTTGTGCCCTGTTTTCAGCTGACAGTGAGCTAAAGTCCGCTGTTGGCTGACATCACTCAGATGAGCCAGGCTCTGGAAAAATCCTGACTTTACAGTCGGATCCACCCACATGCCTGGACTGGCAGCTGGCTCAGCCTCTCAGAGAGCCGCTGAAAACCTGAGCCAGTCCCTCCTGCCCCCTCCTCAGCCCATTGCTCTAGTGAGCGCTGGAGGGGCAGAGATGAGAGCCGATTACTGATAGTCAACGACTCTCTGCTCACTGAAGGCTGAGAACCGAGCGACCAGCGGTCTTCGGTCAATCGGTTCTCAGTCTTCGAGCCGGCGGGGGACAGGTGCAGCATCGGATCGATGCTGCATTCATCTAGGTGAGTATAAATGTTTTTTCTTTTTCACGCCCATACTTAGAAACACAGAAACATAGAAAAGTGGCGGCAGAAAAAGACTGAGTAGTCCATCGAGTCTGTCAATTTTTTTTTGTTTTTTTCGTTCACTTTTTGGTATAGATCTATGTTTTTCCTAAGCTTGTTTGAAGCTATTTACTGTTGACTGCCTCACTACCTCTGCTGGTAGTTTATTCCAAGCATTAACTACCCTTTCAGTAAAATATTACTTTCTAAGATTAGTTTTGAACTTTCCTCCAGTGAGTTTGAGGTCATGTCCCCATGTTCTTGATTTTGGTTTCATGTTGAAAAAAATGCCCTCCTGAACCTTATTTACCCCCTTGATGTATTTAAAGGTTTCAATCATGTCTCCCGTTTCCCTAATTCTCTTTTAAGAGAGTCATGGAAATAAAAGTAGGGAAAAGAGAGAAGAGGGAAAGGAAAGAAAGAAAACAAGTGTAGCGCTACTCCCGTAAGAGCCGCAGGAATTACTTGGCCAGGTCTTCCCAACTTCAGCCCCACGGCCAGGCACACAGCAGGCTCATTCACTCTTTTTTCCAAAAACAGTCTCAGGGATGTTGTTTCTGTTGTTGTTGTTTTTATTTTTGGAGAACTTTGGATAGGGATGAGGAAAGTGGTGGGATATTCCAAGATACGATCTGTGTACAAATATTTGCTTAATCTTTCTTTCTGCCTAAGTAGTAGTGGAGCCAGTAGAGCAAAGTCCATTTTCTTTAGTGGACAAATATCTGGATAGAGCTCTTCAGGACACCAGCCTGTGTCCCCTTTAATAGACTCATAGCTGACTATAACTAGGCACCAGAGGGGTAGCTAGAGCACAAGGTCCCCAAGATCCAGCAGTGTCTGTAGTCACAAGGCCCAAGGACAGATGGATGCCTCCTTCCAATCCTCCAAGCAATGCCCTCAAAATGATACCAGACAGATCTGTGGCAGACAGCTCCCCTCCATCAGCGTCTTCTAGCACTCAGGTCTCTGCTTTCCTCCCTCAGGCCACCCACTAGAGGCCTCCACATGGCAGCCTGTGCCTGAGAAGGCAGCGTGCCCCCGTCAGGCTGGACTCCTTCACTCTGGTACAAGACCCAGAGCTCTGTGTGCGCTAAGAATAAATAGAGCCTCCCAGCTTGCCTCCAGAGCTTGCCTCTCTGGGATAGGCCAGGGCTGTATCAATATTCATGCTGCTATCAGCATAGCTCCACACCTACTATCCAGAAACTTCTCAAGTTGCCAGGATACAGAGGGAGCTATCCAGTAGACTGGCAGCAGAAGAGCACACAGATCAGGCTTAATTAAACAATTGCAGCTCACAGAATATAGTGAGCCAAACTATGCTTTTATCTAAACCAAAATTACAGCCACACTGACTACAGTATGTAGTCTGAAGAAATAGGGGCTTGGCGCTGTTCACTGATAAAGAATGATAATAAATAAATCAATAAACTATACAAACTCCTAACAAAAGGAAAACATAACACCCCAATACTAGGTGGGTAAGACATGTAACACAATGTAAATTATTATTAGAAAATAGATATATGTGCTGAAAATAGTCAAAAAATGTGCAGACTACCCAAAATACAAAAGTTTTTTTACAAAATAAAATTAGTAAATAGAACTCCAAGCATTACCAAAGGTGAATGATCAATCAGGTGTGTATAAAAAACACAAATAATATATACGTGTGCAATGAAAGGTATGAGTGGGTATACCTAAAAAGGGGACAAAACACCGTGTTGCCCACTGAAAATTAGTATGTGTACTAGTGAAGCTGAATAGTGTTGAAAAAAATGTGAGAATATATATAAACTAAAAACTAAAAAAGAACGATCGGCATGTAGTGTGCAAACAATCTTAGTGCACAAAAAGAATCAAAAACGTGAAAAAAACAAAAAGAAAATGAGAGTCCAAGCAACCAGATAAATTATTTCAAAAAATATATATAAAAAATATATCCGTGAATAATAAAAAAACAGTTCTTATGCAGCAAGCTGGTGTATCTTCAAAGGTTGCGGGTAGGTCTGTCCCAATGAGTATATGCTGTCCCGTGTGGAGTCCCCTCTAGTGCCCCCACTCACCGGAGTGAGTTACCCCTGCAGGGGTTGGGCACTCCGGTGAGTGGGGGCACTAGAGGGGACTCCACACGGGACAGCATATACTCATTGGGACAGACCTACCCGCAACCTTTGAAGATACACCAGCTTGCTGCATAAGAACTGTTTTTTTATTATTCACGGATATATTTTTTATATATATTTTTTGAAATAATTTATCTGGTTGCTTGGACTCTCATTTTCTTTTTGTTTTTTTCACGTTTTTGATTCTTTTTGTGCACTAAGATTGTTTGCACACTACATGCCGATCATTCTTTTTTAGTTTTTAGTTTATATATATTCTCACATATTTTTCAACACTATTCAGCTTCACTAGTACACATACTAATTTTCAGTGGGCAACACGGTGTTTTGTCGCCTTTTTAGGTATACCCACTCATACCTTTCATTGCACACGTATATATTCTTTGTGTTTTTTATACACACATGATTGATCATTCACCTTTGGTAATGCTTGGAGTTCTATTTACTAATTTTATTTTGTAAAAAAACTTTTGTATTTTGGGTAGTCTGCACATTTTTTGACTATTTTCAGCACACATATCTATTTTCTAATAATAATTTACATTGTGTTACACGTCTTACCCACCTAGTATTGGGGTGTTATGTTTTCCTTTTGTTAGGAGTTTGTATAGTTTATTGATTTATTTATTATCATTCTTTATCAGTGAACAGCGCCAAGCCCCTATTTCTTCAGACTACATAATTATCGGATTGCACCGTTGGTGCTTTCTCTTTTAGGGGGGCTGCAGTTCGGTCACAAGCCCATCCTAAGCGCGGAACACCATTATATACAACACTGACTACAGTATGGCAACTAAATTTACCTATCAAAAACAAACACTAGCATTTATCTTTCTATCCTAGCACCTACCTAGGAGGGTGCTACATAAGGAAAACGAGTAAAGAGAGACAGGGAAGAAGGAATAGAGAGAGAGAGAAAGAAAACTGCAAAAAAAAAAAAACAGAATGAGGTTAAGGAGAAAGTAAAGAGAGACAAGAAAGGAAGAACAGGTAAAGAGAGTCAGGGAAAAATGAGTAAGGAAAGAGAGACAGGAGGAAAATAAATTAGAAAGAAAGAAAGAGGTGAGAGAGAAAGAAAGACAGGGAAGGAGAAGTAGGGTATAGAAAGAGGGAATGATGAGCAAGGAATGGAAAGAAACAACAGAGAATAATGAGAGAGAGTAAAGACAGTCATGGAAAGAGGAATATGGAATGAGAGAAAAGAGGGTAAGGAAGAACATGGAGAGAAGACAGAAAGAGTAAAGGGAGACTGAAAAGAAGCGGGAGGGAAGGGAAAAACAAAAAAATAAGGAAAGTGAGTAAAGAAAGAAATGGAAGGAAGAGTATGGAAAGTGAGAGCTGAAAGAAACATAGAAGTGACAGCAAAAAAAGACCAAGTAGTCCATCAAGTCTGCCCATTTTTTTTTTCTTTAACTTTTTTGTCTGAGTATAGATCTATGTTTGTACCAAGCATGTTTGAAGCTATTTACAGTTTACTATCTCACTACCTCTGCGAGAAGTTTATTCCAAGCACCAACTACCCTTTCCGTAAAATAATGCTTTTTAAGATTACTTTTGAACTTTCCTCCAGTTAGTTTGAGGTCATGTCCTCATGTTCTTGATTTTGGTTTCATATTGAAAAAAAATGCCCTCCTGAACACCCCCTTGATGTATTTAAAGGTTTCAGTCATGTCTTACCTTTCCCTTCTTTCCTCCAGACTGTACAAATTAAGTTCCTGAAGATGCTCTCTATATGTTTTATCCCCCACACCTTTCACCATTTTCGTTACCTGCCTCTGGACTCTCTATCTTATCAATATCTTTCTGTAAGTGAGGTCTCCAGAACTGGACAAAGCATTCTAAATGAGGTCTCGCTAAAGATCTATATAGATGAACTAGAACCTCCTTCCTCCTGCTGGTGATCACTCTAGTGATATAAGGATCTATATAGGGGAATCAGAACCTCCTTCCTCCTGCTGATGATCACTCTAGTGATATAAAGATCTATATAGATGAACTAGAACCTCCTTCCTCCTGCTGGTGATCACTCTAGTGATATAAAGATCTATATAGGGGAATCAGAACCTCCTTCCTGCTGCTGGTGATCACTCTAGTGATATAAAGATCTATATAGGGGGATCAGAACCTCCTTTCTCCTGCTGGTGATCGCTCTAGTGATATAAAGATCTATATAGGGGAATCAGAACCTCCTTCCTGCTGCTGGTGATCACTCTAGTGATATAAAGATCTATATAGGGGAATCAGAACCTCCTTCCTCCTGCTGGTGTCCCTCTAGTGATATAAAGATCTATATAGGGGAATCAGAACCTCCTTCCTGCTGCTGGTGATCACTCTAGTGATATAAAGATCTATATAGGGGAATCAGAACCTCCTTCCTCCTGCTGGTGTCCCTCTAGTGATATAAAGATCTATATAGGGGAATCATAACCTCCTTCCTGCTGCTGGTGATCCCTCTAGTGATATAAAGATCTATATAGAGGAATCAGAACCTCCTTCCTCCTGCTGGTGATCCCTCTAGTGATATAAAGACCTATATAGGGGAATCAGAACCTCCTTCCTCCTGCTGATGATCACTCTGGTGATATATTGATCTATATAAAGGAATCAGAACCTCCTTCCTGCTGCTGGTGATCACTCTAGTGATATAAAGATCTATATAGGTGAACTAGAACCTCCTTCCTCCTGCTGGTTATCGCTCTAGTGATATAAAGATCTATATAGGGGAATCAGAACCTCCTTCCTCCTGCTGATGATCACTCTAGTGATATAAAGATCTATATAGGGGAATCAGAACCTCCTTCCTCCTGCTGATGATCACTCTGGTGATATATTGATCTATATAAAGGAATCAGAACCTCCTTCCTGCTGATGGTGATCCCTCTAGTGATATAAAGATCTATATAGAGGAATCAGAACCTCCTTCCTCCTGCTGGGGACCCTTCTAGTGATGCATCCTAGAAGTCTATTCACTTTTCCCACTGCCTGGTCACACTGTTTGCTCATTTTGCAATTATCTGAGATAAGCACCCCCAAATATTTTTCCTCTGTAGTGCTGGGCTACACTGTACCCCCAATGGTGTACTCTCTCAGGGGATTCTTTTTCCCTAGATGCATTATTTTACATTTAGAAAGATTGCTTTGACCAATCTTCCAGCAATTCCAAATCATGTTCCATGTTACAGACACCTCCAGGGATATCAACCCTATTACACACCTAGAAAGGAATGAACAGAAAATGAGAAGAGAGAGTAAAGAATGGGAGGGATAGTGGAATAGGGAAAGTGGGAAAATAGGGGAAGGAACAACAGAGAAAGAAATGAAAAAGTAAAGAGAGAAAGGAGGGAGGTAGCGATAAGTAGAGAGGAGCTAATTCATTAATACCAGAGAAAAGAAAGTGAGAACAAAACCAGTCAGCATTCTTATTCAATTTTTCTCAAAATGAAAAGTAAAATATGATTTTAAAATATAATAAGTAAAATATGATTGGTTAAAAAAGAGAGAAGAAGGAGAGAAGAGAGTAGAGAGAAGCATCAGGCAAATGGCTTAAATGAGGGAAGGCAGAGGACGTAGAGACGGATAGACAGAGGAAAGGCTATGAAAATGTCCTCCATTCAGAAGAAGTCCTCTATTCGGCAAGGAATAACACTTCATGAAAAAAGTCCTGCCAACTGTCTGTTGAAAAATCACATAAAACCTTAATTAAAGGCTGCAGGGACGATATTTAACATCATTGAAGGGTTTCTATGAACTTTTGTTCTGATTAAATTATGAATCATTTTGGTCTATGTCATTTTCAAACTCGATAACACTAATTTTCCTGTCATAATCCCAATAGGCTGTTTTTATGTGTCAGAGAGAGAAATCTCAAGTAATTTTCAGTAAAGTCTTTTGTGTCTCACCAAAACAATTATTTCTTAAAATAACAAACCATCACCAATGTGGTAATTTACAGTTTTTAACTAGCATTTGATCCTGAAGGTGACTGCATGAAAGATAATTGTTCTTGAAGTCCTCTGGAGGAATTAAAAGGCTGTCAGCAAGCAAACAAAAATGGAATTCAGTGTGCAGAATACTGCAAATTATTTTCTTAGGTTACTCAGGACCATAAAATATTAACACGTTCATTAATACCTGGTGATTGATAGTTAAAAACCTAGTTAAAAAAAATTAACAAAAGCCATTTTAAACATTGACTGCAAATGGGGGTCACCATGCCCTTTACGCAGACCTGGGCATTTTACGGCCCCCAGGGCCACATCCGGCCCTTTGGCTAACCCCGTCCAGCCTGAGTGAGGTCAATCGGAAATGAAAAATTAAATGTAAATAAATGTACGCCATGCACACAATACAACTGCATTGCTTTTATTTTTTTTTCAAGTAACGTATGTTTGTGTGTGCCTTTGCACCTTCACAGTAATATGTTGGAGAGCAGGTGACTACGAGAGATGGAAGCCGCTGAACTTGCGCCCTCCTCCCCCAGGGGGTGTGGCACTTCTCCATGGCTCTGGGGGAGGGGGGGAATGTGGGTTCCCTGCATCCAAGCCAGCCAGTCAACAAGATGACGTGGCTGTCATTCCATACTCAGGGTAGGTACCATGAACCAGCATGACAAAATCATCTGCTAAATCTCGCTCTATGCATTTCTTTGAATGACTTCATCAGGAGACTTGATGAAGTCAATGTTCCCACATTGAGAGAATTTATGTTAGTTTCAGATAGAGTGGAAGAGGATTAGAACTCCAGTCTCCAGTAATACCACTTCATTTCCAGGCAATTTTTCAGTTTTCATTGCTGTAGTATTTTGACTGAAAATCACATGGCCATGCAACACTGTAGTCAAATGAACTTTGGGTATTATCTATTGAGACTGATAGGCCTTTCATTTGGTGCTATTTAGTAACCACTTTATTTATTTGCTAAAAAAAATTAAAGGACGAAAACTTTGTCAAAATTACACTTCATCGTGATTTTATTTTTTGCCACAATTTTTTGGAAATGAAGAAACATCTTGGTGCTGAGGGGGTCAGAACATGAAGCTTGATATTGCTGTATTAGATACAAAATGTACAATGAGAGGATGGAGATGAAGGGGCTAATGCAGAGATGTGCGGGATAATGGAGATTAAGGGGTTAATATGCAGCTCACTACAGAGACTGGATTGGAGCTGAGATATACAGGAGAGGAGGTGGGGATGAAAGGGTAAAAAACAATCCTACGACCTTGGGATCCACTGATCCAGAACTAACAGAAGAATGATTAATTCACTCATCAGTTCCTTCTTTCTATCCTTTCTCCTTTGCAAGGCGAAGAGGCAAGCGCTCCAGTGTAAACACTATAGTTTTTATATTAGTCATCACAGCAATCACAAGGCATAGAGCCTCTCAAATCGGCTCTGTACACTGTGTCAGTAAACCGAACCATGCAAAGACAGCTCAGTTTACAGCTATTAAGTTGCACACTGGTTGCCTGAGGGTGATTTTTTAGGTTCATTTATAAAAATAACTGCAGAAATAAGCCATAGCTCCCAACTGTCCCTGATTTCGAGGGACTGTCCTCCTCATTTGTCTCTCATTTTAATGTGATCTATGTAGTTGTATACAAAATGCACTACTTGCCCATAAAAAAGTTTCCCAGTGCTAAACCTTTTATCCAATTTCTAAATTGCTGCATTTGTAAATTCCAAAAGCCAATATACATGAATAGTAGTGGTAAAAAAGCACTTGTGAGTTTAACCAATCATGTTTTTGTATAATTCTCCTTTAATGGGGTGTGGTAGGGGGTGTGTCCTATGCCTACATACTTTTGCTAATAGGTGTCCATCCTTCCCATCTCAGAAAGTTGGAAGGTATGAATAAGCTACCATCACTTCACTATTTGATAACGCACAGTGAGTTTAAAGGGAATGTATAGTGTTTTGGTATATATTTTATCCATTTCCTGTTGCTCTACGCAATGCATGGCCAATGCTATGGGCAGATTAGGAGGCATAATGGCAAGTAACATTTGGTGACATTGTTGTTGGGTCCTGATTTTTAGCTTCCAGTATCCCTTTCAAGACTTCCCACTGCAATACATTTTTATTTCTAAAATATTTTATAGATATCATAAAAAATTATATAGGGTTCATCTCCCCTATTAAGAGGTTGAAGGTCTTTCACCACCTCAAGACCAACCAAGTCGATGTAGTTTGTCTGCAGGAGACACCTCCTCCCCTCGGTTTCTACACTTATATTACTGACCCTGGCAATAAAATTGCTGCATCCCTCTAAAGGGCCAGGCCTAGATGGCTTCTCAGGCCTTTACTATCACAAACTCTCCACTCTATTGTCACCTCACCTTACAGCCTATTATACACTGCTTACGCCAAGGCTTAGTGCCTGCCCCAGACACCTTGGCGGCGCATATCACGATGATCCCCAAATCCGCAGTGGATGCACTAGATCCCCAAGCCTATAAACCAATTTCTTTACTCAATGAAGATATGAAGATCCCAGGGAGAATCCTGGGCTCCCGTTTTAACAGATATTTGCATTCCCTGATACACAGGGAACAAGTAGACTTTGTTACCGGGCTGCAAGCGGGGGGCAAGGTTCGCAAGGTAGTCCACCTGATACATCTTTTACAATGTCGTAAGATTCCAGGCTTCCTCCTCTCGATCGACATCTACAAAGCCTTCAACTCCCTATCCTGGGATTATTTACGCTATGTACTGAAGCGCTGGGGTTTTGGCCACGCAATCCTCCATTGGATCGCGGCTCTTTACTCCTCCCCTTCTGCCACTGTTAGATACGCCGGTCACTTCTCCACCTCCTTCCCTATTTCTCATGGAACCAGGTGGGGGTGCCCCCTCTCTCCGATCCTATTTATACTAGTGTTGGAACCCTTAGCGATAGCCCTTAGGGGTGACTCTAATAACACGGGCATTGAGTACGCGGGCTTACACTACAAGGTGAGCTTCTTTGCAGATGACATCCTCTTGACATTGACTAACCCCCTAACCAAACTGCCCAATATTCATAGTCTCCTTTCTCACTCCTCAACTATCTCGGGCCTCCAATTTAACCCCCAGAAAACTACCGCTCCTTAACATCACTCTGTCATCCCTGATGGTGACTCATCTTCAGACCACCTTCCCCTACCGCTGGAAAACCTCTACTTGGGCTACTTGGGCATTAAATTGACCCCTTCTTACTCAACCCTCTTTTTGACTAATTATTACCCCCTTCTGAGATCTATTTCTTCCCTCATGCAATCTTGGCGCTTTCCTTCTTTGTTATGGATCGGTCGCATACATGCCATAAAGATGATGACCATCCTCACAAAATTTTTATATTATTTCAGGACCTTACTGGTCCATGGCCCTTCTTTTTTCTTGTGCCTGCTCCAGTGTAGGATCCATTCTTGTATTTAGGCCTTTAAACGTCCCGGGGTACCCCTTTCTGCCTTGTTCAGGCATAGACTGCGGGGGGGGTCTTAGGGTCCCCAATGTATCAAAATATTACCAGGCGGCGCAGATCTCCCAACTGTCCCTGCTCCATGCCACGATGGACGTGCTTCTGTGGCTTCTCCTTGAACTCCACAACTGTGCCCCAATTCCCTTGTCAGCCCTTCTCTGGCTCCCGCATAAACTTCGCCCCTGCACTCTGAGCCCTCTTATGCTCCACAGCCTAAAACTCTGGGACTCGTTCCATTATTCCAGCAATCTTATGTCTCCCTTCCTTCCGCTCCTCCCTCTGCTCAACAACCCCCTTTTCCCTCCGTGTCTAGATCTGCCGGGTCATTCTCCTTATGGCTGGCCCATGGATTCAGGGAGGTCCATCACTTCCTCTCTGCACGCTCCTTTCCCTCATGGCCTTCTCTTCAGGAAACCCATGAAGCTTCATCCGCTGAATTTTTTCAATATGCTCAACTTCGACACTAGGTGTCCTCTCTGCGACGTAATTCTGATTTCCCCTTTTAAAAAAAACAGCATTTGAACTCACCCGCCATTGCTCCCTGGGCACCATCTCACAGGTCTATTCCTCTCCCAACGCACTGGATTGTTCCGCTGCCGCTTCCTATAAGTCTCGATGGCAACATGACTTGGAGGCATCCATTGACCCTGAGGAGTGGAGTAAGGCCTGGTCTCATGTCGCTCAAGTGCTCCTTTAACACTACTACATTGGAGGCTGCCTACAAGGTTCTCTTGAGGTGGTATTGGGTCCCAGCCCGTATAGCTAGAGCAAATCCATCCGATGGCAGCAGATGCTTCAGGGGCTGTGGACATCGGGGAAATGTTATCCACACTAGGTGGTCTTGTCCTTGGTTGACAGGTTTCTAGTCCAGGGTGTTCGGACTCCTTCAAACCTTATTCCACATATCCGTCCATAAGGACGCCAAGTTGGCTTTGCTGCATTGTCCAATTCAGGATCTATTTTCGTACCAACAAAAACTAGCAACTTACCTGTTTATTGCTGCAAAGAGAGCCATTGCCAGAGCCTTGAAGAAGCCTTTGGTCTCAATCGCTGTGGTGATTAACCTTGTGATTAATGAGAAAATGTTGAGTATTTTCCATGGCTTCCACACTAAATTTTTTAAAATGTGGTCCCCTTGGTGGTCTTATGCCCTCCCCACAATACCCACGATCAGTTTGGGCGCTTCCTAGATAAGGGTGGGGGATCCTAGCCTGCGAGTATTTTACCCTCCCACTCCCTTTCCGTCCCCCGTGTGCCTTTTCTCTTTGGTATTTATTTATTTATTTATTTTTATTTCTTCTCCCTTCTCCTCTTTTCTCTCTCTTTCCTTTGGGGCTTCTGCCCAATCTCTCTCACTCCTTTCTAATAAGTCCCGGTGCCTTTAGACTTCGGCCATTTTCGCAGACCCACGGCCTGTGCCACGGGGTTGTACCTTGAGTTCTCGCTTTATAAACTGGACTGGTTTTGGGTTCATTCATTGATGTTTTATGTAGTTTTAATATCTTCCATCTGATCCCCCTGCGTGGGTAAACTGTTGATCTGCACCTGTGCATTTTTTTTTTTTATAAAAATTATTGTACCAGAAAAAAATTATATAAAGCATCAGCTTAAAGTGGTTTTAAAGGCAGAAGGTTGTTTTATCCTATTACATTGCATGCATTAAGATAAAAAAAACCTTGTGTGCAGCAGCCCCCCTCATACTTAGCTGAGCCCCATCTCTATCCAGCGATATTGCACGAGAGCCTCGGTTATCCAGGACATTCTCTCCTCATTGGCTGAGACAGTCAAAATCAGTGAGCCAATGAGGAGAGAAAGAGGGCAGGGCCGAGCCGCAGCTCTGTGTCTGAATGGACACACAGAGCAGCGGCTAAGCTTGGGTGCCCCCATAGCAAGCTGCTTTCTGTGGGGGGCACTCAGCAAGAGGGAGGGGCTAGGAGCGCCAGCGAAGACCCGAGAAGAGAAGGATCTGGGCTGCTCAGTGCAAAACCATTACACAGAGCAGGGAAGTATAAGACCCGGTTCACACACGGGCGGCACGACTTGCAGGTCGCCTCAGCGAGGCGACCTGCAAACGACTTCCGCGGCGACTTGCAAAACGACTTCTGTATAGAAGTCTATGCAAGTCGCCCCAAGTCGCCCCCAAAGTCGTACAGGAATCTTTTTCTAAGTCGGAGCGACTTGTGTCGCTCCGATTAGAACGGTTCCATTGTACAGAACAGGAGGCGACTTGTCAGGCGACTAGGTCGCCTGACAAGTCGTCCCTGTGTGAACCGAGTCTTACATGTTTGTTATTTTTAAACAAAAAAAACAAGGCTTTAAAAACAATCACTTTAAAAGCCCATTAATGGGCATTGTGTTAAGGCAACCCATTGAAATGATTGAAATGATAGGCTGCCAACCAACCAAAACATCCAGAAAATCAGACATGTCAGAAATTTTGTAACCGCATTGCACTATTGATGGTACCCCAAAGCATGTAATATGCTTTACTGCAGTAATCTTAATGGGTGCTTAGAGCTGGGGTTAAAGCTATAATGTGGTTTGAAATGACATGAACAGGCAATGCAAAGAGCATTAGGTACAAGCAACTGTAACCCATATTGCCACAGTCTATTAGGAACCAATTTTTACTGGAGTGAAATCATAGAAAGACAAATTCTGATTGATTGCTATGGATTACTATAGTCTACACTTTGTTCTTTGCCTAACAAAATAAGCTAGTAAAAGTAATTACTCTCCAGAAGGGCCAATAAGAATTTATTGGCTTTTATAGAAATGGGTTCTTTGAACAAGCATCCTGTAGTGGAAGCATTTTATTTCTTATCATCATCAATTCAGTCATACTTTATAGGGGGTATAAGACTCTGTATATGGTGGCTTTTATTTATTTAGTCTTGTTATTTATTTGTTTTTTCTATTGGGTAAACAAGATTGACTTTTTCTTTTACCTTACTAACTATAGAATAGACTAACGATGAGAAATTGCCTACCGAATGTCAATTGATGATAGACAAATAGCAAAAAAAAAATAAAAAATACCTCTCTCAACACCAAGGGGTGTATAGAGGAGCCAAAGAGAGGGCAGTAGGGGCCGCTGCCTAGGGTGCAGAGAAGAGGGAGGACGGTAACATACTGAGGAGGAGAATTTAAAGAGAAATAAACTGTCTGAGCACCACGCTATTTATTTCATTTTAATATTCAAAGCAAACTCATCCATGTCTCCATACTTTATTTTGTTGAGAACTCACTTTGAAAACACCCCCCTAGCATTTCTAGGCGTGGCCAACTTTGAGTAAGAGCAGATGATTCGTGTAGCATTTGCTTCTGGGAATCCATCTGCCCTTAGCTCAGGCATGCAGGCAGGAGATGTGACGTCACGGATGTGTCATGTAACGTCTGCAGCCTATGCCCCCTTTGACTCTACACTGTCAGCAGAAAAGTCTTGGAGCCCACACCAACATGCATGTGATCCGCGGGGTAATGTTATGCCAGAACTACCGCAGACTATCGTTCATGCCCCGTAACTGAATCTGGTCACCAGCGGTATGATCCGTGAGCACTTGGAGTGGGAGCTGAATCTGATTTAAGACCTGGTGGTAAGCTCCTACCGATGATCTGATCGTTGTGACAGCACCTTTGGTGGATCCACATGGGAATGGTAAGATCATCTCGCTCCCCCCGAATCGACCATACTGATACCTGTTCTAACCCGCATTGACTCGTAATAACAAGTACAACCCGGGTCAGTTTGGGAAACTGTGATTTTACTCCTGTGGCACATTACCTCCCTCACACTTGTTGTTGAAGTTGGAAGACAGGTGAAGTTTGATATGAAATTTTTGCAATACTGCCATACTGCATGGCCTATGGATTACCAGTGGCATTGTGTGTTTTGAATTTGGAGTCCAACATTCCTGCCCATGGATACCACAGTGGCTATATCTTATGGCTCGTACATACTATAAAAAAATTTTCGCAGGCATTTTCGTTCATTGGTTCCGATTTGCTGTAAAACAACGAGGAAAATCAGACAATCATTTGCCCAATTTTCTTATAGTGTGTACCCCACTTTAGTTCCAATAGCAGTCCAACTACTACTGCTGAATAGCCTCCTCCTGAGCTCTGACTGCCATCAATCAATAATACCTTAGGGCAGGGGTAGGCAATCCCAGTTGTTTTGAAACTACAAGTCCCATGAGACATTGCAAGACCCTGACAATCACAGGCATGACTCCTAGAGGCAGAGGCATGATGGGATTTGTAGTTTCACCACAGATGGAGTGCCGAGGTTGCCTACCCCTGCCTTAGGGGTATGCTCAGCCCCATATCTATTTACAATTAGTGATCACAGTGTACCTCAGGTTACAGGGAGATATTTGTGGAGCCCTGGGGCCTATATGTGCCATACATTCCAGCTTACTACTGTATTGATACAGGTATGCGGCAATTGTCCGCACCGGACTATTTATCACATATAGTTAATGACGTCATATTTGTGACATTGTTTTTAATTTTTGGTGATGGGACTGTGGTGTGATATACTGCGTATATACTGCGTATTTACAACATAGAGTAACTTTGGCACATAGTTTTACTCTTTTTTGACATCTTTGGTAATATAATAAATGTATTCTTTTAGTCATATAGGACAAGCCTTGCTTGCCTTTTTATTGCTTTTGTCGCTCCACCTGGTGAAGTGTTTCCTTTTTGTATATGCTAAGAAAGCCCCTCCTCCCCACCTCCAGATGGAAGAAAAAAAATGAACATGAACTCTCCTGGGATGTATGTCATCATTTTGACCTAAGCCAGAAACTAGGAAGCAACTGAAGAAATATAATAAAAAGTTTAAAACAAGTAAATAAAATATACCTTCCTATCTATTTACTAATGTTAGCAGAATAAGGATAAAAAATTAGTTCATGTTAATTGAGAGAGTTGTGTTCCACTTTAAGATTAGAAAGGCTAGTGAATCTGACTCATATACAGTATTTATTAATATACATTTGACTTCAACACAGATCTGTACACATACCAAACTGGGTATCCCCGTTGTGTAGGACCTGGTCTCCATCTCACAGCCTCCCACTGTAGCTTCCGAGGACCACCCAAACTGACCTGCTGGGTTTCTTACTCGGCTCTTCGGCCCAACAACTGAACTCTATTGCAAGCATCACCCCCGCTATCCGCTGGGTCCCTGGCTTGACTTGCACTGAGACTTCTCAGCTTCTTCACTGTCCCCAGTTAGTGAATAACACTGCTCTGGTACTCTCTCAGACTCTTAACTCTGGCCTCTGATAACAGGAGCATTGTCCCTTGATGGCGACAGTTTCCCCTTTACCTCTGACCTTGGTTTAAGCTTTGCTCCTGACGACAGGAATAGTTGTCCTCCGTTAGCAACTCTGACCCTTCACCTCTGACAAAGAGGGGTTCTCCGGCTGGTAGAACCCGTGCAACTTGGTTAGGCTTCCGACATTAAGCCCCAACCCTACGATGCTCCTTATTATCCTGGGTAAGCCTCAGACTGCCTAGTAACCATGGAACTCTCAGATAGGCCTCAGGCTTCTGGCCTAGCAGCCAGGAGCTTTCAACACATGTCCACCCAGACAGCTGCCCAGGTGGCACAGAACCCAGATCTCCTGACTCCTCCCAAATAAATAGGCTCTCCCAGCAGGCTGTGGGGCCAAAGAAAACCCCTGCCAATTGGCTAGAGCCAAATTATTCATGTAAGTCAAAGAGACAAAGGCCTCTTCATAGTGTAAAAATCTTTTAAAACATTTATTAAATAAAGAAATACACTCACACACAGAACACTGCTCATGTAAGAAGAAATCACTCAGCTGGTATGGAAGTCCACTTCTTGGAACTCAATGCCTTCAGTAGGAGGCGGAGCCCCTGGTGGATAGAGAAGCGCTCCAGGAGGAGACCTTGAGGTGTATGAAAATTGCTTAAGTGCTTTATGACCACCCTTGAGAAGGGGGTCATGGGGAGTCGGTAAGCCAGCATTTCTACTATCACTCCGGGTGAAGGTGCTTGTTGGTGGTATCATATATCACAAAGGCCTTTGAAGAGGCTTCATTTTTTGTATGCTTCACACTTGTGGATGGGACTTTGTGGACACTTTATTTGATTCTATTCAAGTTTATCATTTACAATTCATGTTTACTTTCTATACTGTTGTTTACTTGAGATCGAAGGTCTATGAACTGCCTATTTGCCTTTAGCAAATGAATCCCATAGTCTCATTGAATAATGTAATATTTATAAGAAATTCGATGCCCTGGGAAAAACAGCATGATAAAAGAGCAAAATAGTATAAATTACTTACGTGAAATGGAAAAAAAAGACCTGTTACCAGAATCTTTTGTTTTGGGGAGGATATTTGTGTTCTGAAAGTATATCCAAAGCCTGAACTTTTTTTTTAATTAAATATATTACAAGGTTCTTTTGGTTAGAGTAGGGAAGGTTTATATTCATTTTTTTTTTCAATTTGTGTCCGATTTGTGAGTTTCCTTTTTTCGCCTGTACTGTAGATACAACAGGAAGTAAGACGAAATCTCTCCAAAGTCAGGGAAGTCCCTCTTAGACAATTGTCAAGGGAACAAGCATCCCCATTGAATTCAGTTTTTTTGTGCCAAACGCTATAATTCTAAAGATATTGGTCATCAGGACAAACATAAAAGATTAACCTCCCAGCTAAAACACAAACAGCATTACAAACCTATAAACAGGGATTATAAAAAACAATCACTCCACTTCATGTGATATAAAAGATTTCAGTCTTTATATTTTTAAGGAAAATGGAGAGACATTCTAATGTATGGCCTCCATAAAAATTATATATATATATAAATATATATATATATATATATATATATATATATATATATATATATATATACACACTATGTCTAAATATATATCCATATAAGTCTACAAGCTTTTTTTACATTTTAAAATAAAAAAAGTAACACCTCTGCAACTGTGGAAATTATTAGCACATAGAGACAATTTAGATGTAAAGTAAGCATATTTCTGTAACCTAATGAAGTATAAAAAATTGTAGCTGACCGTTTTTCCAGAACAGGCCAGACAAACGTCTTCCATAGAGCATGAATAAAATATAAGCTAGTATACCACACTTAGAATACATTTTTCTCTATTAAGCTCAACTGCAAAACACAATTTTTTGCCAAAGTGTCAAAAAGCCAGTTATAATCAAAACTAAGTTTTGATAGCCTGACCAACACGTCGGCTTTTCAACCTTTTTAATTAGTTGAGTTGAAGAATTGCTGTTGGTGCAGTAACTAAAGTAATGAGAGGGAAGAATATAATTAGGTTGTATCCAAATGTCATTGGAGCAATGGCATGACTTCATTTAAACCTAGTGTCCCTAAGTTAATCATATATACTAGATTACTTAGCATGGATGTCATTTAGCGTTTGTATTTCGGGTTCTGAAAGGTAACTGGAGCCTTTGGTGAAAACTCATGCAAGGGCAGGAAGAGCTTACAATGTCTGTATAGTTAGTGACTTTGGCTGGAACGTAATCAAACACCCAAGTTCTGCAAGTCAAAAGTCTAAAAGAGCTTAAAATGTAACTACATATACAGTATCTCACAAAAGTGATTACACCCCTCACATTTTTTAAAATATTTTATTATATCTTTTTATGTGACAACACTGAAGAAATGACACTTTGCTACAATGTAAAGTAGTGAGTGTACAGCTTGTATAACAGTGTAAATTTGCTGTCCCCTTAAAATAACTCAACACACAGCCATTTATGTCTAAACCACTGGCAACAAAAGTGAGTACACCTCTAAATGAAAATGTCCAAATTGGGCCCAATTAGCCATTTTCCCTCCCCAGTGTCATGTGACTCGATAATTTTAAAAGGTCTCAGGTGTGAATGGGGAGCAGGTGTGTTAAATTTGGTGTTATTGTTCTCACTCTCTCATACTGATCACTGGAAGCTCAACATGGCACCTCATGGCAAAGAACTCTGAGGCTCTGACAAATACATAAAGATGGCCTAGGCTATAAGAAGATTGCCAAGACCCTGAACCTGACCTGGAAATAGATGTATGAGTGCTGCCAACATTGCTGCAGAGGTTGAAGGGGTGGGGGGTCAGCCTGTCAGTGCACAGACCATACGCCGCACACTGCATGAAATTGGTCTGCATGGCTGTCGTCCCAGAAGGAAGCCTCTTCTAAAGATGATGCACAAGAAAGCCTGCAAACAGTTTGCTGAAGACCAAGATAAGCGTGTGTGGTGGCAACCAGGTGAGGAGTACAAAGACAAGCGTGTCTTGTCTACAGTCAAGCATGGTGGTGGGAGTGTCATGGTCTGGGGCTGCATGAGTGCTGCCGGCACTGGGGAGCTACAGTTCATTGAGGGAACCATGAATGCAAACATGTACTTGACATACTGAAGCAGAGCACGATCTCCTCCCTTTGGAGACTGGGCCGCAGGGCAGTATTCCAACATGATAACGACCCCAAACACACCTCCAAGATGACCACTGCCTTGCTAAAGAAGCTGAGGGTAAAAGTGATGGACTGGCCAAGCATGTCTCCAGACCTAAACCCTAATGAGCATCTGTGGGGCATCCTCAAATGGAAGGTGGAGGAGCGCAAGGTCTCTAATATCCACCAGCTCCATGATGTCATAATGGAGGGGTGGAAGAGGACTCCAGTGGCAATCTGTGAAGCTCTGGTGAACTCCATGCTCAAGAGGGTTAAGGCAGTGCTGGAAAATATCGGTGGTCACAAAAATATTAACACTGGGCCCAATTTGGATAATTTCACTTAGGGGTGTACTCATCTTTGTTGCCAGCGGTTTAGACATTAATGGCTGTGTGTTGAGTTATTTTGAGGGGACAGCAAATTTACACTGTTATACAAGCTGTACACTCACTACTTTACATTGTAGCAAAGTGTCATTTCTTCAGTGTTGTCACATGAAAAGATAATAAAATATTTACAAAAATGTGAGGGGTGTATTCACTTTTGTGAGATACTGTATATTTCAGGCTAATAAAACATTTCAAGGGTGGCATAGGATTCTACATGCTCCCTACCAACCTGGATCTTGGGGCTTACAATGTCAGATGTCTGGGGGCAAAAAGTATATTGCCCTGTACACACGATCGGACATTGAACAGACATTCCGACAACAAAATCCATCGGATTTTTCCCGACGGATGTTGGCTCAAACTTTTCTTGTATACACACAGTCGCACAAAGTTGTCGGAAAATCCGATCGTTCTGAACGTGGTGACGTAAAACACATACGTCGTGTCTCTAAACGGGGCAGTAGCCAATAGCTTTCGTCTCTTAATTTATTCTGAGCATGCGTGGCATTTGTGCGTCGGATTTGTCTACACACGTTCGGAATTTAAAGGATCGGATTTTGTTGTCGGAAAATTTTATAGCATGCTCTCAAACTTTGTGTGTCGGAAATTCCGATGGAAAAAGTCCGATGGAGCCCACACACGGTCGGAATTTCCGACAACAATTTCCAATCGCACATTTTCCCTCGGGCATACAGGGCATAAGATATGGCACCGATTGACAAGAAAGGGGTCTTTTTTCAGAGACTTCCATTAGTTTCTGTTGGAAGTGGCTTTATGTGGGTACATATGCTGGGACACGTAATCCCTTTACCCTACCAGTGGCTTCGGTACAAATACTCCTATGTGATATGCAAGACACCTGGCTGCTTGTTTAACCGTGTGAGAGAGTTTGGAATGAACATTTATAGCCGCAATCATGAGTTCTCCTATATAAAGTTCCCCTAGATATATGTGTGAAAAACAGTCCTATGGATGCTACTGCTAACACTGTTAGTCCTCAAACCCTGTACAGGCAGTCCCTGAGTTACGAACACCCGAGTTACGAACGACTCCTACTTACGATCGGACCTCAATGCTGGCTGCTTGTGCTCCACGCTGGTCCTGGATACCTCCAAGCAGCATCTTGCAGCGCTGACACATCCCACAATGCAGTACTACATGTACTGCATGGCCAGAAGAGCCCCAGATAACATAACTGCATGCGCAGAAGCGCCCGGAACATCCCACATCCCTGCACAGGCTGAAGTTACACTTAAAAATGCACTGTTCTGACTTACACACAAATTCCTCTTAAGAACAAACCTATAGTCCCTATTGTGTTTGTAACTCGGGGACTGCCTGTATAGTGTGCGAGGGAGGTTGGAATGAACAATTTCAGTCTAGAGTTTGGAGTCCTCCTCTAGACCATGCAACAGGAAAAGTTTTATGGACTTTTCAATAATTGCTGCCTGCATAGGACCTTGTACCCAGCCCCATATGCTCTAATTTCATATGATGCTACTCAGAAGTTGGAATATGTACTTGGATATGCACCAGATATAATATCCTGTTGGAGGGGACTTCTGCACCCATATATATATATATATA
This sequence comes from Aquarana catesbeiana, assembly GCF_042186555.1. NCBI lineage: Eukaryota > Metazoa > Chordata > Amphibia > Anura > Ranidae > Aquarana > Aquarana catesbeiana. Next base: position 659,881,144 of record NC_133327.1, on the reverse strand, counting down.
TATATATATATATATATATATATCTTTCTGGCTACTAATACAAGTGGAACATGCATTAGTTATCCCTGGCCTTCCCAATGGCTCACATCAAAGGACTTCTTATATGTCTCTTTTGCTCATAGCTAATATTACAATATCTGGAATCAGCCTCTACATATCCTACAAGTTTAAGGATGAATTAGAATATGAAACATTTGTGCAATATGGATATGGTGGTATGGGGTTTATGGTTGGTTTTATACTTGTCTATGTGATATATGTATAATACAGTTGTGTTTTTTTATGTTGCATTGTTTGGCCTTGAGCCCATTGCTAGTTTTTCCACTTTTTGATTTTTCATGACTACTTGCTAGGGGCTCCCAACCTTGCCAGATTTATATAAGATCCCATTTTTTGTAGCTGAGTGAATTTGGGGGCCTGGAAGGAATTTTGAAAGTTTTGAGTCTCATGAAACATTTGCCATGTCATTGGAACAAATTATTGGCACACTGGGGTCAGTTAGCATAGATCAGCCTTTCTCAACCTTTTTACCACAGAGGAACCATTGAAATCATTTTCAGATCTCAGGGAACCCCTAGTAAGATTATTCTATCGGGGGGGTCATTGGAAAAATGCCTTTCACATTGATGGTGGTAAGTGGGAAGAATACCCCCCTTACAGGGTTGGCTAGAATGACACCCTTGCAGTCATGTCAATGGACTTGGAACCATGCAGGCAATATCAGATGGGAGGGAGATGGTTAGTCACAGCTCAAGTAACCCCTAGCAACCCTGGAGTAACCCTAGGATTCCATGGAACCCTGGTTGAGAATGGCTGGCAGAGATATTAACATTTCTATCCAACAATGACAAATGGTTAGGGATTAGCTAATGATGCCCACAAATATTATAGAACAATCACCAAATCCTTATTTTTACATTTAGGTTGGCACATTTTTATATTACTATGATATATGGCGTGCCTAAAGCCTGACGATTGAGGTAGGAATCATTGAACTGGAATAGTTTTTGCCAGCCAATCATTATTGTTTTTATCCCTGGAGAGACAGGTAGACAATGCTATGATTTTCACCTCGGCCAGTCAGAGGAAGCCTTGATAAATACAAGATGTCTTCTGAATGGCAGCACTCAGCTTGACTCTCTTTAATGCTGGCAGCAGACGGGAAGTCGCCGGTACTGCTGAGGCACCACAGCACCACCTATTGTGTGTCGCTAATGCTACTACAGTATATTAGAGCACACACAGGGGCCGCATGTTTTTGTAATGAAAATGAAAAAAAATTGTTTGTTTGAGACACCTTGGGTCGAACTATCTAAAGTAATCATAAATATAATTTATATTTTAAAGCGTAACTAAAGGCACAAATACTTTCCTTAGTTCCAATGATCTGATACCTGCACGGTCCCTCGCTGGCAACTTCTCCAGGGGTTCTTCCAGGTGACGGTCTTCAGCCATTTTGATTTGTCAACAGGGAATTATGTCACTCGAGGGCATGTGTCAGAGTGTAGTCATGCCGGGACACTGGTCTTCTTCCTGTAAGAGCAGCACCTCCTCATTACCAGCTCAAACCTCAAAGAAGACTCACTACAGAAGGAGAGCCTGTAGAATTATAAAGAAACACAGATTAGTGAAATAACCGACTCTATAAAATTAGTGGCACTTCTCGTGGCCAAAGGTTGAACAGAGATGTATGCATTGGAAGAAAGGTAGTCAGCAGAAAGGGTTGAAACTGAATAATAGTGCTGGTTACATCAAAATAATTACCTGTACACGTTAATTAAAATAAACTTTAACTTACATATGTCTTTTATGCAGTTATCACCTTTACAATACAAAATCGAAAACTGCTGAATTTATGTTGTCGAGAATAATGGTACGATTTGATAGATGAGGTCCTTTAAATCCAATAAGTCATATGTATGTAAACGCTCCTTTTATTGATTTCCAGTAAGTGTTTCCTATCTTCTTTGCAGGTTTCGGAATGACCACGCCAGCCACCGTCACAGGAAAAGTGGTCCTCATCTTCTACGGCCTTTTTGGATGTGCTGGAACCATATTGTTCTTTAACCTCTTCTTGGAAAGGATGATATCTCTTTTGGCTTTTGTCATGAAAGCTTGCCACGAAAGGCGGTTACGACGAAATGGGCTTCTACCTCCGACTGTCCGTCGGGGGTCATCTGTCTCCGAAGTGGACAGCCTAGTTGGCTGGAAGCCATCTGTCTACCACGTCATGCTAATTCTGGGAATTTTTGCTATCACTCTCTCTTGCTGTGCATCAGCCATGTACACCCCAGTGGAGGGTTGGAACTACATAGACTCTTTGTATTACTGTTTTGTTACTTTTAGCACCATTGGATTTGGAGATCTAGTAAGCAGCCAAAACGCAGAGTACAAATATCAGGGATTATACAGGTTTGGAAATTTCATGTGTATATTGTTGGGAGTTTGTTGCATTTACTCTCTTTTTAACGTCATATCGATTGTAATCAAGCAAGTTTTAAACTGGATTCTTAAAAAATGTAGGTGCCGATGCTGTAACAAGTGCCATAAATCCAATGCCCGACTTGGGCGCCGCAATGCCATCACTCCCGGAGCTCGCTTCCGCAGGAACCAATTGTCGATAGAGACCGACGGCAACTACGACAGTGATACAGAAGGCAGGAGGCTGTCGGGGGAAATGATCTCAATGAGGGACCTTACGGCGTCCAATAAGGTTTCTCTTGCCATACTGCAGAAGCAGTTATCTGAAACAGCCAATGGTTACCCTAGAACTGTGTGCATCAATACACGACAAAATGGCTTCTCAGGAGGGGTTGGAGCTTTAGCCATCATGAACAATAGGTTGGCAGAAACAAGTGATTCTAGGTAGAGTCTTTTCAAATTCCTATATTTTCAGTATCATTTTTTTTTAATAAAAGGTTGTCAAACTCATAGTAAATTTCCTGAATGTGAACATCTACCAAGTCACCCATTCGATTCTCATTGCAACAATTGATCCCATTTTCATCAGCATGTAATCACATCTCATGTGTATGATGCAACAAGCACTTTATAGTTCTCAGGAAAATATATGAAGGACCTTGTCCATTATGGTGTATGAAAGAAGAATTGTGTTGCCCATAGCAAGCAATCAGATGATTGCTGATAAAAAAAAACGAAAAAATAACAGTTGAGATCTGATTGGAAGGAATTATACACCAACCAAATAACCCAGAAAGTTCTCCTTTCATAAACCGAATTTATTCACATAATTTATCTAAACGAAATTGGTAAGTTGAAACATATGCAGGGCCGGATTTCCCAGTAAGCACTGTAGGCATCTGTATGAGGTTTTTTTTTTTTTCTTTTCCAGACCTCGGGCCACCCCTCTGTGCCCTTCCCTTGGGGGGGGGGGGGGGGGGCAGGATAATCATGTAGCAACATTGTTGTATATCTATCTATATTTATTAATGAAGTGCATTATATTGTGGCAGTGCGGCGTTATAATGCGCTTGCATTTATATATGCGGTGCATAGATTTGTGTTGCGGCCTTGGGTTGCTACCTGCTGTGGTCTTGCTGCAGCATCAAACACAGGCACAGCGACACGCAAGGTCAACCCCCCACCAGTACTGTAAATGGCCCCTCATCCCTTAACGACAAAGCGGCGATGATTCGAGAGCCGCCTCATCACCTTCATGCAGCGGCATTATGGCGTGCGCTCTGTTGTAAACGCTCTGAGCGGCGCAGCCAATTGCCGTGCAGGATGAACAGTGACGTGGTGCAGCGATGGAGGCGACGAGAAGGTGAGAAGAACAGAGAAAAAAAATAAAGCAAGAGAGGCCTGGTTGTAAATAGATTTCTCCATGTCATATGGGGAAAGCACTTATTAGCCTCCCTTGCTCTCCATACTCACTTCAGTGAGCATGTGACAAGAATCATTCCAATATCACTACAATCACTACAGCCTACTGTGGTGGTTATGGTGCCCAGAGCCGGGACAAGGGGTGGGCATGGGGGGCTGCTACCCTAGGCGCGGTGGGGATTTTGGGGAGTTATGCTAGAATAGGTGATTAGGAGGGGGGGGGGGGGTGATTTGTGCTAGGAGAGTGGATTTCTGTTCAGAGTGGGGATTTGGCGGGGGGAGGATTTGTGCTAGTAGGGTTTATTGAAGTGATTTGTGCTAGGAAGGGACATTTGGGGGGGAGGGGATTAGTGCTAGGAGAGGGGGATTCGGAGGTGGGAGAGAAATTGAGGGGTAGAGGAACTGTGCTAGGAGGGGGGAGTTGGGGAGGGAGAGGATTTCAGCTGGGAAGGGGATTTGGCCTGGGAGAGGGGGAATTATTTTGGAGGGAGAATTCTGATTGCAAAGGGAGTTCCTGCATAGGGGATAAGTGTGAAGATTAGTGCTCAAATTTTGTTTTGGGGGGGGGGGGAGAGGATTTTTGTTGACACATAATGCTCCTACATTTTTTTTGGGGGGGGGGGGGTGCTGTTTGGCACCTTCACCCTGGGTACTAGATTACCTTGTCCCAGCACTGATGGTACCAAGAGTGTCCTGGCCTCCTTCCAGAATAAGAACTGTTTCACAATGTACTTGTATCTTTCTGAGACTCAACAGCTTATATACAGAGTCCTGGGACTCATACCAATAATTGCCAGCTGTGCGATATACACAGGGTCAATACAGATAATTTATTGAGAAAAAAAAGTCGGTCTTACTGTCATAATTTTTTCGGTGGGGGGGGGGTGGCGCTTCAGATTTCTCTGCCTATAGGCTCCTGAGATGTAAATCCGGCCCTGAACATATGAGCTAAAGGTATCTGTACACTTCAGCTGATTCTGAAAGGACACGGGCATTTAAAGATATGTTTTATTGCAAACACATTTGGTCTCACCTATCATTTTTCTTAAAAAAAATAAGTGCTGTTTACTGTACCATAGCTGCCTTAAATAAAGCTACACAAAGAAAGCAAATCTGAAAATATATTTTTTTGCCTTGCTCTGGCTATCCCCTAAGAGCTCTACTGGGATCCTCATTGCAAATGCCAATTCAGTTTTCATTGCTGACTATTGATAATACTGTGCAGCCATCTTTATATACAGAGTAATGACACACTAAGGCAATCATGGCACCCTTAGATGTGCAGGCACTCTGCCCCTATGCAAAAACAGGAGTGCAGGAATCCTTAGTTGGCAGCTACTTCTATTTCACAAGAAGTTCTAGACCAGCCATTTACAACCAGTGTTCCGAGGAAAATTGGGGTTCCGCTAGAAGGGGTTCCTTGAGCTGTGACTGATTGACCTCCCATTTGATGGTTCCTACAAAATTCTGTGGCTAGCTATCAAACATCAATGATCTTTTCAGCTGTTTGTAAAGGTGGCATTCAAAACACCACTGTAAGGAGGCATTTTTCCCATTGGCCACCACTGTAAGGGGGCATTCTTCTCACCTGCCACCAATGTAAGGGGCATTCATGACACCGACCCCAATAAATTGGTTTCATCAGGGGTTCCCCAAATCCTGAAAATTATTTCAAGGGTTCCTCTGTGGTAAAAAGGTCGAGAAAGGCTGTTCTAAAGCAAGGGTCTCCAAACATTCTAAGCAAAGGGCGTTTACTGTCCTTCAGACTTTAGGGGGGCCGTACTGTGGCCAGTAGAAGTAGAAAACACCCCAGTGTCAGTGGGAATAAACAATTCCTCAGGCTTGGTGGTCAGCAGCAGTAAATAAAATTACAAAGGGCTTGTGGTTAGTAGGAGGAGTAATAACACCCCATCATTGGTATTGGTGGGAGGAATAGTGCCCTATTATTGGTGTCAGTGGCAGGAATAGTGCCCCATCATTGGTGTCAGTTGGAGGAATAGTGCCCCATCATTGGTGTCAGTTGGAGGAATAGTGCCCCATCATTGGTATTGGTGGAAAAATAGTGCCCCATCATTAGGCTGTTTTAAAATTAATTAATTTTTGAAAGGGGATGTATTTTTGTGATTGGTTATTCTGAACACCTAAAAATTATTTTTGATTGGAAGTACACCCTTTTTTTCTTTTTATGGTGTTATATTTTATCTCTGGTGGTCATCTTTCGGTCAAATAATGCACTAGGTACCATCGCTCAATGTTTGCTGTGGTAGAATCAACTACAGGTTAAGCCACCCAGAGGAAGTATAATCTTCACATTTGCTGTCCTGTTTTAAAAAAAACAGGATGTACAGTGTCTGTATTAAATCACAAAATATGGCTGCCCCCCATGTACCTAGATCAGTGGCTCTCAACCTGGGGGTCGGGACCCCCTCGGGGGTCGAATGAGAATTTGCCAGGGGTCACCGAATCCTGGGCTGTTCTTGAATCCTGCACCGCTCTCCCAAACTTTTTGCAGCTGCCCAGCAGGGCTATCCCTGGCCTCTTCGCAGTCGTCCATTCGGTTCACGGCATGGCTGGGGGGCAGAGACTAGAGGTCAGCTGACTGGTGAGGAATGTAAAGAGGGAGGGGCTGGAGGAGACCCTATCTCCTGATTTTAGCATGGGTGTTACTGCTACAAGACACCACGAAGTCGGAGACCCAGTGAGTAACACTACCTGTGATTATAGTTGCCATTAAAAGTCCCCACTACAGTTCTCAGATCAGCAGATGACCTTGATCAAGAGCACCTAAGTTGGCTGATCAGAAATCCCCACCAGCACTGCCACTTATCCTATCCCCCCCCACCAAGGAGTAAGAGAAGGAATAAAAATAGAGAATACATGGAAGGGAGAGGAAAAGGGGGGGGGGACAAAGAAAAAGGGAGAGAAATAATAAGAAAGACGGCTAAAGAGAGGGATGGAGAAAAAAAAACAAGAAGTTAGGATAGAGAGAGATAAAAGGGAAAGAAAGGAGAACAACAAGAAAGAGTGATACATCCTAAAATATACCATAGGGGGTTTAAATACTGTAGGAGTGGAAAGGACTCGGAACGCTAAACGTCCGTGGGTTAGAGGTGCAAATTACTTGTATTGCCTTGGGTGCAGACAACTCACGCTACGAAAATAATTTTACTGTTAGGGGTCCCCACAACTTGGGAAATTTTATCAAGGGGTCACGGCGCTAGAAAGGTTGAGAACCACTGACCTAGCTAGTTAAAAAATTTGGAGTTGAAGCTTAGTAATGGCAATTTTGACATAGTTACATTGGTCCAGCTTAAAAAATTCAAGGTTCTGCGGTGTCCAAGTTGTGCGTCATACCTGCGGTGGGACCCCCCCCGGAAATCAATGCAGTACGCAGCGCCATTACAGTTACTGCCGCTATTTTCCGGGTCCCATACTGAGCAGCAGTCCCGCTGCTTACTGGACACAGGGGGTTGTTTACTTGGCACAGGCACCATTCAGAGAACACTTTGCATTCTCTCAAAGTTCTATGATTAAATGAGGTGGAGATTGTGACATCACTACCCCACCTTTCCACCTTGTCCAATTAGAGACTGCTCTGCATTCCTTAAGAAAATACAAAGTGCTCCTGGAATGGCGCCCATGCCAAGCAAGCATGGGACCTGGAAGCTAGCGGAGATAACTTTGGTAGCAGCAATGTCTACTACAGAGATATACAGCTTCTACAGGTATGCACCAGTGTTGCCAACCTACCAGATTGAAATTTACTGACACTACACCCAAAATTTACTGGCACAGACACGTTTTTACTGGCTTTTCCAAAAATTACCATTTTAAGTGCAATATTCAGTATTTAGGCTACAAACAAGTACAATACTGTATGCAGTCAGTAATGTGATTTAAGGTAGATATTAAGGCAAAAAACATATTTCTTATTTTATTTTCAATATAGTAAGTAAGTACATGAAATTGACTCTCACAGTGACACTGACAGCAGTGTGCAACAGCACAGATGATGATGACACGTCACCGACAAGCCACATCCCCTCCTGAGCCACAGTGACATTCTCTCTCCACGCCAGGTGGTCCCTTCAGTCCACTCCAGTCCAAACAGCACTGACAGTCCCGTCACGGGTTGCCTTAGTTGCTCCCGACCTGCAGATCCACACACGAGGCTCCGGCCACTCCGCTCTCTTGCACCATAACATCACACAATGCGCTCAGGCACCACCTCCACCAGACCCGCCCCCCGCTGGCGCCACCCGAACACACTGCAGCAGCTACTCGGATGGTCTCGGCTGACTCCGGATTGGAACAGTTCCAAGCCTAGTGTCACAGCCATATTTGCACTTACGTATATACCTTCAAATAAATGCATTAAAAGTATTAGATTACCCTTACCTCTGCTGTCCTGAGATTTTACGTTCCCATCACTCATACCTTACAAAGTAAAATTAGCTTTACATATGTCCTCTCCAATTAGGCCCCTTTCACACTGGGGCGGTGGGTGCATCGACGGTAAAGCGCCGCTATTTTCATTTTGATTTACTAAAGGCAAATAGGCTGTGCACTTTGCAAAGTGCAGTTGCACTCCGCAAGAGCAGTTGCTCCAAATCTTAGTAAATGAGGTAAAGGTTCACTTTGTAAAGAATACCCAATCACACGCAGGGAAAAAAAAAACTGCATTTTTGCTTGCACATAATTGGATGATGGCAATCAGCAGAGCTTCCCCTCATTTACTAAGCTCTGGAGCAACTGCTCTTGCAGAAAGCAACTGCACTTTGCAAACTGCACAGTCTACAGGGGGTCCCCGACTTACGAACGCCCGACTTACGAACGAGTCCTACTTACGAACGGGCCTCAATGCCGGCTGTTTGTGCTCCCTCGATGGTCCTGGATACCCCGAGCAGCTATCTTGCCACATTCTACACTGCAGTACTTCATGTACTGCATGGTCAGAAGAGCCCCAGAAGCGCCCGGAACATCCCACATTCCTGCACAGGCGGAAGTTACACTTACAAGCAGTGTTCCGACTTACGAACAGATTTCACTTCCGAACAAACCTACAGTCCTTATTGCGTTCGTAAGTCGGGGACCCCCTGTATCTGCCTTTAGTAACCCCCCCCCCCCCACAGTATCTCGTTATAAATCAAAACCAAAGTGAGGTGCTGCCACCCGACCTAGCAGTTCCTAGGCTAAAACTGTTGTATCACCGTGCCAGATTAGCAGACTCCAGCTGCTTGCATAAACATCCAAACCACAAAAATTCAGCAACAAGGTGAAAGCGAAAAATTCCTCTTTATTGATACAAGGAGTAAAACTTTTCTGTAAGACAAGCAACACTAATGCGTTTCAATCTATAAAGACCTTAATTATAGCTAACTTGACTAGCTAAGATTAAAGGAGTTGTAAAGGCAGAAGGTTTTTTATCGTAATGCATTCTATGCATTACGATAAAAAACCTTCTGTGTGTAGCAGCCCCCCCAGCACCCCCTAATTACTTACCTGAGCTCCTTCTCTTTCCAGCCATGTCCACGATCCCCTCAGCCATCCAGTACACTCCTCCTGCTTGGCTGGGACATAGCAGCGGTGCTATTGGCTCCCACGGCTGTCAATCAAAGTCAGTCAGCCAATCAGGGTAGAGGGGGCGGGGCTCAGTGTCTGAATGGATACACGGGGCTATGACTCGGCTTGGATGACAACCTGTAGCAAGCTGGTGGATGAGGGGCACTCAAAGGAGGGAGCGGCTAGGAGCAGCAAAGAGGGACCCGTGAAGAGGGGGATCTGGGCTGCTCTGTGCAAAACCAACTGTATAGAGCCGGTAAGTATAACATGTTTGTTGTTTTAAAAAAAAAAAAAGCGAGCCTTTACAATCACTTTAAGGTCTTCATAGACTGAAACACATTAGGGTTGCTTGTCTTATGGAACGTTTTTACTCCTTATATCAATAAAGGAGAAGAATTTTTCACTTTCACCGTATTTCATTTTAGAGCCCTTGCACACTGGGGCGGTTTGCAGGCGCTATTGCGCTAATAATAGCGCCTGCAAACCGCCCCGAAAGTGCCGCTGCTGTCATCCCAGTGTGAAAGCCCCGAGGGCTTGCACACTGGAGCGATGCGCTGGCAGGACGGTAAAAAAAGTCCTGTCAGCAGCATCTTCGGAGCGGTGAAGGAGCGGTGTGTATACCGCTCCTTTACCGCTCCTGCCCATTGAAATCAATGGGACGGCGCGGCTATACCGCCGGCAATGCGCCTCTGCAGAGGCGCTTTGCGGTGGTATTTAACCCTTTCTCGGCCGCTAGCGGGGGGTAAAACCGCCCCGCTAGCGGCCGCATACCGACGGTAAAACGCCGCTAATAATAGCGGCGTTTTACCGCCGACGCCGCCCCAGTGTGCAAGGGCTCTTAGGAACTGCTTTCAATATTTTCAAATATATCATACTTTCACAATCCCCATTGTACGTGTAAAATTCTAAAAGAAACTTGTATTAAACTTATCATAACATTAGCAACTTGATTGCAGATTGAGGTAAAATTGTGCATGGCTATTTAGGATATGGAAAACCATACAAAAAGAGTTGGCAATCTGCTTATTTTACAAAAAAATGTACTGGAGGCTTGCCATAGGAGGAATAGTTAGATTGCAATGCTGATATTCATCATTTGAAAAAAGCCTTTGCCTGCTTGTCATGGTAAAGCAATACGTCACCATCCTGGAACAATTACACCGATCAAAAGTTCATCATTCAATTGCCGTTCACTTAAAGTGGACCTTCAGTAATTTTTTCAACTTTCCATCTATTAAATCTTCTGCCCTTGTTGTTGTTTTAACTTTGGATAGTAAACCATTTTTTTTCTGCCAGTAAATACCTTATACAGCCCACTTCCTGTTTCTTGTCTGGCCATTAGCCTAGGCTTATGATATCATGCACAGCTCTCTTTCTCACTCTGGTGAGAGTTTGCCAGGAAGGGAGGGGGGGATGAGTCATAAGAGGGCCAATGAGAGCTACAGAGCTGGAGTTGTGCCTCTGTGTGTCTGTGTAAATCCAGGAAGTGAACAGGCAGCAGCTTCAGCTGCCCACAGTTAAAATGGCTGCAGCCAGACTCAGTGGGGGGAGATTTCTGCAGCATATTTGGCAAGTACAGAATCAAAGTATATATAGAATAATATGCAAAGTGGTTGGAGGGAAGCTTCAGAATGGCAAAGATGTTTATATTACAAATTATGTGAGCAGACTGCAGTTCCTCTTTAAGCAGTAAAAGAGCCAGGCAACTAGCATTTGCAGAAGGCTGTTAGCAAGAGTAGCCTATATATATTTTTTTCATGGGAGGTTTCTTGTAAAGCAGTGTTTATAGTAACAGAAATAAATGAAGTGCCTATTGATTTATAAATGAATGTGTTGCTATCCACATATATATATTTTACTTGTTTTGATACTCATATTTTCCAATTGCTGCTAACCATACAATTTCCATCCTACACCATGAAAATCTGTAGTGAGGAAATGATAAAGGCTTCCATTGTTGACCTCTCCTTTTTAAAATGCGATGTGCCTGGCTGTCATGCTAATCCAACAGTTTCAATACATTTTCAGGCACAGACGGTTTATGCCGATCAGGCATTTTGTTTATTATTTAGGCATGAGAGAGTATTGGAGACAGAGACAGCCAGTCATTTATTATTCTTAAAATGAAGTCCAGCAGTAACACCCTCTGTCTCTCAATGCAGGTTTCCTATTAAGTAATCAGCAGAGCTCAAGCAGAAATGTAAATACATGCCTACATTTCTATATATTCCCTGTGTAAATTGCATTTGAGGTCTTCTTGATGTCAAGGCTAAAAAGGTTGGATTGCAGTTCAGCAAACTGAATCTTTAGTATGGAATATACAACCTAGCTAAATTCAATGGGACTTTGAAAATACAGTACCTCTGATAACCACATTTTGCAAAAAAGTCCAACATATATGTATATAAATAACAATTATATTTGTGTATAGATTAAAGGTCTTAATATTGCATTATGCAAAATATATAGAACATATTTTTTATATATATATGTATATATATACACTGTGACAGACTCAACTAGAGTGACCACATGTCCCGGTGTTCTGCCATATAGTGTCCTCCTATCGGATAGTGTCCGCTCCGTACTGCGCAGGCGCAGCGCTTGCGCAGTACGGAGCAGAAGGAGATGCCGAAAATGTCCGAAGTTGATCAGCTGACCATCAGCTGTACACGGCGCTTCGGCAGTTCTTAGCGATGGCAGTGTAAGAGGGCCCCTCGCGGGCTCGCTTCGCTCGCCACGCTTCGGGCACGGCCTCGCTGCGCTCGGCAACTATATATTCTCACTCTATGTCCACTTGGATAGTAGGGAATGATCCTGGACATAGGGTGAGAATAACAGCGCAGGCGCCGTGTACAGCTGATGATCAGCTGTTAAACTTCGGAGACTTTCGGCGTCTCGTTTGTCCTCCGTACTGCGCCTGCGCAGTACAGGGAGGACACTATATGATAGGGGACTCTATTTGACAAGACACCGGATTGCTCGGGACAGTCCCGTAATTGGCAGCTCTGTCCCAGGTCCCGGGCACCCTCATTCCGGGACAATACAGTGTGCCGGAAATGCCCCCTGGCCCTGGGCCGATCTGATACCCCCTAAAATAGCCCTTGCATCACCGCTGTCACTCACTGTCAGCCTGTGGTGGACCCCTGGCTGGCAGAGACCCCTTTTACTTTGTTCACCACGGCCGCTGGCTCACTGCCCAAACTGGTTGCTAGCTGCCGCCTGCCTGGCGTCTAGCAACCAGTGACGTCACGAGGAGGAGAGAGGCTCCAGCATTCACAGCGGAGGAGGATTTAACTTCCTCCTCCTCCCCACTCACTGCTTAGCTGCACCCACCTCCTCCCTGCATCTTCTCGAGTCCAGGCAGGCAGAAGAAGAAATATCTGAGGCACTGACTGCAATGCAGAAATGGAGAGATGCGTTTAGGTAGAAAGGCAATTAAATTCCAAAGCACTCACCAACAGATAAGAGATTGGGGTTAAAATCCTCATTCAGCTCTTGCCAAGCAGCCATTGTTCTGTGCTGAACTGTCAGCACTTCACAGCAGCGCAGAGTGTGTGTCAGCCTGGAGCTAGCAAGCCTATCAGTGCACTGTTCAGAGAGTACGGTCGGCAGATAAGGGAGAGGACACTGACAGAGGACATGACACCCTCGGAGTGATGGAAGGAGGATACATCCTTAGTTATCAGGGCAGGGTTCATGCTGGGACTTGTAGTCCTTCACTTTTGGGGGATGTGACCCCCCCCAAAAGTGAAGGACTACAGGTCCCAGCATGAACCCCTCAGAGCTGAAGATGTGACACCCCCCTGGCCTCCCGCATGGGAGGAGTCACATCAGCAGCGAGAGGGGCGTTCACTTTCCCAGGGCTCAGGTGTGTTGGACTGGTGGCAGGCTGCGGTTGGCAAGTGACACTGCATCTGGTGGCAGGCTATGGGTGAAAAGTGGCACACTGTATCTGGTGGCAGGCTATGGGTGGAAAGTGGCACACTGCATCTGGTGGCAGGCTATGTGTGGAAAGTGGCCCACTGCATCTGGTGGCAGGCTATGTGTGGCAGGTGGAACACTGCATCTGGTGGTAGGCAATAGTGACAAGTGACACGCTGCATCTGGCGGCAGGCAATGGTGGCATGTGACAAGCTGCATCTGGGTGCAAGCGATGGTGGCAAGTAAAAAGCTGCATCTGGGTGCAAGTGATGGTGGCAAGTAACTAGCTGCATCTGGGGGCAGGCGACAATGACAATTGGCACGCTGCATCTGGTGGCAAGTGACAAGCTCATGGTTCCCACTGATTCTGCATTATGGTGAGTTGAACTATTTCATTATATATTACAATGTAGCACAACACCAGCCATTCGCCCGACAAATCACCCCTGTCAAACCCCGAGACTACATTCCCCCAAACCCCCTCCTCATCAATTTTTGGGAAGGAGGGGTTGTGTCTTATTGCTAGTTTGGAAATGTGGTCATCTTAGACACAACTAGGACAGGGGCTTATGGAGAGGACTTTGGGCAAGCCTCCTTCCCACTGATTATGGCCCATGGAGAGAGCAGATCATTCAATAATGATAGACAACAACGTAATGGACGCAGACAGCCTCATTTTGAATAATTTTCTGAATAAGGACAATAAAGCTTCCCTTCTGGAGTGGATGAAAAGGTGTAATATTAATCTTTTACAGGGTAATGGTCAGCGGGAATATGGTGGCCCACCTGCAGACTGGATTAGAGAGGCTCCTTCACTTGGGACAAAAATATTTATCAACAATATCACTCAAGAAATCCATGAAGATAAATAAATTCCACTGTATCAGGCTGCTGGGACATTGTATGTGTTCTGATGACTTGTCTAGTGGACAGAATACACAAGTTTGTGTCTCTCCCATTGTCAATTGGGTCACCTATTGTTTCTATCTGTCTGCTAGTATTGTGTCCACTCCACCGTGTTAACAAACTATTGTGGGGTATTATATGTTTTTTAATTAGATTACTGGTTAATTAAGATCACTGTTAGTTGCTAGCTGTTAATTGGATTTGTGTTTAAAGCTGCATTGTCATGCAAATATCCTGAAGAGGGGCATATCCTCCTGTGGAGTATAAAGTATGTGTCTGCTTTTCAATAAACAGTCATTCCTTTGGAGTTTGCCTCAACATCTTGTCTGTGTATGATGCTTGGGGTAAAAAAAGTGCTGATATTTTCTCTCTGCTGGAACGGTTTGGAATGCAGGAGGCACTATTTGTCGGGAGGAAGCACCCAAGTTGTGTGTCACAGCGGTTCTGTCACATATATATAGCATAGCATATTATCTATGTTTTATATATTTTGCATAATGCGATATTAAGATTTTTAAAATGTTTGCAAATTGTGGTCATCAGAGGTATATTCAGAGTCCCATTGAATTTGGCTAGGTTATATGTACTGTATATATCAGGATGATAGCCTAATAGACCACACTCATGTAAGGATTGACAACACCCCATCCTCCAATACTTTGTGAAACTTGCACTTCAGTATAGGTGAAACCAAGCTCAGACTGGACAATATAGATTAGGAGTGGGCAACCCTGGAGTTCCACTGAACCATATTGAGGAGATCAATGATCACCATGGTGCAGCACACTTAAAAAAAAAAGAAAACCTAGCAAGGTCCCATTGAAAAAAAATAAAGAAGGTTTAAAGAGTTCAGGGGTAAATAGCAAAGAAACTGTAGTATATAATACATAGTGCAGGTTATGTCCAGGAATAAGTAACACAGAGTTCAGGGGGCAGAAGAATATAACAAAAGAACAGTAGAGTGTAATGCAGAGTTCAGGGGTAAGTAGTAGGTAATACAGAGTCCAGATGTAAGTAGTAAGCACATTTCTCCCTCCCTCCACTTGTAAAATTTTACTCACCAGACCTCAGATGCAGAGCCCCCCGGCAGAGTGAGGGAAGTCTTGCCAGATCAGAGACAAGGAGGGCCCCAGGGCTGTCTTGGACTCTGCATTTACATTGCCACTCTGATCTGAGGTTTTAGGGGTGGCAGGCAGGATCAGGAGCTGGCAGCAAAGCAGGGTCAACCACAACCTTCTTATCTTATGTCCGGGTTGATCGCAATTGACAGGTTGACGACCCTAGATGTATATTATATCTTTAGACTAATGTGCGTTTGCATGGTCCTGTTTTGACAATCTTCCTCGCCCATCATCCGGTTCGGTTCGCACCAGAACCCGCGAACGGACTGAAAGTTCGCACGAACGTTAGAACCCCATTGACGTCTATGGGACTCGAACGTTCGAAATCAAAAGTGCTCATTTTAAAGGCTAATTTGCATGGTATTGTCCTAAAAAGGGTTTGGGGACCCGGGTCCTACCCCAGGGGACATGTATCAATGCAAAAAAAACTTTTAAAAACGGACGTTTTTTCGGGAGCAGTGATTTTAATGATGCTTAAAGTAAAAAAAAAAAAGTGAAATATTCCTTTAAATATCGTACCTGGGGGGTGTCTATAGTATGCCTGTAAAGTGATGCGTGTTTCCCATGTTTAGAACAGTCCCTGCACCAAATGTCATTTTTAAAGGAAAAAATCTCATTTAAAACTGCTTGCGGGTTTAATGTCATGTCGGGTCATGGCAATATGGATGAAAATCAGTGAGACAAACGGCATGGGTACCCCCCAGTCCATTACCAGGCCCTTTGGGTCTTGTATGGATATTAAGGGGAACCCCGCACCCAAATTAAAATAAGGAAAGGTGTGGGGCCACCAGGCCCTATATACTCTGAACAGCAGTATACAGGCGGTGCAAACAAGACAGGGACTGTAGGTTTGTTGTTAAGTAGAATCTGTTTGTAATTTTGAACATTTTTAACGTGTTTAGCTCCAGCCAAAAAATCTTTTCTAAGCTTTTTGGAAAACATAGGGAAGGGTTATCACCCCTGTGACATTTGTTTTGCTGTCTTTCCTCCTCTTCAGAAGATTTCACCTCACTTTTTTGTCCCAATGAAAAATGTTTTTTGAAAATTTGGGTTTTTTTGTGGAACAAGGATTGGAAAGCATCAGTGGAAAGGAGAAATTGTTTTCCCATATTAACTCTTACAGGAGAGAATTTCCCTTCCTAGGGGTAGATTTCATCTCACTTCCTGTTGTCTCCTTCCGTTTGCAAGTAGGAGTCGTTTGTAAGTTAGATGTTTGAAAGTAGGGTCCTGCCCTATATACTCAGCAGAAATTTGGGCCTTAGGTGTTGCTGTGGCCACAACATTGTAAGCCCTCACAGGGCCCTGCTGTGAAATATTAGATCAAGAATTGTAATTACATGCCCCTGTTGAACAGGAGCTGAAAAATTAGGCCTTAGGCACTGGTGCTGGTGCCACAACACTGCAACCCCTCACAGACACTCTAGTTGGAACGCAGGAACGAGCCCTGCTGCAAAGTATTGCTTCAAAAATTGTAATTACACGCCCCTGTTAGACAGGGGCAGAAAAATTGGGCCTTAGGCACTGGTGCTGGTGCCACAACACTGCAACCCCTCACAGACACTCTAGTTGGAACGCAGGAACGAGCCCTGCTGCAAAGTATTGCATCAAAAATTGTAATTACACGCCCCTGTTAGACAGGGGCAGAAAAATTGGGCCTTAGGCACTGGTGCTGGTGCCACAACACTGCAACCCCTCACAGACACTCTAGTTGGAACGCAGGAACGAGCCCTGCTGCAAAGTATTGCATCAAAAATTGTAATTACACGCCCCTGTTAGACAGGGGCAGAAAAATTGGGCCTTAGGCACTGGTGCTGGTGCCACAACACTGCAACCCCTCACAGACACTCTAGTTGGAATGCAGGAACGAGCCCTGCTGCAAAGTATTACATCAAAAATTGTAATTACACGCCCCTGTTAAACAGGGGCTGAAAAATTGTGCCTTAGGCACTGGTGGTGGCGCCCAGAACCAAAAATGTTCTTACAAGCTATCAGCGTGATGATTGAGGAGGAAGAGGATAATTACTCAGGGATAGTCACTCAGCATCAGCATAGGCAGTCTTTGAAGGGATCTGAGATTTCAAAAAAAATTATTCGGTTACATCAGCATCAGGTGCTTGGTAGCTGGTGGTGATCCAAGACTCATTCATTTTTATGAAGGTCAGCCGATCGACCGAGTCGGTGGACAGACGCACCCTGTGATCGGTTACCACGCCTCCAGCAGCACTGAATGTGCGTTCCGAAAGAACGCTGGATGCAGGACAGGCCAGTAGCTCAATTGCATACTGTGCAAGCTCTGGCCAGTGATCCATCCTCCAGACCCAGTAACCCAGAGGATTTTCGGTGGGAAAGGTGTCCAAGTCTGATCTTGCCCCTAGGTATTCCTGCACCATGTAAAACAGACGCTGGCGATGGTTGCTGGAACCGATCATACCTTGGGGCTGCGGACCAAAAAATTGTCTGAACGCATCGGTCAGACGGCCACCTTCTCCACCGCTCCTTCTTTGACTGACCGAAGCCTCAGCAACACGTTGTCCAGAAACAGGAGTTTGTAACCTCCCAGTCTCTGGGAACGCGTTGCACAGACCTTTCTGCAAGGCCTCCCGAAGATGTTTCATCCTCTGCTCCCTCTGCGATGGCAAGATAAGGTCCGCAACCTTACCCTTGTAACGTGGATCAAGGAGGGTTGCCAGCCAGTATTGGTCCTTCTCCTTGATACCACGAATACGAGGATCCTTACGCAGGCTTTGCAGGATCAGGGAGGCCATGCAGCGTAGGTTTGCTGAGGCATTCGGTCCGGAGTCCTCTGGGTCACTAAGAACGACATGGTCCGCAGCCACCTCCTCCCAGCCACGTACAAGTCCATGTGTTTCTTGGGACTGATCCCTTAAAGACTGCTGCTGATGCTGAGTGCCAGGCTCCACCTCCATACTGACACAATCTTCCTCCTCCTCCTCTTCCTCCTCGTCCTCTTCCTGTGTGATCGGCGGGCACGCAGGAACACTGTCTGGATAAAGGGGGTCTTGAGAGCTAAGGAAGTCCTCCTCTTCCTGCCTCTGTTCTGCCTCAAGTGCCCTGTCCATTATTCCACGCAGCGTGTGCTCCAACAGGTGGACAAGGGGGACAGTGTCACTGATGCATGCACTGTCACTGCTCACCATCCTCGTGGCCTCCTCGAATGGTGACAGGACAGTGCATGCATCCCTGATCATGGCCCACTGGCGTGGGGAAAAAAAACCAAGCTCCCCTGACCCTGTCCTGGTGCCATAGTCGCACAGGTACTCATTGATGGCCCTCTGCTGCGTGTGCAGCCGCTGCAGCATGGCCAACGTTGAGTTCCACCTGGTGGGCATGTCACAGATTAGGCGGTTCTTGGGCAGGTTAAACTCCTTTTGGAGGTCCGTCAGCCGAGCACTGGCATTATATGACCGGCGGAAATGCACACAGACTTTCCTGGCCTGCCTCAGGACATCCTGTAAGCCCGGGTACCTGCCCAAGAACCGCTGCACCACCAAGTTAAGGACGTGAGCCAAACAGGGCACATGGGTCATTTGTCCCTGTCGGAGGGCAGAGAGGAGGTTGGTGCCATTGTCGCAAACCACCATTCCTGCCTTAAGTTGGCGTGGCGTCAACCACCTCTGAACCTGCCCCTGCAGAGCTGACAGAACCTCTGCCCCAGTGTGGCTCCTGTCCCCCAAGCACACCAGCTCAAGCACCGCATGGCATCTTTTGGCCTGCGTACTTGCGTAGCCCCTTGAACGCCTACGGAGCACTGCTGGTTCCGAGGAAGAGGCCATGGAGGAAGAAGAAGAGGAGGGGGTGGAGGAGAGAGGTGTGTCACAATCAGCATTTTGGAGGCGTGGTGGCGGAACAACCTCCAACACTACTGCACCTTGTCCTGCATCCTTCCCAGCTGCCAGCAGAGTCACCCAATGCGCCGTGAAACTTAGGTAACGTCCCTGTCCATGCCTGCTGGACCATGAGTCAGCGGTAATATGCACCTTACCGCTGACCGCCCTGTCCAGCGAGGCATGGACATTGCCTTCCACATGCCGGTAGAGAGCCGGAATCGCCTTCCGTGAGAAAAAGTGGCGTTTGGGTACCTGCCACTGAGGAACCGCACATTCCACAAACTCACGGAAGGGGGCAGAGTCTACCAACTGAAAAGGCAGCAGTTGAAGTGCTAGCAATTTTGCCAAGCTAGCATTCAACCGCTGGGCATGTGGATGGCTGGGAGCAAACTTCTTTCGGCGGTGCAGCAGCTGGGGCAGGGAAATTTGCCTGGTACAATCTGACGTCGGTGTACCAAAAGCAGATTGCCCACAAGTACTTGGCTGTGACACACCTAATTCTACACCTTCATTCCTCTCACTGCAGGTCTCAGAGAGGACTGAAGGTCTAGTGGGGTTGGAAATCTCAGCTGATGAGGAGCAAGGAGAGATCCTCTTTGTTCTTTGGTGTGGGTCTTTTAGATACGCTTGCCAACGAACTGCATGGCCGGTCAACATATGTCTGGTCAAGCATGTGGTACCCAAGCGGGAGATGTTTTGGCCACGCGAGATACGCTTGAGACATATGTTGCAAATAGCAGCGGTGCGATCTGATGCACTTGTCTCAAAAAAGGCCCACACCAAATAACTTTTTGAATAACGCGCAGAGACTGCAGCGCCCTGCACATGTGGAGCTTTGGGGTGTGATGCAGTCAATGTGCTGCCCTTAGGCTGGCCCCTGGAGGGCATCCTGCCTCGTTGGTGATGTGCCGCCGCCTCCTCCTCCTCCTCCTCCTCCTCCTCTCTCCTATCAGGCACCCACGTTGAGTCAGTGACCTCATCATCCCCTCCCTCCTCATCACTGGAGCAAACCTGGCAGTATGCTGCAGCAGGGGGAGCATGACTGCCAGATTGCTGTCCTTCTTGGGCACCCCCTCTGTCCGTGCTCATGTTACTGCCTTCATCGAGCTCAGTATCGTCATCAGAGCCTTCCAAACGCTGGGCATCCTCCTGAAGCATGTACCCAACACTGTGGTCAAACAGTTCGAGGGAATCCTCATGAGGACATGGTGGAGCTAGGGAAGGAGTCACTGATGACATTGAGCTGAGGGAAGAGGCCGCTGCTTTGCCAGACAAAGCACCCTGGGCATGGGTGAGAGAGGATGAGGAGGATGAGGACGGCTTGGTCATCCACTCGACCAAGTCTTCCGTATGTTGCGGCTCAACACGGCCAGCTGCCGAAAAAAAGGCCAAGCGTGTCCCATGGCCACGTGCTGATGAGGATGCACCGTCTCCACGACCAGCACTAGACACAGAGCCTGCTTGCCCTCTCTTATTGGCTTGTGACTGTCTGCCTCTCCTTCTTGGCCTTCCAGACATACTAATGGCCTGTAGCTGCACTAAGCTGGGATAGAACACCTGTAATTTTCTTCAGGTAGCTTTATATACTGTAACCAGACAAGCCTGCCTGTCAGTAGGAAGATAACAGGAACGGATCTAGCTGAACACTGTGAGCAGGACGCACTGTACTAAATGTAAATAGTCTAGCTGCCTGACCGTGGTACTAATAGGATCAAATAGAACACCTGTAATTTTCTTCAGGTAGCTTTATATACTGTAACCAGACAAGCCTGCCTGTCAGTAGGAAGATAACAGGAACGGATCTAGCTGAACACTGTGAGCAGGACGCACTGCACTAAATGTAAATAGTCTAGAAGATAACAGGAACGGATCTAGCTGAACACTGTGAGCAGGACGCACTGCACTAAATGTAAATAGTCTAGAAGATAACAGGAACGGATCTAGCTGAACACTGTGAGCAGGACACACTGCACTAAATGTAAATAGTCTAGAAGATAACAGGAACGGATCTAGCTGAACACTGTGAGCAGGACGCACTGCACTAAATGTAAATAGCAGGAACGGATCTAGCTGAACACTGTGAGCAGGACGCACTGCACTAAATGTAAATAGTCTAGAAGATAACAGGAACGGATCTAGCTGAACACTGTGAGCAGGACGCACTGAACTAAATGTAAATAGCAGGAACGGATCTAGCTGAACACTGTGAGCAGGACGCACTGCACTAAATGTAAATAACAGGAACGGATCTAGCTGAACACTGTGAGCAGGACGCACTGCACTAAATGTAAATAGCAGCAACGGATCTAGCTGAACACTGTGAGCAGGACGCACTGCACTAAATGTAAATAGCAGGAACGGATCTAGCTGAACACTGTGAGCAGGACGCACTGCACTAAATGTAAATTGCAGGAACGGATCTAGCTGAACACTGTGAGCAGGACGCACTGCACTAAATGTAAATAGTCTAGAAGATAACAGGAACGGATCTAGCTGAACACTGTGAGCAGGACGCACTGCACTAAATGTAAATAGCAGGAACGGATCTAGCTGAACACTGTGAGCAGGACGCACTGCATTAAATGTAAATAGTCTAGATAGAAGATAACAGGAACGGATCTAGCTAAACTGAATACAGTGTATATATATATATATGCAACACCTGGGATGCATATATATACACAATACACTGTAAGTGCAGCTAACTGACTGACTGTTCTGCCTAATCTATCTAACTCAAATCAAATGACACTGTCTCTCTCTCTCTCTATCTCTCAGCACACCGGAACACACACTACACAGGGCCGCCGTGCAGGCGGCCTTATATAGTGTGGGGTGTGTACTAAATCCCCTGAGCCATAATTGGCCAAAGCCACCCTGGCTTTGGCCAATTACAGCTCTCTCTACTGACGGCGCTGTGATTGGCCAAGCATGCGGGTCATAGTGCATGCTTGGCCAATCATCAGCCAGCAATGCACTGCGATGCCGCAGTGAATTATGGGCCGTGACGCGCCACACGAATTTAGCGCGAACGGCCCATATCGTTCGCAATTTGGCGAACGGGCGAACAGCCGATGTTCGAGTCGAACATGGGTTCGACTCGAACACGAAGCTCATCCCTATTCCCTACCATAAAATGAGGTGATAATAACATTTCAGGTGAAACCTTCACAGATCAGTCTGATCAGCCGTCTGTTTTATGGTATACTCTAATTCCAGGTTGTTTTGCAAACAAAACCAACTTGCCAAAACTATTATTTGTAATATATATATACTATATATTAAAGCAGGAACTAAACCCTCCTATCGTTTACAGCCGAAGCTGCCATCTTAGTCCCTATTTCAGGGTTTTTTCAACAAGGGTTCCTCCAGAAGTTGATAGGGATTCCCTGAGCAATGAGCAATTTCTGCCTCTCAGATAAGTTCCCACTGACACCTAAGATCTTTTTAGCTATCTGTAAGGGGGGTCATTTTCCCAATGCCCACAAGTGTTCATCCTACTGACCATCACACTAATGTATTATGAGTTGTAGATATAGTAATAGTTAGCAGGGGTTCCTTAACCCCCCTGGCGGTATTCCCGAGTATGGCTCGGGGTAGATTTTAAGTACCAAAAGCGGTAACCCCGAGCCAGACTCGGGATCGCATCGCAGGATCCATGTAGAGGATACTTACCTTGTCCCCTGGATCCTGCGATGTCTCCCCGCTGTGATCTGCGTGCCGAGCTCCGTTCCCTGCGAGCGTTGCGACGCACGGGGAGGGAGTTCGGCGCCAAATTCAAAAAGTAAAAAACACAGTATAGATACAGTATACTGTAATCTTACAGATTACAGTACTGTATCAAATAATTACACATCCCCTTTGTCCCTAGTGGTCTGTCCAGTGCCCTGCATGCAGTTTTATATTATAAATACTGTTCTTTCTGCCAGGAAACTGGAGATTTTCCATAGCAACCAAAAAATGTCCGTTTACGTCAAAAGTGCTATTAGACCAGCTAGAAAACAGAGATAATAAATTAGAATCACTTGCAGAATTGAGCGATAGTGATTTGTGGGGAAATTCGTCATCAAACACTAAAAGTAATGACAGCGACAATTCTGCAACTGAGCAAATTTCAGTGTTTTTGATTTGATATCATTATTGAATATTTTTTATTATTATTATATTATTATTTGTTATAATTATTTATAGTTATTTATTATATTATAATTTTTTATTTCGTTTTTCAAACTTTATCATATCCGGGATGTCTACTAAACTCTTGTTTGGACAGATTTAAGTGAGTCATTCCTAAGAATTACAGGCCTACAATATAAAACGCCAAATTTCCGTGCTTTCCGTACAAATAATTGTACCGCTTTCAGCATCAAGAATCTGAAATAATCATACCGCCAGGGAGGTTAAAGTGATTGTAAAGTTTTTTTGTTTTTTTTTTAAATAACAAACATGTATTTTTTTACCTGCTCTGTGAAGTGGATTTGCATAGGGCAGCCAAGATCCTCCTCTTCTCGGGTCCCTCTTCGCTGCTCCTGGCCCCTCCCTCCTGTCGAGTGCACCCACAGCAAGCAGCTTGCTATGGGAGCACCCAGGCCGAGCTGCAGCTCCATGTGTCCATTCAGACACAGAGCTGTGGTTCCGCCCTACCCCCTCTCTCTCCTGATTGGCTAAATGACTTTTATTGACAACAGCGGGGAGCAAAGGGCGCCACTGCTGCATCTCAGCCAATTAGGAGGGAGAGTCCTGGATGACCGAGGGACTCGTGGAGATCACTGGATAGAGATGCATTGAGATAAAAAAGCTTCTGCTTTTACAGCCCCTTTAACCTCCCTGGCGGTATGATTATTTCAGATTTTAGGTGCTGAAAGCGGTACCATTATTTTGCACAGAAATTTGGCGTTTTATATTGTAGGCCTGTAATTCTTAGGAATAGTTCACTTAAATCTGTCCAAACAAGAGTCTAGTAGACATCCCGGGTATGATAAAGTGTGAAAAACGAAATAAAAAATTATAATATAATAAATAACTATAAATAATTAAAACACATAATAATAATATAATAATAATAAAAATTATCTAATAATGTAATCAAAGCAAAAACACTGAAATTTGCTCAGTTGCAGAATTTTAGCTTTTATTACTTTTAGTGTTTGATGAGGGATCTCCCCACAAATCACTATCGCTCAATTCTGCAAGTGATTATAATTTATTATCGCTTTTTTCTAGTTGGTCTAAAACCACTTTTGATGTAAAGAGACAGTTTTGGTTGCTATGGACAATCTCCAGTTTCCAGGCAGAAAGAACAGTTTTATATATATAAAACTGCATGCAGGACACTGGGCAGACTACTAGGGACAAAGGGGATGTGTAGTTATTTGATACAGTACTGTAATCTGTAAGATTACAGTATGCTGTATCTATACTGTGTGTTTCACTTTTGAATTTACCGCCGAACTCCGTCCCCGTGCGTCGCAACGCTCGCAGGGAACGGAGCTCGGCACTGTGAATCGAGCGAGACACAGCGGCTCGCCGATCACAGCGGGGAGACGTCGCAGGATCCAGGGGAGAAGGTAAGTATGCTCTTCCTGGATCCTGCGATGCAAGCCCGAGTCTGGCTCGGGGATACCGCTTTTGGTATGTAAAATCCACCCCGAGCCAGACTCGGGAATACCGCCAGGGGGGTTAAGAATGGAAAGTTATTTCAAGGGTTGCTCTGTGTTGAAAAGGTTGAGAAAGGCTTCCCTTATTTGATCAGAATTTGACATGGTGCTGCACATGTGATCAGTTAGGACATCAGTCATTTTATGGCTTGACAACCGTCCATGCCTTGGAGGCAACTGATTTGAGAAACAGATCCACTTTAAGAAAACTAAGCTGTAGTGTAAAGGGATTTTCTAACCTATTCTTAAAAGTCTTGGAAACTTGTAAAGCTAAAGGGATACATTTTTTATATATACAGTGGATATAAAAAGTCTACACACCCCTGTAAAAATGTCAGGTTTCTGTGATGTAAAAAAATGAGACAAAGATGAATCATTTCAGAACTTTTTCCACCTTTAATATGATCTATAAACTGTACAACTCAATTGACCAACAAACTGAAATCTTTTAGGTGGAGCGAAATAAAAATAAGAAAAATAAAATAATATGGTTGCATAAGTGTGCGCCCCCCCAAACTAATATTTTGTCGAAGCACCTTTTGATTTTATTACAGCACTCAGTCTTTTTGGGTATGAATCAATCAGCATGGCACATCTTGACTTAGCAATATTTGCCCACTCTTCTTTGCAAAAACACCCCAAATCTGTCAGATTGCGAGGGCATCTCTTGTGAACAGCCCTCTTCAGATCACCCCACAGATTTTCAATGGGATTCAGGTCTGGGCTCTGGCTGGGCCATTCCAAAACGTTATTCTTCTTCTGGTGAAGCCATTCCTTTGTTGATTTGGATGTATGCTTTGGGTAGGTGTCACGCTGAAAGATGAAGTTCCTCTTCATGTTCAGCTTTCTAGCAGAAGCCTGAGGGTTTTGTGCCAATATGGACTGGTATTTGGAACTGTTCTTAACTCTCTCTACCTTGACTAAGGCCCCTGTTTCAGCTGAAGAAAAAGAGCCCCAAATATGATGCTGTCATCACCATGCTTCACGGTGGGTATGGTGTTCTTTTGGTGATGTGCAGTGTTCCAAAGATATCATTTGGAATTATGGCCAAAAAGCTTAACCTTTCTTTCCTCAGACCATAACACATTTTCTCATATGTTTTGGGAGACTTCAGATGTGTTTTTGCAAAATTTAGCCAGGCTTGGATATTTTTCTTCGTAAGAAAGGGCTTCCATCTTGCCACTCTACCCCATAGCCCAGACATATGAAGAATACGGGAGATTATTGTCACATGTACCACACAGCTAGTACTTGCCAGATATTACTGCAGCTCCTTTAATGTTGCTGTAGGCCTCTTGGCAGCCTCCCTGACCAGTTTTCTTCTCATCTTTTCATCAATTTTGGAGGGACGTCCAGTTCTTGGCAGGGCTGGACTGGGACACACATGTGGCCCTGGAATTCAACCAGACTGGCCCACTTTAATTTTGAGTGTCCCTATCAGCACCCCCTTACATCAAAGTGTCCCCATCAGCACCCCCTTACATCAAAGTGTCCCCATCAGCACCCCCTTACATCAAAGTGTCCCCATCAGCACCCCCCTTCACATCAGAGTATCCTCAAGAGCACCCCCTTACATCAGAGTGTCCCCATCAGCACCCACTTACATCAGAGTGTCCCCCCCTCTCCTCCACCTCCCATGTGTACTCACAGTTCTGAAGGCAGCCTCTCGTTCCTCTCTCCAGTCATGTGATAAGTGACAAGTGATAAGGGGAGAGAGGAAGGGAAATCTGCCGGCTGTCTATCTCCCCCTGCAGGCTGGAGGGAGCAGAAAGCCTAATCATCTCTCCAGCAAGTGTAGGCAGCTGCTCCTTGGTGACAGGAGTGAAATCACCATCACTCACTGTCAGTGAGGAGCGGCTCCAGGACTGTGCCTGACTGGCCCACTGAGCCATCGGCCCACCGGGAAACTCCCTGTAGTCCCAATGGCCAGTACATGCCTGGTTCTTGGTAATGTCACTGTTGTGCCATATTTTCTCTACTTGATGATAACTGTCTTCACTGTGTTCCATTGTATATCTAATGCCTTGGAAATTCTTTTGTACCCTTCTCCTTTTAACAATGAGATCCCTCTGATGCTTTGGAAGCTCTCTGCGGACCATGGCTTTTGCTGTAGGATGTGACTAAGAAAATGTCAGGAAAGACCTACTAGAGCAGCTGAACTTTATTTCGGGTTAATCAGAAGCACTTTAAATGATGGCCGGTATGTACTGACTCCTATTTAACATGAGTTTGAATGTGATTGCTTAATTCTGAACACAGCTACATCCCTAGTGATAAACGGGTGTGCACACTTATGCAACCACATTATTTTACTTTTTTTATTTTTACTCCCCCCCCCCCCCAAAAGATTTCAGTTTGTTTTTCAACTGAGTTGTACAGTTTATAGGTCACATTAAAGGGGGGGGGGTTCTGAAATGATTTATCTTTGTCTCATTTTGTTACATCACAGAAACCTGACATTTTAATAGGGGTGTGTAGACTTTTTATATCCACTGTATATACTCTCTTTGAGTTTTCATAATTTTATCCGATTGAATTTGTGTCAATTTTATTTTAAGCACAGGTGTCTGCGTAACTCATTTAATTACTATTAAAACAAACCATAAATATTGAGTTCATCCAGCATTTCTATCTGGATTATTATTTTTCTGCTTCCTACAAAAGATTTGCCAACTGCTTCTGACTTGTTTGTCACATCCACTAAGTACAGTTCATGTCAGCACAATCTCTTTATCTTATAACTCAGCTCTGTAATTAATTTTGCCAGGAATAATAATTTCCAGTGCAGCTGCTCAAATGAAACCCAAGGGAGTGATGCTTTATCATTTCTCATGAAAGCAAAACTTTCTTTGTAAGTCTTTTTTCATTTAAAAGCAAAAAAAATATACTTCTGTATGATAATTAAGAGAACTATAATTATCATCTGAAATTTTATGTAGTGTAACGTTACATCTAATTGAACACAGCTATGTATTTCAACATCCATCTATATGAGTATAAAACGAAATAATAAAGGACAATTCCAAGATAAGATTGGCGAATCAGGTTGATTGTATTGTATGAATTAACCTTTCCACCCCGGCCCAGTTCCACCGACTGAATCATTTAAAGCTAAACTCCAGTAAAACAGCTAAATACACAGATGAAATGTATACAGTTTCTGTTTAAACTGGAAATTCCTTTAAAGTTAAAGTGTTACTAAACCCACGACAGTAAAATCCATCTGTATCTGCAGTAAAGCATGCTTGTTATACTCACTGTGGAATCTAAGGGGTTAATCCTTCGCATTGTGTAAAAAAAGGCTGTTTGATCCCGTCTTCTCTGATCCTCCCCTTCTTCCACTGTCCCCAATCCATCTCCTGATAAGACAGAGCTTTTGGAGTCACTCTGCACATGCTCAGTTCGGTGTGCTAGAGAGTTTTTTTTGTTTTGTTTTTTTTTGTGAGGGTGCCTGTGATCAGCACAGGGCCAATCAGCACTGTCCAGACCGAGGGTCAGGGGTCTTGCAGCCTCGTAAGACAGTCAGCGGAGAATGAAAACTCTTCCTACAAGCTTTAACCAGACACTGATAGAAGTCACAAGACTGCTATATACTGCTAATGAGAAAAGGTATTTAGCGATTTATATTTACTAAAATAATTGCATTTCCATCTTCTGTGTACTGTTGGAGACCAGATATAGCGAATGCAGGGTCCTGGGTTTAATTTAATTTAATTTAATTTTGTAGGTTTTCTTAAACAGTACTGCTTGGACCTTGAAGAAGGGGACACACCCCGAAAGCTTGTCCTGAAAAATTGTATGTTAGTGCAAATAAAAAAAGTATCACGGACAGTACTCAATTTTCTCTTCTACATTTCCAAATCTTTAAAAATGTATTATTTTCCTTTTCTTTTAGACAAATATGAAAATAATTCCAGTGGCTATGGGCTCATTTCACATATTCATCAGGCTAATCTTATTTTCTTTGCAGAAAAAAAAAGTTAATTCCACTGAGTTCAATAGCTCAAGCTTAATAATAAACACACAGCTGAATTAGTCAGACGGGAGATTCATCCTTCTAATGTTACTTTTTCCTGTCTGCCTCGTTAGAGCTGTACAGAATTTTAATTATAGAAAGATAGACTAAAGGCAAACGCATTTGCTGCACTCTATTATTAAAATTAAAAAAAAAACACAGGGTGCAGCCTATATTACATGTAATTTTTTTAGAAAAAGTGAAAAAGAAATTAGGTAAAAATTGTAGAAACTTTCAAAACTAAAGCAAAATTGACCAAAACCATTACGGTTTCCTTTCAGAGAGAGCAAAAAAGCAGCATGCAAAATGCAGTAACCCACAGCAACCAGTCAGAAGCCATTTGTTATTCTTTTTACGCTAAAATGCTAAAAGTAGTAATATACTGTATCAGTATCTGTATGTAGCTGTTTACTCCTACCAGGGGGTGGCAGTTTTATGGAGTTAGGCTTTGAATAATTCTTACTTCACTACTTAGTGAGCCACTGGCCAAGAACAAGAATGCAGTCAGTGAACTTTAAAAGGGTCTACACTTTTTTCAGGTCAGTGACTCACTAACTAGTAATGGTAGATAGAGGAGACAGTCCCTGAGATTACACCTTTAACCACTTCAGCTCCGGAAGATTTACACCCCTTTAAGACAAGGCCATTTCTTGCAATACGGCACTGTGTTACTTTAACTGACAATTGCGCGGTCGTGTGACGCTGTACCCAAATAAAATGTATGTCCTTCGTTCCCACAAATAGAGCTTTCTTTTGGTGGTATTTGATCTGCAGTTTTTATTTTTTGCGCTATATACAAAAAAAAACAACAATTAAAAAAATATCTATCTATCTATATATATATATATATATATATATATATATATATATATATATATATATATATATATATATATATATATATATATAATTTTTTTTTTTTTTTTTTACTTTTTACTGTAAAGCAAAAAAAATATGTAAAAAATCTAATTTCTTCATTAATTTAGGCCAATATGTATTCTTCTACATATTTTTGGTAAAACAAATCCCAATCAGCATATATTGATTGGCTTGCGCAAAAGTTATAGCGTCTACAGACTTGGGGATATTTTTATGGAATTTTTATTTATTTTTTTCACTACTAATGGCGGTGATCAGCGACTTATAGCAGGACTGCGACATTGTGGCGAACAAATCGCACACTAAGTGACACTTTTTTGGGGACCAGTGACACTAATACAGTGATCAGTGCTAAAATATTTGCACTGTCACTGTACTAATGACACTGGCAGGGAAGGGGTTAACATCAGGGGAAAGCAAAGGGTCAAATGTGTTCCTAGGGAGTACTTGCTAACTGTGAGGGAGGTGCTTGTACTGTGGGAAGGCAAAGATCCGTGTTCCTGCTTAGCAGAACCACAGGATCACTACCTTCCCTTCTCAAAAAACAGCGATCTGCCTTGTTTACATCAGCCACCGTTTTGCTTCACTCGGAAATGATCAGCGGGTCCCGGCAGACATCGAGTCTGCCAGACCCGCTGATTGGCTCCCGCTGTGACCAAACACAGCTGGAGCAGGTCGCCAGTGACACGCGTGCGCACCCTGAACGTGCAGGATTACATACAGGTACGTGATTTTGCACAGGAGAGCCGCCTTGATACCATATAGGTACTGTATACAGTCAGCAAGCGGTTAAAACAGTTGTCAAAATCTCATATTGCCATATTTCCCTTTTAAGTACTGTTTAGCTAAGGGAATCTAAGCTAAGGGAATCTATTTATTTAAAAACATAAAATTGCTGTGTGAATGTCACAGCTATAGGGCGTTATCCCCATAATGTATCCAATATGTTTTTTTCCTATGATCTTCAGCTCCATCTAGAGGCTGTTAGCGAAATTTGGTTGTACGCAAAGCACACAGCCAAATCTCCTGTTTCTAACCATAATAACAATTTCGTCTAATGATATAATACCAATGCATCTCACCTTTTGATCGTATCCATCCTCTGGTGTGATCCCCAGCCATCCAATAAGACAAATAATCACATCCTCCTGCTTCCGGTTCCAAAAACCCACTGCCGCCAGCCTGTCTCAGCTGTCTGCATGAGTCACTTTATTAGCATATCCATAGGAGGTCCCACAGCTCGAGGGTTCGGCCTCCAACAGCCAAACACACCTCTTACAAAGCTTGTGACCTCACAGGATATGACCTCACAGGATGTAAGTGACCATATAAGGATTTAACAACAGAACACAAAACAACCAATGACTACAGGACATGATACAATATACTAAATGACGATGAGTAAAGTTCCTTGTGCATGGGAGATTATCTGCAGGTGTACGTCATGGCACCCCAAACATGTTGATCAAGCATACCAGGGGTGACAAGAGCAAAACACCTCTAAACCGATAATGTCTTTGCAGAGTGAACGCATCCCCACCAGACGATCGTTCTGTGCATTGCACAGGGGCCCTTTTGCTGGCGGACATGTCTTCTCTCCGCAAACACCTCTCTCCAAACACCAGTAAGTTTTCCACTACCTAACAGGTCTCAGCCAGCATCGATCTGCCCCAGTCAGCTCTTTAGAGCGGGCTGTGGTTGATCAGACACTGGGAGACTTATGACAACACATTAATATAAAATTTTCCACAACAAGGCCAATATGCAGTACTTTCCTAAAATACCACAATCAGGAAAACACTGCATTATGGCCACTAGATGGTGCTGTGGATCATAGGAAATAAACATACCGGACACATTACAGGGATTTTTTTTTTTGCAACAACTGTATTAATGCTGTGACATTTACAAAGCACCTTTTTTTTAAATTAATAGACTCCCTTAGTTTCAGATATATTAGGGAAAGTTGAAAATCTGTGTCAGTTGTTCTTTGCTTTATGTGTTCTTTTGGGGAATCTGTACTTTATTACCCATCCTGGAGACATGAGAAGATGTAAGAGGAGATATTTCCAAATTAAGGGAAAATCCCTCTTAGACACTTGTCAATGCATCAAGTGTCCCCATTAGAGGAACAGCCCTCTATTCTTTTTCTGGTGACAAGTCGGATTTTTGGATTTGGCTTAATTTTCACTTTGGCGACAATGGTCACCAGGGTTAACCTTCCAAGATTGGTAATGACAGCAATAAAAATGGACAAACCTTCGATTTGGCTTAATTTTCACTTTGGTGACAATGGTCACCAGGGTTGATCTCCGAAGGTTGGTAAAGACGGCAATAAAAATGGACAACCCTTCAATTTGGCTTAATTTTTGCTTTGGTGACAATGATCACCAGCGTTACTCTCCCAAAGTTGGCACAGACAGCAATAAAAATGGACAAAACTTCGATTTGGCTTAATTTTCGCTTTGGTGACAATGGTCACCAGCGTTAATCTCCCAAGGTTGGCACAGACAGCAATAAAAATGGACAAAACTTGAAACTCCTTATCAAAAATTATTAAAAAAAAAAAAAAGGTTATGGTGTTTTTGCTTTAGATGCACTTTAAAGAAGTCGTGCCTCTTATCTCAAACATGCAATAGGTCTTATCTAAAGAGGATTTCTCAGAAAAATATAAATCCTCTATATAGCTGTGAGCTGTGTCCCGTAGTAAGTGGAAAACCATAGATGCAGATATCTGGAGATACATTTGGCCAGAAATTGCATACTATTTCCTAGACACATATCACTGCCTCGCATCCAGATATATCAAGGATATGGATGTCTGTCAGGTCAGAGGCTGAAAATAAATTTATGAGGTAAGAAAATAATAACTGGAGAAAAGGACTGAGAACATTGAGATAAGTCTTACAAAACACATCATGAATATTC
This sequence comes from Aquarana catesbeiana, assembly GCF_042186555.1. Lineage (NCBI taxonomy): Eukaryota > Metazoa > Chordata > Amphibia > Anura > Ranidae > Aquarana > Aquarana catesbeiana. The sequence goes on along the minus strand of NC_133327.1, from coordinate 659,848,461 downwards.
CAGGGTGTATTGGCTTTCTTTTTGGATTTATTTTGTTCATTTTTTTTTTTTTGCATTTCATTGTCGGATTCAGTGCTGTGAAATATTTTGGGGCTTTAAAAATTCAGAACGAAATTAAGAATTTTAAATGATTAAAATAGAAGTGACAGCTTGAGAAAATACATTTTATGTAGCAAGTTGTAGCAAGTAAACCTCAGCAGAGTTGAGGCTCAAGAACTGGCTTTACTTTAGGTGAACCCCCTGCTCTGCTTGTGAAAGGCAAAGCAACAGGATTACTTAAAGAGGAATGGAACTCTGGAAGCTGTACCCAAGACCTGGCAAGTGGAGAACCACTAACTAGTCACCAGTAGTCTCCCTGCTGCTGACCTTTCCATGTTACTAACTTAATATGCCTTGTTCTGCACCGTATCTCTATATGGAGGTGGCCATCTTGGTAAAGGCAGGGTTTTGCTTCCTCGTGTCAGCACCTCCAGCAAGGAGAAGAGTGAGCAGCACAGTAGTGAAATCATCAAACCTCACTCCAAATTTCGTGATGCTAGCAGTCAGATGTAGCAGTGCCTTAGATCCCAAACTGCATTTACACTCATCAGCCACTTTATTAGGTACACCTTGCTAGTACCAGGTTAGACCCCCTTTTGCCTTCAGAACTACCTTACTTCTTCATAGCATAGATTCAACAAGGTGTTGGAAAAATTCGTCAGAGATTTTGGTCCATAGTGACATGATAGCATCACGCAGTTGCTGCAGATTTCTCGGCTGCACATCCCGTTCCACCACATCCTAAAGGTGCTCTATTGGATGAGATGTGGTGAGTGTGGAGACCATTGGAGTACAGGGACCTCATTGTCCAGTGGTGAGATGATTGGATCTTTGTGACATGGTGTATTATCCTGCTGGAAGGAGCCATCAGAAGATGGGGACACTGTAGTCATAAAGGGATGGACATGGTCAGCAACAATACTCAGGTTGTCCGTGGTGTTTAAACGATGCTCAATTGGTACTAAGGGGCCCAAAGTGTGCCAAGAAAATATCCCCCCCACCATTACACCCCCACCAACAGCCTGAACCGGTGATACAAGGCAGGATGGATTCATGTTTTCATGTTGTTTACTCCAAATTCTCCAAAGGGGGGAGGGTAGGGAGCCAACTAAATGAAGATACACATAGGGGTACCACCGGGTAATTGTCCACACACCCGAATCGAGTGAGAAAAAAAGGGAAGCATATGAAAAATTATGAAAACATATGAAAAAACTTTTTTGGTATAGTGCACAATTTTTTCATATAGTCCAAATTCTGACCCTACTTTCTAAATGTCGGAGATGAGATAGAGACTCATCAGACCAGGCAATGCTTTTCCAATCTTCTATTGTCCAATTTTGGTGAGCCTGTGTAAATTGTAGCCCCAGTTTCCTGTTCTTAGCTGACAGGAGTGGCACCCGGTGTGGTCTTCTGCTGCTGTAGCCCATCTGCTTCAAGGTTCAATGTGTTGTGCATTCAGAGACGGTATTCTGCATACCTTGGTTGTAACGAGTGGTTATTTGAGTTACTATTGCCTTTATATCATTTGGAAACAGTCTGCCCATTCCTCTGACCTCTGACATCAACACGGGATTTTCGTCTACACAACTGCCGCTCACTGGATATTTTTACTTTTTCAGATACTGCTCTGTAAACCCGAGAGATGGTTGTGTATAAAATCCTAGTAAATCACCAGTTTTTTAAATACTTAGACCAGCCTGTCTGGCACCAACAACCATGCCACATTCAAAGTCACTTAAATCTACTTCCTTCCCCATTCTGATGCTCGGTTTGAACTTCAGCAAGTCGTATTCACCACATCTAGATGCCTAAATGCATTGAGTTGCTGTCATGTGATTGGCTGATTAGCAATTTTTGATACCAAGCAATTGAACAGGTGTATCTAACAAAGTGGCCGGTGAGTGTATATACAGTGCCTTGAAAAAGTATTCATGTATCCTCGACATTTTCTACATTTTGCCATGTTACAGCCAAAAACGTAAATGTAGTTTATTGAGATTGTATGTGATAGATTAAAACAAAGTGGCACATAAATGTGAAGTGGAAGGAAAATTATAAATGGTTTTCAAATTTTTTTACAAATAAATATGTGAAAAGTGTGGCGTGCATTTGTATTCAGCCCCCCCGGAGTCAATACTTTGTAGAACCTCCTTTCACTGCAATTACAGCTGCAAGTCTTTTTGGGTATATCTGTACTAGCTTTGCACATCTAGAGAGTGTTTTCATCTAAGATTGCTCTGTATTTGGCTCCATCCATCTTCCCATGAACTCTCACCAGCTTCCCTGTCCCTGTTGAAGAAAAGCATCCCCACAACATGATGCTGCCACCACCATGTTTCACAGGGGGGTGGTGTGTTCAGGGTGATGTGCAGTTTTAGTTTTCCGCCACACATAGCGTTTTGCTTTTAGGCCAAAAAGTTAAATTTTGGTCTCATCTGACCAGAGCACCTTCTTCCATGTGTTTGCTGTGTCCCCCACATGGCTTCTCACAAACTGCAAACACGACTTCTTATGTCTTTCTTTCAACAATGACTTTCTTCTTGCCACTCTTCTATAAAGGCGAGATTTGTGGAGAGCACGACTAACAGTTGTCCTGTGGACAGATTCTCCCACCTGAGCTGTGGATCTCTGCAGATCCTCCAGAGTTACCATGGGCCTCTTGGCTGCTTCTCTGATTAATGCTCTCCTTGCCCGGTAGGTCAGTTTAGGTGGACGGCCATGTCTTGGTAGGTTTGCAGTTGTGCCATACTCTTTGCATTTTCGGATGATGTATTGAACAGAGCTCCGTGAGATGTTCAAAGCTTGGAATATTTTTTTTATAACCTAACCCTGCTTTAAACTTCTCCACAACTTTATCCCTGACTTGTCTGGTGTGTTTCTTGGCTTTCATTAAGCTGTTAGTTCACTAAGGTTCTTTAACAAACCTCTGAGGGCTTCATAGAACAGCTGTATTTATATTGAGGTTAAATTACACACAGGTGGACTCTATTTACTAATTAGGTGACTTCTGAAGGCAGTTGGTTCCACTAGATTGTAGTTAGGGGTATCAGAGTAAAGGGGGCTGAATACAAATGCAACCCACACTTTTCAGATATTTATTTGTAAAAAAAAATTAAAACCATTTATCGTTTTCTTCCACCTCACAATTATGTGCCACTTTGTGTTGGTCTATCACATAAAATCCCAATAAAATACATTTACGTTTTTGATGGTAACATAATGTGGAACATTTCAAGGGGTGCTGTTCAGGGTGTCCACCAGAAAAGAAAAGAGGGAGGTAGAAGAGCCTTTATAGTGTAGTTAATTGGTTCAAAAATTAGAATTGGCTCAAAAATGGTTAATCAAAAAAGAAAATTGGAAAATAATGTACATTTGTTAAAGCTGCAGTGACCCTAGGGGGTGGAAACACACAACCTTCCAAGATCATGGGTGGAGAAGAACCTGTTTCTATGCAGGAAGAGTGCGGTCGCTCCCAATGACATAAGGGCCCCAATCTTGGGTCCTCTGCTGGTTTCTCAGGCAGGTTTGTGAAATCAGTAAGTTCAAAAGAAGTCTAATAAAATCCTGTCAGTGCTTAGATCACCAGAGGCACCCATTGTCATATGTCTAACACATATGATAATGACATATTCTTCATTTCTCCTAGCAAAATCACTTTCTCCATTTCAGTTCAGTACTGATAAGTATTGTAGATGGGGGGGACCTGTCATCAACGAAGGAGGTTTGCTGTTCATACCTTTTGGTCTGTATGGTATCAGTATTGATTGGTTTGCATGAACGTAAGACCACTGCACAAATATGGTGTGATATAAAGTATTACAACGATCGCCATTTTATTTTCTATGGTGTCTGGAAAAAAAAAAAAAAAAAAATATATATATATATATATATATAAATATATATATATATATATATATATATATATATATATATAATGTTAGGGGGTTCTAAGTCATTTTTTAGCAAACAAACACAAATTTTAACTTGTAAACACAAGTTTGAAAAATAGGCCTGGCCCTTAATTGGTTAAAAAATACCTTTAATTACATAGCTGAATAGCGTTTACAGAGCTGGATGAATGTGTGTCTTATATCTTCCCAGAGTTCAGTTGTAGCCTCCCTGGCGGTATGATTATGTCAGATTTTTGCGTCTCAAAGCGGTATATTGTAGGCCTGTAATTCTTAGCAATAACACACTTAAATCTGTCCAAACAAGAGTCTAGTAGACATCCCGGATATGATGAAGTTTGAAACACAAAATCATAAATTATAATATAATAAATAAGTGTAAATAATTATAAAAAATAATAATATAATAATAATAAAATAAATTTCCCCACGATTCACTATCGCTCAATTCTGCAAGTGTTCTAATTTACTATCGCTGTTTTCTAGCTGGTCTAAAACCACTTTTGACGTAAAGGGACACTTTTTGGTTGCTATGGACAATCTCCAGTTTCCAGGCAGAAATAGCAGTATACAGTATCTCACAAAAGTAAGTACACCCTTCACATTTTTGTAAATATTTTATTCTATCTTTTCATGTGACAACACTGAAGAAATGACACTTTGCTACAATGTAAAGTAGTGAGTGTACAGCTTGTATATCAGTGTAAATTTGCTGTCCCCTCAAATAAACTCAACACACAGCCATTAATGTCTAAACCGCTGGCAACAAAAGTGAGTACACCCCTAAGTGAAAATGTCCAAATTGGGCCCAAAGTGTCAATATTTTGTGTGGCCACCATTAATTTCCAGCACTGCCTTAACCCTCTTGGGCATGGAGTTTACCAGAGCTTCATAGGTACTGGAGTTCTCTTCCACTCCTTCATGACGACATCACGGAGCTGGTGGATAGTAGAGACCTTGCGCTCCTCCACCTTCTGTTTGAGGATGCCCCACAGATGCTAAATAGGGTTTAGGTCTGGAGACATGCTTGGCCAGTCCATCACCTTTACCCTCAGCTTCTTTAGCAAGGCAGTTGTCGACTTGGAGGTGTGTTTGGGGTCATTATCATGTTGGAATACTGCCCTGTGGCCCAGTCTCTGAAGGGAGGGGCTCATGCTCTGCTTCAGTATGTGATAGTACATGTTGGCATTCATGGTTCCCTCAATGAACTGTAGCTCCCCAGTGCCGGCAGCACTTATGCAGCCCCAGACCATGACACTCCCACCACCATGCTTGACTGTAGGCAAGACACACTTGTCTTTGTACTCCTCACCTGGTTGCTGCCACACACGTTTGACACCATCTGAACCAATTAAGTTTATTAAGTTTATCTTGGTCCCATCAGACCACAGGACACGGTTTCAGTATTCCATGTCCTTAGTCTGCTTGTCTTCAGCAAACTGTTTGCGGGCTTTCTTGTGCATCATCTTTAGAAGAGGCTTCCTTCTGGGACGACAGCCATGCAGACCAATTTGATGCAGTGTGCGGCATATGGTCTGAGCACTGACAGGCTGACCCCCCCACCCCTACAACCTCTGCAGCAATGCTGGCAGCACTCATACGTCTATTTCCTAAAGGCAACCTCTGCACAACCTCTGGATATGACGCTGAGCACGTGCACTCAACTTCTTTGGTCGACCATGGCGAGGCCTGTTCTGAGTGGAACCTGTCCTGTTAAACGATATGGTCTTGACCACCATGCTGCAGCTCAGTTTCAGGGTCTTGGCAAATTTCCTATAGCCTAGGCTATCTTTATGTAGAGCAACAATTCTTTATTTCAGATCCTCAGAGAGTTCTTTGCCATGAGGTGCCATGTTGAACTTCCAGAGCGATAACACCAAATTAAACACACCTGCTCCCCATTCACACCTGAGACCTTGTAACACTAACGAGTCACATGACACTGGGGAGGGAAAATGGCTAATTGGGCCCAATTTGGACATTTTCACTTAGGGGTGTACTCACTTTTGTTGCCAGCGGTTTAGACATTAATGGCTGTGTGTTGAGTTATTTTGAGGGGACAGCAAATTTACACTGTTATACAAGCTGTACACTCACTACTTTACATTGTAGCAAAGTGTCATTTCTTCAGTGTTGTCACATGAAAAGATATAATGAAATATTTACAAAAATTTGAGGGGTGTATATAATATAAAACTGCATGCAGGGCATAGGACAAAGCACTGGGGACAAAAGGGAAGTGAAATAATTTCATACAGTAATGTAATCTGTAAGATTACAGTGTACTGTATGTATTATGATTTTTCACTTTTTTGAATTTGCCGCCGGGCTCCGCCTCCCGTGCGTCGCGACGCTCGCAGGGAGCGGAGCCCGGCACACAGAGGCATCGGGCGGAAGACACAGCCCACGGACACAGCGGGGGGACATCGCAGGATCCTGGGGACAAGGTAAGTACACCGCACCAGGATCCTGCAATACAATCCCGAGTGTGGCTCGGGGTTACCGCTAATGGTGCTGAAATTTAACCCCGTGCCACACTCGGGAAAACCGCCAGGGAGGTTAACAATTTCCTAGAGACTAGAGGAAATCCTCAAAAAAAGAGGATACGATAACATACACAGACGTGAAAGTGATAACACCAAATTTATTTTGATGGACTGAAAGCCCCTAACAAATTTATGCTCTTCAAAATTCAATATATATATTAAAAAAAAAAAAAAAAAAAAGGTTGGATGAAAGCAATACCATAAAGTCAACTTTTTATATAAATGGCTTATATGTCATAGCGTTTCCATTAACATATTCATTTGAAGCATATGAGCAAGCAGAAACGTTGACATAGGGAAAATGATGCCTGGCTTCAGACCCAGCTAATGTAAGAGGAAATTAATTTTACTTGTGACATGTCACAAAGATTTATAATCGGAGGCCTCCATTGAATGCTCTTTGATTAAGTCAGCGGCAGAAAATCATTAACAGTCAGTGGGCCATCTAAGTACAAGCCGATCGGGTCATCTGCTCTCCGGAAGGTGTCAACTTTCTTTTGATAATTTTGCCAGCCTCGAATACCTGTTTGATTTATTCTTCAAGGCACACGGGTTTATTAAACATAAAACAGTGATCTTCCTTTCTAAAACACTATACCACCAAAAGAAGCAATTGCTTTTCCAAAGAAAAAAAATATTGTGTTGCTTATTATTGTAACCTTAGGTTTTAAGGCACTTTTACTAAATAAATAAATGCACAAATGGGCATGATTTCAATGGGCAGGAGCGGTAAAGGAGCGGTATACACACCGCTCCTTCACTGCCGAAGATGCTGCTGGCAGGACTTTTTTTACCGTCCTGCCAGCGCATCGCTCCAGTGTGAAAGCCCTCGAGGCTTTCACACTGGATACACAGCAGCGGCACTTTCGGGTCGGTTTGCAGGCGCTATTATTAGCGCAATAGCGCCTGCAAACCGCCCCAGTGTGAAAGGGCTCTAAAGTGATTGTAAAGCTTTGTTTAAAAAAAAAAATACCAAACATGTTATACTTACCTGCTCTGTGCAAGGGTTTTGCACAAAGCAACCCTGATCCTCCTTTTCTGGGGTCCCCCCAGCAGCGCTCCTGGCTCCTCCTCTTCTCGAGTGCCACAACGGAGAGCCGCTTTCTATGGCGGCACTCATGCGGGCGCCCTCCCGAGTCCTGCTGCTGCGTCCATTGACACAGACAGGACTCGGCCCCGGATTTGATTGAGAGCAAAAGCATTTTCCTTCCACTTCACAATTGTGCGCCACTTTGTGTTGGTCTATCACATACAATCCCAACAAAATACATTTATGTTTTTGGTTGTAACATAACAAAATGTGGAAAATTTCAAAGGGTATGAATACTTTTTCAAGGCACTGTATTGTGGTTCCTACCTGCTTTTTTTTTCTCTCTGCTATCTGCATGAGTCACTTCTGACCATGAATACCGACATCACAGAATCTTCTGGGATGGCACCACCTTACCTCCAGCCAGGGCCCAAGAATAAAATGCTGCCCCCCCCCCCCAAAAAAAATAATCACGCCCACCAAAAGGCCCCCATATCCATTATTTTATATCATGACTATTAAAGCTAAAATTAGATGTATCAGGAAGTCAGATTTATATGCAACAGTGGTGGTTGTGGGGGGTTCTGTCCAATGCAGCTGTGGATGTAAGGGGGGTTCAGACAGAGGAGGCGGCGGTAGGTGGGTTCAGACAAAGGCAGCAGTGATGGTGGTGGGGGTTCAGTCAGAGGCAGTGGTGATGGGGGGGGGGTCAGTCAGAGGCAGTGGAGTTGATGGGGGGGGTCATTCAGAGGCAGTGGTGTTGATGGGGGGGGGTCAGTCAGAGGCAGTGGTGTTGATGGGGGGGGGTCAGTCAGAGGCAGTGGTGTTGATGGGGGGGTCAGTCAGAGGCAGTGGTGTTGATGGGGGGGGTCAGTCAGAGGCAGTGGTGTTGATGGGGGGGGGGTCAGTCAGAGGCAGTGGTGTTGATGGGGAGGGGGGGTCAGTCAGAGGCAGTGGTGTTGATGGGGGGGGGGTCAGTCAGAGGCAGTGGTGTTGATGGGGGGGTCAGTCAGAGGCAGATGTCTTGGTGGGGAGGGGGGGTGTTCCGACAGACAGAGGCAGATGTGGTGGTGGGGATGGGATCAATGGGTGCTGGCACTTAGTTGCTTACAGTATAAGGTGAATAATGATCAGCGTAGCTTAATGATATGAGTAAATGTAAACAGTGAACAATGTGCGATAAATTCTAATCGCTATGTTGCGACTGTGCAAATAAACGCTTATAATTCTGTACAAAATAGCTGAATGCACCAATAAACCTGTGCTCAATACTGATGGACACAGAAATGCTAACAATGTGACTGTGCACACTAATGATGCTGTGCAAAATAATGCAACGGCGCAGAAAACCGCTAATGGTGCTGTGCAAAATAGCTATAAGCACCAAACACTTGTGCTCAAATAAATCAATCTAGGTGAGCGCTCATGGCGCTGTGTGAGTACAATAATAATCCTGTGCACTGATAGGATAATACCAGTGTAAAGAGAAAATCTGCAATAAATAGGCATAAATAATAAATAATTAAATTAATGCACAGTGACAATGAAACAAATATGCTCTGTGCGAGTTCACTGTTTACATTCACTCATATCATTAAGCTGCGCTGATCATTATTCACCTTATACCATTTAAGTGCTTTTATACACTTTAGATCCAGCTGCAACTTATTCGATTAGCATTTATTATTTATTCACATTGATAGCGCGAAGGATCCCACTTACATTTATACTTGCTTACAGTGTCGGTCGTGCCTCCAGCGATGCCTTTTGCAACGTGGGGTCTCTGACTTTCTCCTGCAGATTCTGCCTTTTGTCCAGACATGGCATTTGTCTGCAGCAATGGGGGGGACACAGCGGAGAGGATAGGCAGGCAGTCCACTGTGTGGGTATGGCAGCAAGTGCTCTGCCCAGGGTAGACTTCATGTAGACCGGCCCACTTTATTCCACACACCTGGTGTTGGCGCTTCAATCATCACGGCACCATGGTTGTTATGGTGTTAGGATGATTGAAGCGCATTATTTCTATTATTATATTGTAATATAAAATGTAATTGTTCAACTCACCATAATGCAGAATCAGTGGCAGCCCTTAGAGTGTCACTTGCCACCGTCTTCTACCACCAGATGCAGCTTGTCATTTTCCATGTCACTTGTCAGCAGCTGCAGCGTGTCATTTGCCACGTCACTTGTCAGCAGATGCAGCTTGTCACTTGCCTTGTCACTTGTCAGCAGATGCAGCTTGTCACTTGCCTTGTCACTTGTCAGCAGGTGTAGTGTGTCACTTGCCACGTCACTTGTCAGTGGATGCAGCTTGTCACTTGCCACGTCGCCTGCCACAGGGTCGAAGGGGGCCTCGTCAGGTATGTGGTACGGGGCCCTGATGCCCACTGTAGTGGCTGTCGTGTCTGGACCAAGAAGGGACTCTGTGGACAGGGGAGGAGAGAGAGATACACTGCGCCTGCTCCACTGCTTATTTCAAGGGGACCGATCGGGGTTGTGTAATTCTTGTGTACTCCTACTTCCTGGTAGCGGTGGAACGCTCGATAGGGCGGACGTGATGTCATCAGCCGGAAATGATGCAGGACATAGGTGGCAACGCGGTCATCATTTCCAGGTGATGACTTCACGTCCGCCCTATCGTGCGTTCCAGTCACCAGGAAGTGGGAGTACACAAGCCCGATTGGTCCCCATGAAATAAGCAACGGTGCCGACGAAACGGGCTGGCTAGCGGGCGGGAGTTTGCCGCCCCCCTGAATGTGCCGCCCGGGACCCATGGTCTAACCGGGTCCCATGGTAGGGACGGCCCTGCTTCCAGCACAGAAGGTGATTGACAGCTTCAGCTGTGCATGTTTCACTTTGAGATGGGGTGTGTCCTTTCCCTCCGCTCAGGTCCCAGATTACACTCAGCTTCCTGCTCTGTGCTCTGCAGTGTGACATCAGTCCCCCCCCCTGCTAGAGCTCAGAAATGCTATGCAAAATATGTGCTTTAGGAGGATGTATAGATGAGTGGGCTGCAGATAAATAGGAATGTAGGAAGATTTGGTTCATCTCTAAGTATCACCTGAGGCTAGCTGCCTCACTGGGCCTATGTACAATGGCTTTAAGTTATTTCTGAATAATAATGCCTGTTGATCCTGCCAGAAATCAAGTGACTGACAACTTCCCATGCTCTCTGCTGACTGGTATCGGTTAGCATTATACCTAGGTGTCTTCAAGGACTACAGAACACCTCCCCCCTCATCCATGTTTAGGAGAAAGGGGGATGTTTTCTATAGATACAGTATGGCGAGTGAGCATTGTCCTCCTAGGACAGGAAGTGTGATAATTGGAGGCTCACCAGGTGAAAAAAAAGGGAAAAAGCCTAAAAAATGCAGCCGCCACATCGAAGGACTGTGAGCTGCAATTTATTCCATTTTTGTTTTCGGATTTAGATGTTTTAAGTTTTGCAGTTTGCAGGGTAGGTGGGAGGTTTTTGTTATAGGCATAACATGGCACTAACCCCCTATAATAAAAACTTCCCATGTACCCCCAAAAGAGGGATAGTGGGGGAAAAAGGAGATTTGATATGTGCCAAAACAAATCAAAAACAGACATAAAATTCCATTTTTATTTTCACATTAAAATTAGCAAAACCTAAAAACATGTATCCTCAGCCCGCATCCTGGTATAAGGAATATGAATCTAAGCACTCATAATAGAGGATAGTTGGACCGACGCGTTTAGCTTTGAAAAAAAGCTTCCTCAGGATCCACTTCAAGATTCACTATTCACTCTTTAAAATCTCATATATCTCAAAAATGACACAATAAATCAGTCATTATACAAAATATATATACATCACGTCAATAACATCACAAAACAAATATTTATCAAATAACAACAACAAAAAATGTATTGAACTAAGCAGCTTCCCCCCTTTTGGGGGTACATGTAAAGTTTCTATGTTTCTAGGTCTCATGCCTTTGCCCAGCTCCTCTAAACACCTTTTCTGTTGGCAGGAGAAAAGCAGCTTTAAAAAAACGCACCTAAGGCCGTTTAGGCGCAGCAAGCGTTTGAGCATTCATTCATTCCATTGGTCAGACTATTCATTTATTCTATTTATTTAATCTATTGAAACCAATGAACACTCAAGCGGTAAATCCTGTATAATAATAAACCCACCTAGCATTTAGAAGCGTTTGGATGCCTTTATAGGGGTTTAGACGCGTCAAGCGTATTTTCTGCTCAAATGGGCAAGTGAAGTTTTTAAATGCCCTAAATGCTCCTTTTCTAATACTCCTGTAAACGGCTATATGTGCATGGCCCCATAGGCTCATATGGAGGGGCGTTTAGAAAAAAATACCTCCCTTAAAAGCTGTGTTTTTTTTAACCACTTGCTGACCATCCCATAGACAAAAGACGTCCTGGTCGGCAAGTGGAATACCAGGGTTATGTCTGTAGCAATATGCCATAACCCTGGTATTGTTTTTTTTAAGCCAGCAATTCTCTACAAGATAAAAGTGGTCCGAGTGGCGAATTTGCATCTGGATCACTTTTACCGCTTCCTGGTGGTTCCCAAGCTTACCTGCAAGCCATTGGCGGTGCTTTTTCATTTTCAAGGCTTTTTCATCTATTTTTTTAAAGCAAAAGATCAATAATTTGATTTTCTAGGTATTTTGCTTTTAAAGGTAGAGGAGAGATTTGGGGTCTTATAGACCCCAGAGCTCTCCGTAAAGAGGACCTGTCATGCTGTATTGCTACCGCAAGGGATGTTTACATTTCTTGCGATAGCAATAAAAGTGATTTAAAAAAACAATAAAAATTACAGTGTTAAAAAAAAAAGAATAAAATAAATAATGATAAAAACATTTTTTAAAGCGCAGTGGTAAACACATACGTAGGTCACACCCACATATGTAAACGGTGTTCAAACCACACATGTGAGGTTTCGCCACGATCATTAGAGTGGCGAAACCACTAGCACTAGATCTCCTCTGTAACTCTAAACTGGTAACTTGTAGATATTTTTAAAGCGTCGCCTATGGGGATTTTCAAGTACCATAGTTTGCCGCCATTCTGCGAGCATGTGCAATTTTAAAGCCGCACATGTTGGGTACTCAGCGTAACATTATCTTTCATACTTTAACGAAAATTGGGTTATATATTGTGTTTTGTTTTTATTTTATTTCATTAAAGTGTATTTTATACAAAATAATTGGGTTTAAAAAAAACGCTGTGCAAAAACCACGTGACATAAAAAAATTGCAATGACCACTATTTTGTTCTCTAAGGCCTCTGCTAAAAATATATATATATATATAGTTTTTGGCATTTCTAAGCAATTTTCTAGCAAAAAACCACAGATCTTTACATATATGAGAGAAGTGTCAGAATCGGCCCAGGAGGCAAAGCGCTGCTTCTGTACCCTTGGATGGCATGTGTGTAATTCTACCATTATCACATCTCACAGATTCACTTGTTCACGCATATATTTTATCATGTCTTCTATCTTGATCACGTTACCAAATTTGTAAAAAAAAGTCACATATTTAATTTTGTAAGCATCAACTCCTTGTGTGTGGCTGATAGTAATAGATCAAACGTAGGATCAAGCTTGATCATAAATGCAAAAAATAAAAAGGAACTAACCTGAGCTAAACAATCTACATTCAGTAAATGACATTTCCACAATGCATGCAGAATAAAAACCATTACAACAAATAATAAATTAGTACAGTGCATTAGATAAAAATTGACCATTAAATTCCAGTCATGTTTTTTTTTTTGTGTGTGACAGGTATTCAAGCAGCAAGAACCAGTGTTTTGGACTTCCTACTACTCGAAACTGAATGCATTTTATTCTTTTATTTTTTTTATTGCTATAACTAAAGATGTCACACAATAAAAATAAACCTTTTACAGTCCTGTACAGAAGACATGAACATTCTCTCCAGGTCCTTCATTAACTGCTGGCATGTCAAAGCACAAAATATCATTTTTAAGATCTGCAACGCTCTTTTTGTATATTTTTTAAGGGGATTATTACAATTTTAATGGGACATTAAGGGAACTTCTGCATAACATTTTTTTTCCCTAAACGCATCTACTAATTTTTTGTCAATTAGAGTTTATAATGACTGCCTATGTACAAGATCTCATTTGTCTATTGTTTTTTTTTCTGTCTCTTGATCACTAAGTGCTTCATGGAATGAATATGCAACTCAAAGAATGCTTTTCTGATCTATTTAAGCTATTGATTATTACTTTATGCATGATTACAACATATTGCTGTAAAAGTGCTAATTGCTAAGAAGGAAAAAAAATAGATAAAATAATATTTCTAAAAAAAAAAAAAAAAATGAAAATAGAAAAGTCTTTTGTTTTACTGGTTCCATTTGTGATGCTCTCTTACTGCAACATGACAACATAAAACATTAAGGGGTTGATTTACTAAAGGCAAATAGACTGTGCATTTTGCAAAGTGCAGTTGCTCCAGGACTTAGTAAATGTGGTAAAGCTTCATTTTGCAAAGAATACCCAATCATGTGCAAGGAGGGAGAAAAAAAAAACAGTATTTTTGCTTGCACATGATTGGATGATGGAAGTCAGCAGAGCTTCTACTCTTTTACTAAGCTCTGGAGCAATTGCACTTGCAAAGTGCAACTCATGTAATAATGTTTCATTAAATTCATACAATGATAAAGTGTTCCCAGTATTTATTAGCAAATTGTCACAGGTGTGTGGAGGATTTTTGGACTTTAGTTTTAATTAATTTGTGGTTTTAATGTCAGATATATCATATTGCACAAATACTGGGAGCACTTTAAATGTTGCATTTTATCACTGTATGAATTTGATTAAATCTATATATATATATATATATATATATATATATATATATATATATATATATGAATTGATTCTTTCTGGATGAGGAAAAGAGAAAAAGGTTTAACCAATGATGTATTATTTATAAGATGAATTGATTAAGCACGAATAGATATATTTTCTTTATTCACATATCATGATAGCCAGCTCCACATTTAATATATAGTATATATAATTACAGAAGGTGAATTGATCATCTTTTTCCTCTATGGGGAAAGAGATCCAAGAAGCCATGAAGAAGAACTGGGAAAGGTTTGCAGTGTGCCTGGATGCTCATGCATAGATGGTGGAGTCATGGTTGGAGTCATGCATAGATGGTGGAGTCATCGGTGGTGATGTCTGGGTGGAGTCATGCATAGATGGTGGAGCCATGGATGGAGCCATGGGTGGTGGAGTCTGGGTGGAGTCATGCATAGATGGTGGAGTCATGGGTGGTGAAGTCTGGGTGGAGTTATGCATAAGATGGTGGAGTCATGGGTGGTGGAGTCTGGGTGTAGTCATGCATAGATGGTGGAGTCATGGGTGGTGAAGTCTGGGAGGAGTCATGCATAAATGGTGGAGTCATGGGTGGTGAAGTCTGGGTGGAGTCATGCATAGATGGTGAAGTCTGGGTGGAGTCATGCATAGATGGACAGATATCACTATACCTGTTGTTCATCTGTGAACAGCCTAAGGGCAATCTTGTTTCTGGTGGCAATTCACCAAGAAAAGATACCCGACTGAATATATTAAGAGGAAAAAGAGGCCTTACATTCAACCTGTGGCTGAGCTAAGTCAAATGTTTACATATTCTTAACAAGCATTAAATGAGCTAGCAAGCCCTCACTGACCTCTTAACTGCATTCAAGGAAAGAGGTTAGCTTTAAAGCAGATGCTATAAAGTGCTTAAACTTAACTACTCCGCACCCAACATCCACCCTCCTGCTCCAAAGCCCTGAGAAATCCAGGAACTCCTGTGTTTGAATGAATGCATGACAATCCCCCTGCCTCCTTATAATGCCACAAATGGAAAATGAGTAGCTAATTATCATGTCAGACAGGAGAGTGTGGCGAGTGTGCTTACCTCTGTTTAAAACTGAACCTTTAGTGAGTCGATACTTGTGTAGCACCATCCTAACCCAGAGCGAAGTCTATGATTTGCAATGGGGGTTTGAGAAAACATTGACTACCAGCCACTTTCTTGGGTTTTTCAAGATTGTATCCCATACCCACAGGGAGAGGGAGTTAGGGGCTGCAGATGTTAATAGCAACACTTGCAACCTGTACAATGTAAAGGGCCTTTGAACTGAAACGGGTATTGTAAATAGCAGAACTTCAGCTGGCTAGCAGACTCCTCCTCGCATCAAACCAAGAAAGTCAACAGGCCCCTGTGAGGGTCCAGATTCTTCCCAGCTCCTTTCCCCAGCAGGGTTTTTCTTCCTAGTTCTCCTTCTTGCTTCAGCTTCTCCATCTATAAGGCAGGACAGCTTCCATGGATCACTTTTGGCTCCATTCATGACTTTAGTTTTTTTTAGGCCCTCTACAGACTACAGGCCCATCAGTTCAGACTACAGACAATACACCTCCCCAAGCCAAAGCCAAGGTGGAGAGAGAGCCTCACAAGGTTAGTACCCATATTTTTATGTCACACCCAAGCATGCACGACTATTAATAAGCCTCCTTGGCCAGAAGTAACATAAATATCGATAACCTAATATTACTGTGTACTCTCACCCTTTTCCCAAAAGTACCACTGACACCCGAAGCAACTCTAAGTTTAGGTGACCTAATTTATACAGTAATATAAAGCAGCTTCGGCTGTTTATCACCCAGCAAACTAAATTTAAATAGTCACGCCTGGTATTGAGATAATTCCACAGAACACAATGATTCTTCATGGAAATTATTGTTTTTTTATGGTCAGAAGTTAGTCTTCCCTCCAAGGCAGACAACAAAAAATTCTTAAAACTGATGTTTGTGTAGCACCCTCCTAGATAGGTGCTAGGGTTAGATAGATAGATTTAGTGTTGGCTCACTGTGTTTTTTAGCTTGTCACACTGTTTTTAGTGTTGCTGCAATTGCTGTGCTAAGTAAATTTAGTTGCTCACTGTAGTCAGTGGAGCTGCCATTTACTAGTTCTGATCAGTGTTCGCAGCTGCTTCTAGCCTGTTTACTCCCTCTGCTGTCCAGAAAAGCTGCGAGAACCTTCTGGATCATAGGTGTGGAGCTATGCAGATAGCAGCACAAATATTTAAACAGCCCTGGCTGATCCCAGGGAGCTGGGCCCTGATGGCATACTGGGTAACTGTATATATTAAGTGAGCACAATGAGTTTGAGGTCTTTCCCTGGACAGGATCAGTCCAGCCTGGAGGGCCTCCAGGGTAATGCTGCCACATGTTTACTGTGGAGAGGCCTCGGGTGGGCAACTTGAGGGCCTGGAAGTTGAGACAACAGGGAGCTGACTGAGGGGCTGTCTGCTGAAGATCTGGTCTGGTATCACTGGAGATAGGCATCGCTTGGAAGTTGGGAGGAGGCAGTCCGCTGTCCTTGGGCCTTGTGTGAGTACAGATCATTCTGAGAAATCTTAGAGACTTTAGGCTGCTGTCATCCTTCTTAGAGAGAGTCAGCTGTAGGTCTGTGTAAAGGGGACACCAGCTGGAGTCCTGAAGAGCTTAGTCCACCCGATCCTCTATAAAAAGGCTCTGCTCTTGTAGCTCTAAGGAAGGTGTTTGCGTTTACTACTACCTCAAAGCTGAGTCCACTGTTTGTTGCAAGCACAGACTTTATCACAACTTTTTCCAGAAAAATACATAGGCCTCAAGTTGTACATAGTTCTTGTTTTTGGAATATCCCACTCAATTCCCTCAACCCTATCCAAGTTCTCCAAAAATAAAAAAATAACACCCCTAGACTGGTTATTAAAGAAATGTGTGACTGCACTTGTGTGCCTGGCTGCAGGGCAAAACATCTGGAGAAGAACGGGCAATATTCTTGAGGCTCCTATGAGAGTAGCGCTACATTTGCAAAAGCACAGTTATGGGTGAGGACCTGTCTTATTACAAGGGAAATTCCTGGAAAATATAGAATTCCCATTTTTTCTTTAGTAAACACCCCCCTCAAAAAGGGAGCTTTAGATGCAGTTCAGAACCTGGGCAGAAAAGGTTAAGAACTGTTTGCCCTTTTTTTGTATCTAAATAAACATCAGTTGCCTCCCAGAATATATCTACATATGGTAAGTGTACCAAAGCCTCATTAAATTTGTAGGCAAGAACCAATGCTAATAGAATGCAGAAACATATGTATAAACCAGTACATTAAATGGGGAATAAATGAAACCATCTGTTCAATGTTCCTTTTAAAAGTTGCCTTGGTCCTAAAAACTCATCCACATTCAACCAGAAGGACATTGCATATTCATTAAGAAACAGGAAAATTCTGCATGAATAGACAGCCTCAAAAGATTTACAATCAACTAAAAATAGGTTATGCTGCAGTGTTATGTTTGCAAAGTTCTCTACACTGACTGTGACAACTTTTCACCATTATGTGCCATGCACAACTGCTTTCACTGCTGACACAACATGGCAATTAATTCATCATTACATTAAAGGTGTTGTAAAGGTTCGTGTTTTTTCACCCTAATGCATCCTATGCGTTAAGGTGAAAAAACACCTGGCAGTGACTGGCCCCCCAGCCCCCCCCGTTTTACTCACCTGAGCCCCTTCATCTTCTTCAGTGGGGACGCGCTGTCCTTTTCCTTCTCAAAGTCCCGGCTTTGATTGGATAGATTGATAGCAGCGCAGCCATTGGCTCCCACTGCTGTCAACCAAATCCAATGACCCAGGCGCTGGGGGGCAGGACAAAGTCGTACATTAGGCTTCTATGGACACTGAATGAATGACTAGGGAGCACGCCCCCAAGGTAACCCCCTCAGGAGAGTGCTTCTCCTAGGGGGTCACCTAATGTGGGGAGGAGCCGCAAGAGCTCGCGAGGGACCCCAGAAGAGGAAGTTCCGGGCCACTCTGTGCGAAACGAGCTGTACAGTGGAGGTAAGTATGATATGTATGTTATTTAAAAAAAAAACAAAGCTTTAGTATCACTTTAAGCACCCACTGATGCCTGTTAAGGTAATCAGAGAAAAACAGAACAAGTTGGGTAAATTAAAGAGTGCCTGAAAAGGAGCCAAGTAAAGAAGTTAGCCATTACCATACTTTTAAATTACGATTTTATGGTACATTTGAATTGCTACATCAAACTTAATGTGTATATACATGGTAAATTTGCAGGTGCACTCGTTTTTAGGTCCTCTTCAGTGCGATTATCTACCTTCCCAACCAATTCCCCACCACCCTGCTTACCCGCCAAAGCCTGAAACTTCTGGGTATGGGGGTGCTTGTGACCCTCTCGCCTTTCAATTGCCAAGACCATGGAATGAAAGTGAGGAAAATCCATAACTATTAAACATCTTCAGAACAGGAATATAGGGAAAATCTTTGAATAGGGACACTTGTTCCAGTGACAACTGTCTAAGAGGGAAGAGATTTTCCATTGGGCCTACAAGACAAGGGAGTGAAGGTGAATGGAAAAAAAAACTGACATCAGTTTCACCCTTTTCTACTCTATCCAAATCTGTTTTTAAATTTACTTAAAGGGTAATTCCACTTTCGTGGGGAAAAAATAGAAAATAAAGAAAAAATAATATAGCACATATAATTGCGACACAAGTCATATTGTAATTGAATGTTATTAAAAATTACCTTTCCTTTTCAATCTGCAGCCACCGTAATTTTCAGAGAATGCATTGCAATATGTCTAAATGGAGTTGTTCTGTACACCGAGTGTGTACTGACCACTCCCCAGAAACATAATTTCCTGCTTGTGTGATTGGCTCACCAATTTTCTCAGAAGTCTGCCTAAGATACAAGTCAGATTTCAGGCATCACCTGCAACAAAAATGTTATTTTTGGAGAGATACTTTCAATAGGAACACGTCTAAAGGAATGCAGGCCCAGCAGATTTCCTCATTAGTGCCCCGCAGCTGCACACCTGACCGTTAATTATGAAACCACTCCCATTAGACCCATTCAGTATAGAGGCACAGACAAACACACATGAATTACTTCAGAATAACAAAACGTAGGAATCTGCAACAAAGGTTGTTATAATCCTTGCACTGTACATAGATCACCAAGAGGGAAATGTTTTTTTTCTCAACAAAAGTTGAGTTACATTTGTAAGCAAATATATTATGGTAGCATTAGAAAGTTTGCACAAGAAATGCTTTCATAACTTGGTACAATATTTTGGGCTAACAAGACACGTTTTTAGCCCTACCATTTGAAGTCTAAGTATACCCGTTTGATCTGAAAAGCATCAACAAGTCAAGAGACCCCTATAGTGAACAATGGTCATCATGGATGTACCAGGCATGCTTGGTAAAACCAGTTTCCAACAACGAGATGCACTGTAGACTCTCTCCTGCTTTGCCAAGTCATGGGGGTTGAAATACTAAAAGCAAATAGTTTGTTCACTTTGCAAGGGACGTTGCACTTTGCAATGGAACTGGCCCAGTGACTTAGTAAATGAGGTGAGGTTTCACTTTGCAAAGAATACCCAATCACATGCAGAGCTTCATCTCATTTCACTAAGCCCCAGTGCAAATTCCCTTTCAAAGCAAAATAGCATATTTGCCTTTAGTAAATCAATGATATCATGTGGTCTTCCCAGCTGTGGTACAGTTCCATGGTGACCACTATAGTTTGGGAGTTTCTTCAGTTTTCTTTGTTACTTCTAGTGTCACTGTTAAAAAGAGGAAAACCTGCACTGCTGAACAACTCAAATCCTGATGAGGGACTGATGCTTTCCATAGTATGAGAATACTGCAGAGTATAGCTATCAGTATGGTAGTACTTTAGACAATAGAAAGGCCCCCACACTCTGTATCCACTAAAATTGTCCTGATGAACTATTATAATTTAGGAGGCAAACAACTCCAAAGGAAAAACCAATCCCAACCACGAAATTTGCCCAACAAAACCCCCCCACAGACAAAACTAAGAAAAAGATGGGAAAAGAGAACACCAATTGGGTAAGTGGCACCAAGGTTTACACTCATGGTTTGGACGTTGTAACATCATGAAGATGAGTATTTTACCAAAGTTTCTGTATCTCTTTCAGACTCTACATATCCACATCCCCTCTTTCTTTTTTCGCACATTTAACGCCCTGTTTACCAAGTTCATTTGGGCTCATAAAAGACCCAGGCTTTGTAGACGCCTACTAACATTAACCAAACAACATGGTGGGGTAGCAGCACAGGCCGCCAACTTGGGAAGAGTGATCAGCTGGTGCAGACATTGAGATCTTAAGCTCTGGACATCCATTGAGTGGCAGTATAGTGCAATTCCCCTTCAAAGGGCACCACAGTGAAATGCAACCTTGCCTGTAACTCTTAAAACACATCCAACCATAGGCACCATGTTCCACGTTTGCTCCCTGACTGGCAAAAATCAGGCAATTGCCTCTAGCCTATCTTCGTTAATTCCCATCTTGGGAAATCCAGGCTTTCCTCTGGGACTGGGGGCAGGCCCATTTTGAGGGCTTCTAGAGAGCGGTTGCTTCCAAGCTTCCCATTTTCTGGCCTCAGAAGCTGATGCAGCCGAACGGACTTTACAGGTTCGATTTTTGGCGGGCGCTACAGCTCCATCTTTTTCTTTGTACTTTAGGACCTTCTGTGGGATTTGGACATCCATTGACGATGTTCGAATCTTACTGCATAGACAGTGGTCCCCTTCCTCGTACCCTCTCTAAGATGTACTCACTACTAATCCCCCCCCCTCACCCCCGGATGTTTCTATTCTACCTGGCCTCAATAAATGTGAACTAGACCTTAATAGAAACTTTTTGTCTGACCAGCGACGGAATATCATACAGTTTGCTCTGAAATCCTCCATATGTACTCGCATTCAGGAAACTAACTACAAGTTGCTGGTATTGCACCCCCACAATTCTGCGTAAATATTGTCCTGGTACCTCGGATCAGTGCTGGAGATGCCGTGAGGAATGGAGGATGCTACTGAACGTTTTTTGGTCTTGCCTGACAAAGACTCACTGAGCAATTTACGGATTTTTCTAGCCCCGGATGATCCTGACTTCTTCCCGCTCCATAAATCTTTGTCAAGATCTATAGGAAATCAGTCCTCCATCACATACTTATTGTCACCAAGGCCTGTATCACTTTATGTTGGAAGGAGCCATACCCTCCTTCCATCTCAATGTGGTTCAACAAGGTTGAGAGCATCAATGTGCTAGAGGATTTAGTACTTACTGCCCAAAACAGGTGTGAACTATACACAAAAACTTTGTCATACTGGAACATATTTGTCTACTCTGAAGAGAGCAAGGCCCTGCTGGAAAACTGTTCTGGGGATTGAGATCATTCTGACCTTAAAACTAGCATAAGCACATCAGCATAGCATCTTCCCCCACCCAGACCTCCTTTTTCTTTTCCTCCTTCCTCTCCCCTCCTTTTCCACACCACACCCACCTTTCTAGTGCTTTCCATAACCCCCTCTGCTCCCCTTATTCGTTCATAAAAATGTGAGCATCCGACTAGGCAAGTACTGTGGCCGGTCATATCGTCTCAAATTGTCTTCTTGAAAGATGTTTCCATTTCCTTGGCCTACGCAGCTTTTAACTGTTTTTTCAGTAAATTCTCTATACCCCTAGGATTACTAGCAACACTAGCTGGGCCTCTTCACATTTAATGGGACCTCATTTACTTACATGTAGAGTTTGTAGCTGTTATTCATTTGACATTTCTGGTAGTATAGGTCTACTATACATGCCCTAACAGTTACTTCTTGCATGTCTTTTACCTTTTTTTTAGACACTACTGTTTTGTATTGCACTGCTTTGTTGGATGCTTTATTGCTATAAATAAAGATTTAAAAAAAGAAAGAAAAGAGAACACCAAAAGCAGGGACCACCAAGACTACAAAACAATAATGAAAGTCAAACAACAATATGAAGAGTTTCAGGTGAAGCCTTTGTATATTTTTACTTCCACTGATGTACTATTACACTGACTTGTGTTTCGTCAACCACTCTTTCCTATAGAGATCAGTGTAGACTGTCCTTCAAACACTAACCACCTGCAAATGTTTCCGAATACTCCTGTATAATGTCAGATGGGAATAAGTAGTATACCGAGTCCCCCCACAGCTCAACCTTGCCTTATTATTTATTACAGGTATGTATAAAGTGCCAACAATTTAAATATTGTACATTCACATCCATCTCTGTCCTCAAAGTGCTTATAGTCTAAGGCCCCTATCTCACATACATTTTATATATGGTTACACATACTAGGGCCAATTTTAATAAGAGCCGATTAACTTACCAGATTGTCATTGGAGCGTAGGAGGAAACCCATGCAAGCACAAGGAGAACATGCAAACTCCATTCATGTAGTATCCTGGTTTGGATTCAAACCAGGGACTTTAGTGCTGCATGGCAGGAGGGCTAACAACTAAGCCTCTATGAATAAAGTGGAGTTTCAGACCACACTTAACTAGTCCTAAAAATGTACACCCCTCCCCCCCCAAACACCTATGCTGGCTAACCTGCAAAAAAAAAAAAGTATCTACTTATTTATTTTATTTTATTTATTTATTCAGGTACTTAAATAGCGCCGTCAATTTACGCAGCGCTTTACATATATATATTATACATTCACATCAGTCCCTATACCCTCAAGGAGCTTACAATCTAAGGTCCCTAACTCACATTCATAGCTATGAGTAAGCACTCAGTCCTGAGTGCGAAACGCGTCAACTTACCTGTACTTTCTGCATGACAGTCTTGTTGTTTTGATGATCCCATTTTTTCAATAAAGTGAAGTTTTTTGACTACATCCAGTGTGCGGCATCCAAATCTTCTCCTCCATTCAAGCTAACTCACATTCATACCTATACTAGGGCCGATTTAGACAGGATCCAATTAACCTACCAGCATGTCTTTGGAGTGTGGGAGGAAACCGGAGTACCCGGAGGAAACCCACGCAGACACAGGGAGAACATGCAAACTCCAGGCAGGTAGTGTCCTATTTTCCGGTCACTTCGGTCTGGTCACATGATCTGGCTCCTCCGCGTCAACCAGCGGAGGCTGCAGGGGAGAGAAGCAAGTGCAGAGAAGAGCTGGGATGTGGGAGTCTATGGATGACACCGCCTCTCCCAGAATTCCCAGCTATAGTCGCATGCTCTCTTCTCTTTCCTGCAACCGCCTCTGGCTGACAAAGGCAATTACGTGACTGGACCAGAGAGGGCTGAAAATAGGTAAGTATGCATGTTTTTTTTTTACATAGGTTAGCCAGCAAAGAAATTGGGGATGGGGAAAGGACATTTTTAAGACTAGTTAGGTTTAGGCTGGAAGTCCAATCTAGGTCCTATTTGGTGAAATATGTTAGAGGGTGGTCTTAGGGTGGGCACTGCTATTGTGTGGATTGTGGGTGCTCTATAGAATAAGCATGGACTATAGTGATGACAATAGTGTGCAGAGGTCTCTCCTGCAGTGTGTTAGGATTGTAGATGGTTCCCTGACACCCAGCATTCAGGTGGCAATGGGAAAGCTCGGCTTTGAAGACCAAAGGGTTATATCAGCTACACTGTGGTGCATATAGGAGAAAATGGGGAGATGGGGTGCTTCTGCCCAAAGTTCATCTGATAGGCTGCACCAGGAGAAACATCATAGGAAAACTGGAATAGCACTAAGAGAAGCACTTCAGTGTGTAGAAGAAAATCTGGCACACACACAAAAGATACTTCTAAGTGCAGTATTCAACAGTATGTTTTATTTCATATGCGGTTAAAAACACTTACAAGATCCAGGGGGAGTACAGGCATGTAATAATAATAATCCCAATTCCTGGCTGAAACCTCAGCTCCCGCCGGGAGAAACCGACCAGTAGCTGTGACAGGAGGGAGGAGAGCGAGGAGGTAAGATGGCAGTCTGGCATCCGGAACCACAGTGGAATGCACGTCCCACAAGTGGGGTCAGATGTGGGAGGTAACGTGTTTTGGAGCATGCGCAGATTGCTCCCTCATGAGACCTATGCCCTAATGAGTCGGACTGGCTTTTAAGCGGCCCAGGGGAGGAGAAAAGGGAAGGATAATTGCTCATTGGGCAGGGATGTGTTACATGGAATACCAGCAAGCAAGTCTGGTGCAGGAGTGATTACATAATACATTATAAAAACAAACTAAGTATAGTTGGTATTTTAAAAAAACAATAAATTGGCAGCATTACTCTCATACCAGATGTAGTATACATGTCGATGCCATTGGTGTTATAATGCATTAAAAAATAATAAGAATATGATCATTAAAATAGACATGAGCAGAAGTAAAAAGATACTTCAAGAATCACAAACATAAAAGGAATATAGCATTTGAAGCAGGAACAAGAAGATAAATAGAATCAAGGGTGAGCCACGCATAAAAAAATGATTTGGTGAACATAGTCAGTTCATTGAGGACAGCAGGGACAAACACAGCGTTCCCAGACATTTCTCTGAGTACCATGACAAATTTACAGCAGGACTAAGAGTATGGGTCATTGAAGCTATCCCTGAGGCAGAGAGGTTCCAGCGTCTCAGCCAAAGGGAGACATATTGGATTTATGCCTTAGATGTGCTATCTCCAGGAGGTTTAAATGAGGAATTGGAGATCAGTACCATATAGTAATTTGACTATTAACCACCATTATTACAATTGTTGATTTACATCACTGACATTTGCTTCTTAAAGGTACTCATACCATCTAAATTGTGGTATTTGAGTCTACCTCTGATACATCACCAGCAAGTGCCGAATGGTGGTGTACTGTTCCTTGCCCATGTAGAATGGTTGCTTATATTTGCAGAATGGTGATACTGCTCACGTACATATTACAATGCATAGGTTATTTAATAATAGGATATGAGTTCATTTTCTCCTATGCGTCACTGAGCCCCTATTAACACACATATAATTCCTTCCTGGTGTGGTTAGTTGCGGGATGCTATAAGGGTTATTATAAATTTTTTCATGTACAGCTTAATTGAACAAACTGGTGTTAGAAGTTCATTGGTTTCTATGGAGAAGTGAGCCTGATTTTGCACTTTCCAGCTTTAGTAAATAAACCCCATTGTGTATTTAAAAGTGGGGTATGCCTGTATGGCTCATTCTTTGTTCCTGAATCAAATGCTATATTCCTTTATGTTTGTGATTCTTGAAGTTTCTTATTACTGCTGCTCATGACTATTTTAATGATCTTGTTCTTATTATTCATTATAACACCAAGAATATTAAACATAAAAACATAGAAAAGTGACGGTAGAAAAAAACTGAGTAGTCCGTCGAGTCTGTCCATTTACTGTTTTTTTTTTGTTTTTTTCTGTTAACTCTATTGTCTGAGTATAGACCTTTGTTTGTCCCAAGCATGTTTGAAGCCATTTACTGTTGACTGGCTCACTACCTCTGCTGGAAGTTTATTCCAATCATCAACAACCCTTTCGGTAAAATAGTACGTTCTAAGATTAGTTTTGAACTTTCCTCCAGTTAGTTTGAGGTCATGTCTCCGTGTTCTTGATTTTGGTTTCATATTAAAAATACTAAAGAAAAAGTGTGCAGCACCAAAAGTAAATGAACAGCGATGAGATAAGAATACTGTGTTATAAATGGACAGCACATTGAAATAAAGTCCAAAAAAGTGGAAAAATGCTAAAGTAAAAAAAAAAAAATATATATATATATATATATATATATATATATATATAAGTCCGTCCAATCATGTGGATGGAAATCAACAATAAAAAAACAATGTAGTGAGAAATATATATTTAAATGCACAATCCCATGAAAGGATCAGCAATATAAACTTATAGGTGAAAACACAATAGTTCAGTGCAAAGATGTGCACAAAAATTTGGTGGTGACTTGAAAAATGAAGAGGTGATCCAGTACAGTGCTCCAGAATCATCCACCGCACCCCTGTGAAATGGACACTCACCAGAAAAGGGGAGCAGACACTAGTTCTGACGTCAGGTCACTGTCCGATACCAGGTTGGCAGTGGCACCCATTGTCATATGTTTTTATGATTCGTTTTATTTTGGCTTTTAACTTACAATTCCAATAAATACTACACTATGGAGACTTCATCTGGCTCCCGGTGTGCTTTATTTACTACAGCTACATCTGGATGGTGCAAGTTGCTGAACAGCCTTCCCCACAACAGATAGCGGATCTACACTGAGTGCGCATACCTCCCAATATTTTGAGATGAGAATGAGGGACACCTACTACCAAACGTATGTAGGCATAGGTGTTCTGTTCTCGCTACACGTTTGCCCCTGGCATGTATGTAGCTCAACATACAGTTTAAACCTTGAATCCTACAATAACCAGACTGTCTGTAACTTTGGATCTTTATTACGATGAACAGGTGGTGGTCATATAAGATAGGATGTACACACGCGGTACACACACGGTGAAACTAGGAATAAACAGACAATGAACATATATAAGAACTATATGAACATAACAAATGCCTACTAGGTACACAAATAAACAGTCTTTAGCATACCAGTGATGCTGCCCTAGAGGGTTAGGAATTCCTAAGAACATGTAGTACAGGCTTAGCTGGCTCCATTGCATTCTGTCCTCCTCATGGTGAAGATGAAAGAGTTGCAATAGGAAGTGGGCTAGTTCTTAGTATTATGACAGGAAGCATCTATTAACCATAGAACTGTACCCATTAATAGTTCTTTGTTGAGAGTGGCATCTAGTGGGCAATGTTGATATTGCAAGTCCAGAAGATATTATTTTTTCTTTTTAGGCTGAAGGCATGACAATAGGACATGCACCCTGTCACACCCCCTTAAAGGTGAATTAACCCAAAAAAAGTTAATTAAATCCACAAGGGCTTTTTTTTTTTTTTTTTTTTAACCACTACTATTCCTTTATATCGGGCTTTTAAAATTTACAAATGCAGCAATTTAGAATTTGGATGAAAGGTTTAGCACTGGGAAACACTTTTTGAAAGATAAAAAGTGCATTTTATATACAATATATAGATCAGACCAAAATGAGGGACAAATGAGAAGGAATGAGGGACAGAGGGACATTGCTCCAAATCAGGGACAGTCCCTCACTTCACCTCACGCAGCAGCCAGCTAGCTGCTGCCATAACAACGATATCCACCGCCAAACTTAGGACGTACATCGGCATGCGGCGGTCGGCAAGTGGTTAAAGAGGAAGTAAACCCTGATGGGTTTTACTTCCTCTTTTGTGGTTAAAGAGGAAGTAAACCCTGATGGGTTTTACTTCCTCTTTTGTGGTTAAAGAGGAAGTAAACCCTGATGGGTTTTACTTCCTCTTTTGTTCCCTGCAAAGTAAAAGCATAATGGGCTAGTATGCAGCCCTTCTGGGGCCATGGACTCCAGCTCGGTGACTGGCGGGAGTCGCATGACATCACTCCCGCGCATGCGCGCGCGAGATAATGGTCATGGCATGGGCCTGTAGAAACTGCACAATCGTGCCCTTTCTTCAGTGCACATGCGCCAAAGCGCATATGATAACTATCTCCTAAACTGTGCAGGTTTAGGAGAAATTTCCAGTACCTACAGGTAAACCTTATTATAGGCTTACCTGTAGGTACAAGTGGTATGTAAGAGTTTACAACCACTTTAATGCTAACACAGCCTGTGACCTAATTTAATCCTGGGCACATATGAGCTACCCATGGTGACCAAATTAAATCAAATTTCCTAGATTATTATTATTGCATACCTGTACCCCCCCCCCAAGACAGATCCTGTAAGTGATTTTAACCACACATGGAATAAAACATACTGTTGAATACTGCACTTAGAAGCGCCTTTTCTTTTTTATCTTACTGTGGTGCATATAGACTACAATCAGGGCCTTCTTTAAGGCAGGGCAAAAGGGGCAGCTGCCCTGGGCCCTGTCATTGTTGTTGTGGACCAAGGCAGCTGCCTCATACTTGCCAACTATCCCAGTTTAAATTCCCTTGTCCTTTGTAGTTTTAGTCCTGTGCTGTGTCCCAATATCACAGTGTGAAGTGCTGGTACTAATGCTGCCCAGCTCTGCCTTATTGTTGTGTACAGATGACTCACCTGCAGACCCTGTGTTTAGATGTAAATAACCAGCATTCATATATAAATAGCGCCTGCGTTCATAAGCAAATAGCTACATCCGGCAGCATTGATATGTAAATCAAGGTGGCATTCATATGTATATTATGCCCCCCCTGCAGTGAGGAGATGATGTGCTGTAACTTCTAGCAACCAATCAGTGAGCAGTATTACTGTACAGTAATCTCTAGCAACCAATTAACAAGCAGAAATCATTTGCTGTAACCTCTAGCAACTAATCAGTGAGCAGTAATGTGTGCTGTAACCTCTAGCAACCAGTCAGTAAGCAGTAATGATATGCTGTAACCGCTGACAACCAATCGCAATTGCTGCCTCTGATCTGATACAGTAAACTGATTTTAAGTCTAACTGCTATTTTTTGTATGTCTTAGAGCAGGTGGAGAGTGAAATTGCATGGGGGGACCCAAGAAAATTTTTGCGCAGGGTCCAATCATTACTAAAGACGGCCCTGACTACAATGTCTATCTGTAGCCTCCACCTGGTCTAAAAAGGACACAGATGAGAGAAACTCATATCTATTCCTCAACCCTTAGAGATCTCCCGGGAATGTTTTTACATTTTCCCAACGCAACTATTTCAAAAAGCAATATTGGAAAAGATCTTTCCACATAAGTTTTAATGTAATTACACCCTAAAGCCTTTGTGATCCTGTTGTGTTGTCATTCTAATCTTCCGAGAGAGAGCGAACACTAATCAGGATTGCAAGTCAATGAAAGAAAATCTGTAAACACTCATGAAATAATCATAGTAATGAAACATCTTGCCAGCAAATGACATGCTGAGATAAACCATTACACAGGAAATTAGTGCACTTCACCAAAAGATGCTTCTTTGTTCCGTCTCTCTGTTGCATAAACAGGGGCTGAATGCTTCACCACTGGAATAATTATGAAAGTGAATGAATACAATTACAGCCTTACTGGTTTTAAAGAAGATTTATAGGTGGATGTACAGTATGTAAAAGGATTAACGTTTTAAGTTTGTTTTGTTCAGACATACCGAAATGTATTAAATTATAGCTCAGCAGGATGGGCTCAAAAATACCTATCATGCAACAATGACAACGCTGGCATTAAAGTGCGAGGCTTTTTTGTTAAAAAACTGGTTTTACCTATAATTGCAATACAAGCCACTTTGTAATTTGATGTCGCTAAAATTACATATTCCTTTTATTCCACAGCCGTAGATGATTTGTTATAGCTGCCGAAGCAAAATTCAATTTCTTTTTTTCTAACTGCATTAAGGCAACAGACTATGGTCTGTAGTCAGGATTTCACAACATCCTCATCCCCCTGCTTATGTAATTGGCTTACCTTCTCTTTCATTGCATTGCGCACAGAGCTGGAGGTCATAGACACCAAAGAACCCCTGTGCTAGGATACTTTTTGGGCCCCTCATTCAATTTCTTCTTCGAGTACAAACACTTACGATAGATAGATAGATAGATAGATAGATAGATAGATAGATAGATAGATAGATAGATAGATAGATAGATAGATAGATAGATAGATAGATAGATAGATAGATAGATAGACAGACTATATTAAAAAAAGTATTGGGACACCTGCCTTTACACGCACATGAACTTTAATGGCATCCCAGTCTTAGTCCGTAGGGTTCAACATTCAGTTGGCCCACCCTTTACAGCTATAACAGCTTCAACTCTTCTGGGAAGGCTGTCCACAAGGTTTAGTAGTGTGTCTATGGGAATGTTTGGCTATTCTTCCAGAAGCGCATTTGTGAGGTCAGGCACTGATGTTGGAGAGAAGGCCTGGCTCGCAGTCTCCGCTCTAATTCATCCCAAAAGGTCAGTCAACTTCCTTTACCCAAACTCGCTCATCCATGTCTTTAAGGACCTTGCTTTGTGCACTGGACCAAATCATTTGGTGGAGGGGGATTAAGGCATAGGGTTGTTTTTCAGGGGTTGGGCTTGGCTCCTTAGTTCCAGTGAAGGGAACTCTTAAGGCGTCAGCATACCAAGATATTTTGGACAATTTTATGCTCCCAACTTTGTGGGAACAGTTTGGGGATGGCCTCTTCCTGTTCCAACATGACTGCGCACCAGTGCACAAAGCAAGGTCCATAAACACATGAATAAGTTTGGGGTGGATAGCTAGAACACCTTTTGGATGAATTAGAGCGGAGACTGGGAGCCAGGCCTTCTCATCCAACATCAGTGCTTCTGGAAGAATAGTCAAACATTCCCATAGACACACTCATAAACCTTGTGGACAGTCTACCCAGAAGAGTTGAAGCTGTTATAGCTGCAAAGGGTGGGACAACTCAATAGTGAACCCAACGGACTAAGACTGGGATACCAAAAAAGTTCATGTGCGTGTAAAGGCAGGCGTCCCAATACTTTTGGTAATATAGTGTAGATACAGATTCAGATATCCTGAACTCGCTAACTGAGGTCAGACATCGAACATCCTCTTTACTTCTAGTCCAAACTGCATCAAGAGAAAATGGTAGAAGCATTTCAGTGTTGGTCACACTGGAACTGAAGAAAGTGTTTACTGGCCAGCAAAACCTCAATATTATAAACCAGAAGAACTGTTAAGGCATCAGAAATAATGGCTCCCTGCCCCAGAAGGGAGTAGCTTAACAAAAATGGAGATTAAAGCCCCACATCCCTGCTAAGAGGTCCAGATACAACTTTATTTCAATAAATGTTAGGGAGACGATCCAAAAAGTGACCAATGTGTTTCGGGGGTCCAGGGGAGCCCCCTTCATCAGGGCTTGATTGACAACAATGTGAATAGACTAGGAGTGAGCTGGACATTTAATGTTGAATTTTTCAGTGTGACTGCAAACACAGGAGTCGTCAGCAGCTGGTTTTACCCCCCTTTCCCCTCCCTAGCCCCCTTAACTATGCCATACTGTTAGAGCTATAACATCTCATTCAAGTCTATGGAAAATTACTGCACAGGCTGTGGCACACTAGATTTTTTTTTTAATAAAGTCTTTAATTAAAGACGATGTCTGTACAAAATACAGCAAAAGTGCACAATAAAGTATGACACTATCCAGCAAATACTTTCTATAGTAAGGTAGCCAATGTTGAACACATTTATCACATGGCAGCTATCTAGGAACCAAGTCCTAAATATGGCACAATGCTTAGGAGAACATTCTTGAGTCTCCTGTCCTGGTATAAGACTACTCTTGGGTGATATGGTTACTACCATTCACCTTCGTATATACTGTATGTAAAGTATTGTAGTACTTGCAATGGGAAATTGACTTGTGTAGCAGCAGTCTCCATTGTACCACTTTTTTAAATACATCTTTGGGATGAGTGGGGGTGAGAGTAGCACTATCAAAGATATATGGAAGGGGGGGAGTGGAACAGGAAACAAGAGAAAAAAAAAAAAGATGGGGTAGGAAAAGGTTGAAGAAGGAAAGAAGAGGAATAGGGGAGAAATAGGGAAGAAAAGAAGGGGGGCATTTCTTGCCCCCCCTCATCCAAATGTAGTTTCTGGATTCCCAGATAGAATATGTGGCAGTGATCTCATCTCAATGAAGCAACCTATGATGCCTGGTTGGTATAAAATGGATCAAGTAGTCATAATGTGCCAGTATGCACACTAGATTTTGCCAGTGGTGATGTAAACAAAAAGGGAGGTTGCAACCATTGGAGAAGGTAAGTAAGCACTAGATTGCAGGGGGGGGGGGGTGTACTTGTTATGTTAGAATGATTTAGGTAACAGGGGTGGGGTTTGGAGGCTCTTTGCTTAAAATTAAACTTGTTCTTTAAGGTTAGGAGTCCTTTATCCCCTAAAATTGAGGCATACGCTGATGACTTATTATTCTTTCTGTCTAAGCCCCTGGTATCTATCCTAAATCTGCTATCAGAACTGAGGACTTATGAGGCTCTATTCTTTTTTCAGGTCAACTTTCAGAAATCAGAAGCGTTGAATATATCTATGCTGGCCTCTCTAATTATTCTTCTGCGGTTTGATTTCCCTTTAAAATGGGCCACCTCGTACATAAAGTATTTGGGCATCTTCCTACCTAGCAAGGTGGAAGATATTTTTCCACTTAATTTCCCTCCTCTCTTGGCAGGGATTAAAAAGGACCTTATGACTTATTATTATGCCTTGTTTGCTTTACCACTTTCAGGCCCTTCCCATTCATGTCCCGAGCTTCTTCCTTAGGGCGGTAAACCGGGCACTTGTTACTTTCCTTTGGGCTCTGAAGGCCCTACGCCTTGCACAATCAATTTTGCGATTACCGAAACTGATGGGTGGCATAGCTCTACCGGATGCTAATCTCTATCACATGGCATGTCATCTTAGGTGTGTCCTAGATTGGTCTCAACATGGCCTTCTTAAGCAATGGGTGCAGGTGGAACAGATCCATGCAGGTATTCCACTGGAATCGGTGCCGTGATGCCAAACCGATTTGTCCAGGTGGGTTGTAGATCACCCCACGGTGGGAGAATTATGACGGGCATGCTTAAAGGCATTCCGGGATCTTTCTGCTGCTCTGAGCCTCTCGCCACTTACACCCATAGCCGGAAACCCTGCCTTCAGCCCCGGCCTTCGTGACTCTAGATTCCAAGACTTGAAATCGGCTGGGTGGTTTCAGGGCCGACATTTCATTGTCAATGGACAATGGATGACCAGACAACAAATTATAGATAGCCCGATGTTTGCGGGACTATCATTCTGGCAAAAAGTACAGATGGTCCACTTTATTGGCTCCCTATCCTCCCCAGAGGCCTTTCAAAGATGCCTCATTACATTCAAACTTTTATGTCTAGAGCAATCTCCACTGCGGCATGTGGTTTCCCAGACCTATCGTTTGCTGGTTTGCTTGCTTTAGACCTCCTTATATCGCTAGGTGGGATCGTGATTTAGGGCTGAAATTTATGGATAAACAAGTTGAAAGGAATCCTTTTGTTCTCCTACAAAACCTATACTTGCGATAAACACCAAGAATCCGGGTTTAAGGTGCTGACAAGGTGGTACCATATGCCAGTAAAAATTCATAGGATTTTCCCTCAATGCTCGGATCTTTGTTGGAGGTGTGGAGAGGATTCTGGTTCTCTCTTTCACATCCTTTGGTCATGCCGCCTCCTGCAGTCATTCTGGACAGAGCTAAACTACATAACCCAAAAATTCACTGACCGGGAGCTTCCGTGCGTTCCTGCGTTTTTTCCTTCTGCATCATCACAGATTTTCTAGTAAGATCTATAGACAATCCATCTTACCTCATCTGATTACAGCGGCGAGGAGCTGCATCCCACTTTTTTGGAAGCAGATACAGCCAACATCTGTAGCCGTCTGGTTGAAAAAAGTAGCCAAAATCAATGCAATGGAGGATTTGGTGGCCATGGAGAAAGGCCTCTGCGAGAAATTTCTCAAAAAATGGTTTTACTGGCATTAATTCATCTACTCTGAGGAGTACGCAGGGCTGCTGAATTAAATCCCCTTTACTAGAGACTATAATGTTGGTACCCCAGGGCTGGTTGGACTGATTGGCAGTCTGAATGGTCCCCTTGCTCCCTTCTCTTTACCCCCCATTTTTTTCCCCTCCCCCGTTTCACTTTGCTCATCTTTTTTCTTCTTTCCCCATGTTGTTCTTCTTATTCGGTAAGACCCTTTGTGTCATTTTTGCTCTTCTTTAGAAAAATGGTGTCTATCATGGAAAATGCCACATGGGGTACAGAGACTCCCTAGAGACCCTAGTGTTCCGGGTCATTTCTTCGTAAGCATGTTTGCCTCTTCTATAAGTAATGGCTTTGGTTGTGTAGACTCATTCATGGAAATATTTCATTTTAGAACGACCAATACTGTGGTCTTTATACTTACCGTGTGTTTCTTTAAATGAAGTATTGAAAAAAAAAAAAAAAAGGTTAGGAGTCATGGCACGTGGAAAGTGGCCGTTTAATTATACTTGGTTTTCCCAACATGTCATAACTGTAGTTCCAAGTTTTACATTCAAATTAATCAAGTCTCTGAAAAAAATCCTGCTTTGTCTAATTTGCAGTGATGAGTGATAGTTATTAAAAAAGTTTATCATTTGTCGGAATATTGGCACACAAAATAAATACATAAAATACATAAAAATACATCCAAAGGGATGCTTGGAATGTTATATTTTTACTCCTGGACCTGATCTACTGTATTTATTGGTGTATAACACTCACTTTTTCAACATGAAAATCGGGTGCAAATAGCGCGTGCGTGTTATACGCCAATACTTCAATTTTAGCTGCCTCGGAGGGGACAGGGAGGGGGTGGGACGAGCGTCGTCAGGTTACATACAGTGAGAATCTTCTGTTTACTTGGCGGCCTCTGTAATAAGAAGTCCCGTCTCCTGGGCTGCCATTGGACTACTGTTCTGTCTATCATAGGAGATTCTCACTGTATGTAATCTGTCGGCGCTCGTCCCGCCCCCCTCCCTGTATCCTCTAGGCTGCAGGTGGGCATCGAACAGTCTGCACTGATGGCATTGGCGAGACTGCTGCATTGAAGGTAATGGTGAGGCTGCTACATTGATGGCAATGGTGAGGCTGCTGCATTGATGGCAATGGTGAGGCTGCAGATGGGCATTGATCAGGCTGCATTGATGGCAATGGTGAGGCTGCAGATGGGCACTGACCCTTATTTTGCTTCAAAGTTCCTTATTTAAAATTTAAGTTTTTTTCCTGAAACTTCCCTCTTAAAATGAATGTGACTGTTATACGCCTGTGCGTGTTATACGCCGATAAATACGGTATTTATAAAAACAATAACTATTGCTCCATTGCTTACATGTAGTATCTTCAGAATAATCTTTCTTTTTTAAGTATTGTTTTAGAACTGAAGTTTCATTTTTAACAGTACACAGAGATGAACTACAATAAAAAAAATATATTGCTGCACATAACAAAACAAAAGGTTGAATGAATACGGATTACTGTGCTTGGACTCATTTTCCATCATTTCCCCTATTAT
The DNA here is from genome assembly GCF_042186555.1 of Aquarana catesbeiana. NCBI lineage: Eukaryota > Metazoa > Chordata > Amphibia > Anura > Ranidae > Aquarana > Aquarana catesbeiana. The sequence continues at coordinate 659,812,930 of NC_133327.1, read as the reverse complement.
TCCTGGTGATATAACATTTTGTAGCACCTGTTGCAGGTTTTAAATAATAGTATAATTAATCTGGCCATTTTGCCTGCAGTCAGGCAAAAAAAATTAATTTAATTTTCTTGCCAACATTGCAAATGTATAAAATTTGTATAAAGGATATTTTCAGTCCTTATCCCCTGCAGTTGGGTCACTGCCACTCTACAGATAGCCTGCTGCAAGTATTATACTGTCCTATTACTGATGAAGAACATGTACACTTAATGGGATGCCAGGGTTGCAGCCCTCCTTGTTAGAACATTTGGTCTGACCATGCAGTTATAATAAAGAAAGAAACTCCTACTCAATTTGGAAAATTTCCCAAGTGCACGGCTCATAACCTACAGAACATTGGCAGCTAATGTTACACAATAAAGATGCAGTAAATTTATACAACTGCCTCATTTCACAAAACCTTAAATACAGCTTAGGCACTCTAAGGTTATGAAAGGTAAAGAATCTGGCGCTCTAAGGTTAGTCATGTGATCATCGTTTGCAAACCTTATTGGACTCAGCTGAAAGCAACTCACTTTTTTGAAAATAAGAATCCTTGCCTAGTTTTGTGAATTGTCTTCTGCTTTAAAGAAGGGTGAAAAGTAGCATTTAAAGAGAGATGGAAAACAACTGAAACAGGTCAAAAAGAGTGAAGGACGAGTAGTGACTACCAATACACACTATTCTGAGTTTGTGAAAAAAAAATTGGAGTGCCACACACAACAGTCTGTTCATAACATGTGATGACACCATAGATGTTTGCCCACAGAACTCTGTATACATTTAGCATAACTTTTATTGCCTAGGATTTGCCCATTCAGGGCATAGCAACAGGTTTGTTTCAATCCTGTACCTTTTCTTTGCTCCTCCACCGATCTGTTCAGACCCAGTATACTGGAATATGAAGGAGCAGGTGTCTAGTCTCGAAACAGAGTTATCATGCAATTTAAGTGGCCATTTTGAGACCCAGAAGTGTACAATCTGCATCATAAGGGGGCTCTGGTTTGGACAAATGTAGGTACAGAGAGGAACCCAACTAGTAGGGACAGTGAGGCTTTGTACAATGTTTCAACCCTTCATTCGCGAGTTGAGGACCTGGGTCCTCAGGGAAGCCAAGGTGTTGGAATTCCTAAAGGGAATTGGCAGAACAGCCATTCAGTAATAAAGATGTTACTGCTACAAAGAGAGCCATTATTTTCAGGAGCTTAATGTAGAAATAAACCTTTGTTTCATTGGTCCCATGCCCGCAGGGTCCCTCACTGTCACCCATATCTTCTGGGTGCAAGTTGTTGGCCATCATGATTGGCGCGGGATGCAGTCCTCCTGGAACACAGGCACTTTGCTGGAATGTAAATTGAGCTGTGAATGCGCACTCCCAGCACAGTAACAGAACTGTCACAAGCAGTTACCGGTCTCTGTTTATGATCAGGAGCCAAAACCAAAGTGATCACGTGATTGGGAAGTCCACTCTACCTCCCAGCATTAAGACCTATGTAAAGGACTACTGGGAGGGGGCGGGCAGGAGTTAAAGGAAGAGTTGCTCTGACTTCTCTCTTTGATACCTCTGCTACTAGGTAACTACCCATAAACACTGCTGACCTCCCTCTAAAAATGCTAGTTAGCTGGCTGTCATTATCCAGCTTTAATGCCTTGTGAGTCACTGACCCAGAAGAAGTGTAATGCCCCGTACATACGATCGGACTTTCTGCCAACAAAACTGTGGATTTTTGTTTGAAGGTTGTTGGCTCAAACTTGTCTTGCTTACACACGGCCACACAAATGTTGGCCAACAATTATGAACGTGACACGCGGTGACATACAAGACGTACGACGAGCCGAGAAAAAGGAAGTTCATTAGCCAGTGCGGCTCCTTCTGCTTGATTCCGAGCATGCGTGAACTTTTGTGCGATGGACTTGTGTACACACGATCGGAATTTCCGACAACAAAGTTTTGTTGGTGGAAAATTTGAGAACCTGCTAGCAAACATTTGTTGGTAGAAAATCCGTTCGGTGGAGCATACACACGGTCGGACTTTCTGACAACAAGCTCACATCCTATTTTACCGTCGGAAAATCTGACCGTGTGTACGAGGCTTTAGACCAATGAAGCTAAGGTGAAGTCAGAACTACAGATATGAATATTTTTCTAGGCCAGTGGCATTGAAGCCAGAGGATCAGAATGTCTGCTAAGATTTTCAGAAGAAAGTCAGAAATGGCGGCCAATGTATTGCTCACAAGCTTTCTTTAAAAATAAAATAACCCAAAGGGTTCTTTCACACTGGGGCGGTTTGCAGGCGCTATTGCGCTAATAATAGCGCCTGCAAACCGACCCGAAAGTAATTCCAGTGTGAAAGCCCCTAGGGCTTTCACACTGGAGCGGTGCGCTAGCAGGACGGGAAAAGTCCTGCTAGCAGCATCTTCGGAGCAGTGTAGGAGCAGAGTGTATACCGCTCCTTCACCGCTCCTGCCCATTGAAATCAATGGGAGGGCGCGGCTATACCGCCGGCAAAGCGTCTCTGCAGAGGTGCTTTGCAGTGGTTTTAACCCTTTCTCGGCCGCTAGCAGGGGGGTAAAACTGCCCCGCTAACGGCCGAATACCGACGGTAAAGCGCTGCTTACAATAGCGGCGCTTTACCGCCGACAACGCCCCCGCACCAGTGTGAAAGGGGCCAAAGGTTTTCCAGCAAGATAAAAATGCTTCTGGCCATTGTCACCCTTGGCTGCGGTAATCGCCATTGTTGGGCAATACATTTATAAAAGCAAAATGTGTGGGCCATAGAACCGAAATAACATCACTGAACTAATCAGATCAGCTAATGAACGCATTTCACAAATCAAATTAATACAGATGCGGAGAAATGACTCCAGGACTGATGTCGTTATCTTGTAATTGTCTTCTTGACTGATTTTATGTACCGTACACATATGGAAACATTCTCTTATACAAGGAAACGGTTTATTCATCTGTTTAATCAGATGTCATTTCACTGTCAATTTAAAGTCGATTTCTCTACATAAAATAGGTGTTGCCTATGCACAAACATTCTAAGAATAGGAGGAATTACCAAAAGCATATGGCACTATGTGCAATTAAGCTTACATTACACCTTAAGCTGCAAAGGCAGCCAGAGGGGGGTGTATATATGCCGTGGACGTGATTCTTTGCTTCACGTGCAGAAAAAATTATCTCCCTGCCTAGTGTTTGGCTTGCCATTGCAGCAAAACCGCATTCAGATGAATATGCCACGTTCAGCGGCAGTACTGCCCTCCAAATGCGGCATATTCAAGTAAAAGGGGACACACTGCAAATGCTAATCTTCTGGTTGCGACATGGTAATCCCATTCAAAAAGCCAGTTTGTCTGTCAAAGAAAAAAACAGGCATTTGGGAAGTGCCAGTATCACCTCCCCATAGCTCCCAACTGATTTTGAGGGACTGTCCCTGATTTGGAGCAATGTCCCCCTGTCCCTCATTCCTCCCCATTTGTCCCTCATTTTGGTCTGATCTCTATAGTTGTATATAAAATGCACTTTTTATCTATCAAAAAATGTTTCCCAGTGCTAAACCTTTCACCTGAATTCTAATTTGTATTTGTAAATTCCAAAAGTCGATATAAAGGAATAGTAGTGGTAAAAAAGGACTTGTGGATTTATTCAATCTTGGCTTTTTTTGTACAATTCTCCTTTGAGGGGGTGTGGCAGGGGGTGTATCGTATGCCTGCATACTTTTGCTGATAGGTGTCCCTCATTCCCACCTCAAAATGTTGGGAGGTATGCCTCCCAAATGCCTGTCAGACACTCCTGCATTGCTCTGTGAAAAGCAATCCACCTTGGATCACTATTCAGAAAGGGGCACAGATGTAAATGATCCCTTAAAATAGAATTCCACCTCATTTTTTTATTTTTTTATTTAGGATAAAGTGAGACTCCATGTGAAGTTTTACTATCTGTGTCTGCACTGTCCCATCAGAACAGGAAGTAAGGGTAAATCTACCCTATGTGGACACAGTAATCAATAAAAACCTGGCAGGGGTTATACTTTCCACACACTGTTCAGAAATTTGAAAAAATGGCTAGCGTTCTACTTTAACCATTTAAGGACCAGGCCTATTTTTCAAACTTGTTGTTTACAAGTTAAAATCAGGTTTTATTACACATGATGACTTGCCACCCTATACCAGGATGTGGTCTGCAGACTTGGGAGAGGACATATCCAGACCGGAGTGGCGAACATCGTTCCACTTCACTCACAAGTCGACGGTGTCATGCTACTCCCAGGAAAAGAACTACAAGATCCTGTCTAGGTGGTACAGAGATCCTGCCACATTACACAAAATTTCCCCATCCACTCCGGCCTCCTGTTGGCGTTGCAACTCCTCTACAGGAACCTATATCCATGTCTGGTGGGAATGTGAGAGGATCCGCCCCTTCTGGACCCAGGTATTTGATTGCTACAGTAAAATTGATAATAAACCACTACTGCCCTCCCCTAAGATTGCCCTCCTTTCTATTCTCCCTGGGTCAGTGTTGTCCCAGAAGCGGAGTCTTCTACGTTTTTTTTATGTCCTCAGCGAGGCAGCTCATCCCATCCTTCTGGAAGACGACTACTACACCCGCGGCCCGCGATCATGAATGATACAATGAGAATGGAGGAGATGCTAGCTCTCAACAACAATACCCTTGAAAAATATAAGGTACTATGGTCCATCTGGCTCCGCTTCTCGGCCTACGATACCCTCCTGAACATGTTATAAAACCTTTGACTGGAAGTCCCTGTAGCGTTGTCTGTAGTTGGGGCGGGTTGGGACATATACTCCCCGGCTCACCCACCCTCTGTCTACTACCCTGTTTCCCCGAAAATAAGACCTAGTGTGATTGTCGGTGATGGCTGCAATATAAGCCCTACCCCCCAAATAAGCCCTACCCTGTTTCCCCGAAAATAAGCTCTACCCTGAAAATAAGACCTACAAGGACTTTAACTAGGGCTTATTTGGGAGGTAGGGCTTATATTGCAGCCATCACCGACAATCACGCTAGGTCTTATTTTCGGGGAAACAGGGTATGTTTTTTTTTTTTTCAATGAAAGTCTCTTCAGCAGGTCTTGTGCTTTTCTTCAACCCTCCCTCTCTTTTTCTCTCTCTGTTTTCCTCCCACATCTATTTTTTCCTTTCTCTCTTTTTTCTCTGCTCACAGCTCACGCCCATCCCTGGGCAGTTTCTCCCCCTTTTTGGTTTCTTTATGACCTAGACTCTCTTTTCTCTCTTTTTTCTGTTTTTAATTATATATATACAGAGTTTTTTCTTGGCCAACAACATGGCCCCTGGCCAAAATTGCTCTCGAGACTGAGCAACAGTCGTCAATATTAGTACTTTATTACATATTAAGGGGAGCCTAGCTATGGGCGATAGCCATCGGGCTGACTCACCTTATATGGTTATTTGTGACTGTTCATGGAATGTAATTCCTAAAGTTGTTCATTGTGATGTTTGTTGAAATGACAATAAAAACTTTTCAACTCTAAAATCAGGTTTTATTGCTAGAAAATTACTTAGAACCCCCAAACATTATATATTTTTATTCAGACACCATAGAGATTAAAATTGCAGTCATTGCAGTACTTTATGTCACACCATATTTCAGCTGCAGTCTTATGCCCCGTACACACGGTCGGACTTTGTTCGGACATTCCGACAACAAAATCCTAGGATTTTTTCCGACGGATGTTGGCTTAAACTTGTCTTGCATACACACGGTCACACAAAGTTGTCGGAAAATCCGATCATTCTGAACGCGGTGACGTAAAACACGTACGTCGGGACTATAAACGGGGCAGTAGCCAATAGCTTTCATCTCTTTATTTATTCTGAGCATGCGTGGCACTTTGTCCGTCGGATTTGTGTACACACGATCGGAATTTCCAACAACGGATTTTGTTGTCGGAAAATTTTATATCCTGCTCTCAAACTTTGTGTGTCGGAAAATCCGATGGAAAATGTGTGATGGAGCCCACACACGATCGGAATTTCCGACAACAAGGTCCTATCACACATTTTCAGTCGGAAAATCCGACCGTGTGTACGGGGCATTACAAGTGCAATTTTTTGGGGAAAAGAAAACACTTTTTTGAATTAAAAAAGAAGAAAACAGTAAAGTTAGTCCAATTTTTTTTTTTATATTGTGAAAGATAATGTTACACTGAGTCAATGTATACCCAACATGTCATGCTTCAAAATTGCGCCCGCTCGTGGAATGGCAACAAACTTTGACCCTTAAAAATCTCCAGAGGCAACATTTAAAAATTTCTACAGGTTACCAGTTTTGAGTTACAGAGGAGGTCTAATGCTAGAATTATTGCTCTCACTCTGAGGATTGCAGCAATACCTCACATTTGTGGTTTGAACACCATTTACATAAGCTGGCGCGAATTAGGTATGCGCTCGATTCTGCGTGCGAGCACGGAGGGACGGGACGCTTTAAATTTTATTTATTTCTTTCTGATTTATTTTACGTTTTTTTTTTACATTGTCCCTTTAACAATTTTTGGATCACTTTTATTCCTATTACAAGGCATGCAAACATCCCTTGTAATAGAAAAAAAGCATGACAGGACCTCTTTAATGTGAGATCTGGCGTCAAGAAGACCTCAGATCTCAAATTTACACTTAAATGCAATTAAAAAAAAAAAAGTATTTTTCTTTTCAATGAAGGCCGTTGGGCAGAAGTGACGTTTGACGCTGCTTCCATCAACCAACGTCATTGAGTCGAGTGGGGGTCATCATTCCCTCACCTGACTCACAGCCTCTGAGGGGAAAGGATTGGATCGTCTCCGCCGCTACCGGCGGCTTCGGTAAGCGGCGGAGACAACCAGAAAGCAGCGGGTGGCACCTCTCCCGCCGCTAATATAAGTGATCTTGCAGCAAATTCGCAGCGCAGACCACTTTTATCCTAGAGGACCACCCGCCGTTTCAGAAAATACCAGGGTTATGGCAGCTATTTGCTGCTATAACCCCGGTATTCTACGGCAAAGTACCGACGTACAGCTACGGTGGTTTGCGGGAAGTGGTTAAATAAGAGCTTTAATATAATGTATAGCGATTTGTTGAAATAGTTGGATATATTCGAATTATCCATTTTCCTTGCACATGCACAGCAATGGGGGGTTGTGCTTGCACCACTCTTCTATTCATACAAAATGGAGCAGAGGCTGCCCCAATTAACAAACGGCCGGGGCACAAGCCCCTTTGTTAATTGGGAGGACAGTCGTGTCTAACAGAGAACAGGAAATCTGGAGCTCCTTGCACAAGTCTCTCTGCCTCTCTGCAACAGGGCTATCTTAGTTAAAGTAGCACACGATGCTCCTGACAGTTTCCTGTACCATTATATTGGCACAGGAAGCTTAGTTAATTCCCTGATCGGGTTGACTACACTCAAGCGTTCTACATTGTAATGATGGAGATGTGTGTAGGCAGGGGCTTACTTATGTTATGTGTTTTAAATTTTTGTTCTATTAGATTTTCACTCTACTAACTGTTGCACTGTTTAGTTATGTTGCCCTGCTGAGCTTGTGCCTTCTGGAAGTCAAGGGTTCCTGTGCTTTTTGGTGGACCACCCTCTGCTGGGGGCAACTAGATAAAAGGAGGGAATCACCTCCAGATCAGGTCGCTCCATGTGTGGGAAGAGAGCAGGAGATTGATATGTCATGTAACTCTTATGGGGCTTGTGTGTTCACCCCTTGACTGGAACCCAGTTGGGGTTCCAGGACATGGACTTATGGACTTGAGCAAGAACTTTAAGGACCATTCCAAGGTATGACTACCTCAATTGGCAGGGGACGCCGGGAGGCACTGAGAAAAGCTCTTCGTAATATGGAAGGAATGTCTGTTGCACCAGTGAACTGTACTATTTGAGACTTGAACAACTTCAGTAAAAATATTTATTTGTTACCCTAAGTTCTGGCTGGTCTGAATATACTTGAGGACACACATAAAGGGGTGCATGCGAGGTGTATCACACAGATGGTCACACCAAGGGACAAGATAGATGATAGAAGAAGAGATGCAGTAGCAGTGTCTGATTAACAGTCAAGCTAACTAGAGATGGCTATATTGCCATTGCTAATGCCCCAGTAATGGCCCCAGTAATGAAGGAACTTGTGTGCTTAGTGTTCCTTCCCTAGTGATCGATACCCCAGTCTTGGGTCCAACTTGTGGTATGGAGTGTCCTAGGGACACAGCTTGTATGTTCCGGAAGAAAGAGAGTAAGCACAGGTTATGCACCGAGTCAAGCTTCCTGGGAAACGAATGTGTGGAGACATTGGTGTGAGCAGCCTATTGCATTAGAGTGTGCACCCCAGAGCACAAACACACATGCGTGTATATCAGCAGAGCAATGGACGGTGTCAGTAGAGCAGATAATGGTGTCAGTAGGGCAGTGGAAGGTGTCAGTAGTTTTTTTTTTTTTTTTTTTTACAATATAACTTTTATTTTTTTTACATTTTTTAGGAGCCCCATTGAGGGGCTTTGGTGAAATATCAAGAGTCTAAACAGACCCCTGATGTCTCAATTCTAGACAGAGAAAGGGACTGAGGACAGAGATTCCCCAGTCCCTTTGTTTGCAGCTTTAGCTGCATTGGACAGTGAACAAATGAGAAGTTCTCTGTGCTGAGTGGCTTCCTGATCATTCATAAACAGAAGCATAGTAAACAGTTCACTATGCTTCAGTTAAGAATGAACACAGGAGTGATCATCATTCATAAACTGAAGCATAGTAAACCGTTTACTGAACTTATTCTCTCTGGAGAAGAGACGCTTGAGAGGGGATATTATTTCAATATATAAATACCGTACTGGTGACCCCACAATAGGGATAAAACTTTTTTTCGCGGAAGGGAGTTTAACAAGACACATGGCCACTCATTAAAATTAGAAGAAAAGAGGTTTAACTTTAATCTGCGTAGAGGGTTCTTTACTGTAAGAGCGGCAAGGATGTGGAATTCCCTTCCACAGGCGGTGGTCTCAGCGGGGGGGCATCAATAGTTTCAAAAAACTATTAGATAAGCACCTGAATGACTGCAACATACAGGGATATACAATGTAATACTGACACATAATCACACACATAGGTTGGACTTGATGGACTTGTGTCTTTTTTCAACATCACCTACTATGTAACTATATATGTAACTATGTTAAGAATGAACACAGGAGTGATCAGTACAGATCATTCACTGTGTTCATTCAGAAAAGGAAGGGGCTGATGAAGGAAAAATATTTACTGGCCCCTTCCCCAGCTCTCCATTCTGAAACATCCCCCCGCAGCAGCTGGGTGGAGAGGAGGGAGGCTGGCAGTACTGCAGGGGGGGGAGACAGATAGCAGGGGGAATCTGCACCGCATGGGGTGATTAGGGTGTGCCCAGGCACACCCGGCACAACCTGTGCACACGCCTATGTGTGGAGAAGTGTCGCTGATTATGGAGAGGGCCGGCTTAATGCCATACTCGTGTTTCGGCAGCGCACACTCCTCCCCGTCCCTACCTGGGCACCACCCAGAGAAGCTGTGTGCCAAGTTATTCTCTTTGAAGTTATACAGTAAATTGTTGAAGCACCAATCTGTGTAGACATTCTTTTTGTTTTTTTTTTACGAAGGTATGCCTTGTCCCAGAGAACTGCGAGTGCCTCTCAAGAACAAGAGGAAGCTGGACAGAGTCCCTGGACAAGTTGATGGGAACCGACAGCTAGTCCAGCTTGCTAACAAATTGCCTTTTTTTTTTAATTAAAAAAAAAATAAATGCTGCTTTTAACTTGAATCCATCATTTGTTCCATATGGACGCTAGTGATTTTCTGCAGGGTCTTTGCAGCCACCTCTTTTTTTTTTTTTTAATATGTGCAGCCACTTCTTGTCTACATGCAACCTGCATGAGGGCAGACCTTGTCCTCACCCCTTCCATTCTTCACTGACCCTCCCTGCTGCCTGGGGCTGCCCTACCTGAGAGGAGGAGCCCGAGGAGAGGAGTAGTGATGTCTCTAGTGGTGAGGGCTATAGTCAATGGGTAACGGCACTCTAGAGTTGCCAACTGGCCACCTTTTTTTTTTTGTTTGTTTTACCTTGCAAATATCAAACAGGCAGGAGCCTGGTGGTGTAGTGCTAGTATCATAGATCCCAGCTGCAGAGGATGATCAGGGGTGCCCACATCAGGGGAAGGGGGGGGGCGCAGTTTGGTATCTTTGCCCTGGAGACTGGTTGACCTTGTCCCGGCACTGGTGAGGGGGTGACAGCATACAAGAAAAATTCAGAGGCAGGGACAGAGCAGTGCCACCTATAACAGGAAATGCTTGTCACAGCAGGTTCACCGGGTATTGTTTTAATGAAATCTGAAGATGTAAAAATATTGGAAAATTACTTTTTTAATTAGTTTAACATGTTAAAACGTATTAGAAATGTTAGTGACTGGGGTTATATATGATGCTTTCATTTGGAATGGAGACACTTCATAACCTATTGATGCCACCGGCTGCAGCCAATTAGGTCTAAAACCGCTAAATAGCCATCAGCAATAAAGACAAAGGACCTGTTCTTCATTGTAAAAAGTGTCAATATTCCCTGACCCATTAGAGCAGCCATAGATATCTGACTGGCATTTAAGTGTCAAAGGCAATCACTTTGCTAAGCCCTACAGACACCTAGAGGATCAATAAAAATAATAAAAGCACCAAACAGCAGCATATGTCACTGATGTCAGCTGTACAGACTACATCTTTCAGAGGCATAAATTGCAAAGCAAAAAAAAAACTTAAAGTAGAATCCGACCACAAAAACTTTAATTTACATATATTTTGCAATACCCACAAAAGGTATAAATCCATTTTGTATTAAAGGAGAAGTATGGCCAAAGCTCTTTTGACCATACTACTCCTGTGGGTCACATGAGCGCACTTAGTTCTGCTCTCCTGTAACCCAGATTCAGCAGACAGCGGGCTAAAGCTGTCGCAGAGTTGGTCCAGGCTCTTCAGGGATCCTGACAATAATGTTGGGTTCTGCCCAGATCCCAGACCAGCAGCTGGCTCAGCCTCTCATCGTTTCGCTGAGAGCCTGAGCCAGCCGTTCCCTCCACAGCTCAGCACTCCAGTGAGCACTGGAGGGGCAGAGCAGACAGCGGGTGACTGACAGTCACTGCCCTGTGTCTAGAGCAGACCCGAGAATTGAGTGATCTGCGGTCTTTGATTGTTCAGTTCTCGGTGTGGCACAAGTGGGTGACAAATGCAGCATTGGATTTAAACTGGATCCACCTAGATGAGTACAATTTTTTTTTTTTTTTAAATCCCATACTTTACTTTTAACCATTTGAAGACCAGGCATTTTTTGCCACTTTTATATATACGTGTAAAAATCTGGGGTTTTTTTTGTTTTTTTTTTGCTACTACTTAGAACCCCCAAACATTATATATATATTTTTTTTAAAGCAGGGGCCCTAGAGAATAAATTGGTGCATTTTGCAATTTGTTATGTTACACGGTATTTGAGCAGCCTTTTTTCAAACGCAGTTTTTGGGGAGAAAATAATAATTTTTTTCAATTTTAATGCAAAAAACACAATACTAAACCCAATTTTTTTGTAAAATATAAAAAAATTATGTCATGCCGAGTAAATAGATACCAAACATGCCACGCTTTAAAATTATGCACGCCCGAGCAACGGCAACAAATAACGTAAATCTTAATAAAATTCATTTTATTATATTAAAATAGGTAAATCTTGAAAAGCTGTTACAGGCTACCACTTTATATCTACAGAGGAGGTCTAGTGCTAGAATTACTGCCCATGATCTGACGTTTGCGGCGATACATCACATGTGTGGGATGAATGCTGTTTGCGTGCATGCGTGCGGGACTGACGCAGGCTTCACCTTTGCGCGCTAGCACGAGGGGATGGCACCCTTTAAATTTTTTTTAATTATTAATTTATTTTATTTTAACATTTTTACACTGTTTCTTTAATTTAATTTGGTTAAATTTTATTTTATTTTTTATTACTGTCACAAGGAATGTAAACATCCTTGCGACAGCAATAGGCATGTGACAGGTACTTTTTATGGAGAGATCTGGGGTCTATAAAACCCCAAATCCCTCCTTTGCACTTGAAAGCATTCAAATCACCAAGACCGGCGTTTTTTAATATCGCCAATTTTCAAAAAATGGCGCCATTGACAGCCAGGTAAACCAGAAGTGATGTCATGACACCGCTTCCGGGTTACCATAGCGGAGACCCAATTAAAGCTGATTCCGTTTAGTAGCTCGGGTCTCCCAGGTGGGATGGGAGAGCCTGAGTGAGCCGCGGAATCCGGCAGGAGGGGGGAAGGTCACTCTGAATACAATTACAAGAGACCTGTCCATCCGTTCAAAAAATGGTACTGGGGTGAAGCCTGCAACTGCAGGCATCATCCCGGTACAACCACTTGAAGTCAAATGACGTACCAAGTACATGATTTGGCGGCAAGTGGCTAAAGGCATTTACAAACTCAGAAATGACACTGTGAAAATAGCAGTGACATCAGGGTGCTGTACATAGCCTGCGCAGAGAGCAGAACTGTAGGAGGGGCCAGCAGGCTCCACCCACCAAAGGCTGTCTGCAGAAAATGACAGAAGTGGGCGGAGACAAGACCAGTCCCCCTGCAAAAGGAGAGAGAGCGGTCTTCATTACAGGAAGTGTCACACTGGATTACTGCACAGAACTGGAAGAAATACACAAAGCAAACCGAGATTCAAGAAAGAATATAAAGTGGAACCTTGGTTTACGAGTAACGCGGTTAACGAGCGTTTTGAAAGAAGAGCAACTTTTTTTTTTTAATTCTGACTCGGTTTGCGAGTGTTGTCTCACAAAACGAGCAGAATTCAAGCTAATGGGGTGTGCAGTACCGCATTTGGCTAGAGGTGCGGGGGCGCCGGTGACACTCGGAACAGTTCGGAGTCGTTCGGAAATATTTAGAATCACTCGGAAATATTCGGAAACACTCAGAAATACTCAGTTTCCGAGCCTTTCTGAGGCTTTCAGCCGAGCTGTCCCCGAGTATTTCTGAGGCCACCTCTGGCCACATGCGGTATTGCATGCAATAGAAGTCAATGCAGGACGAATTATCTTCGTTTCCATTGACTTCTATGGGGAAATTCGCTTTGATATGCGAGTGCTTTGGATTACAAGCATTGTTCTGGAACGGATACTGCTCGTAATCCAAGGTTCCACTGTACATGACTCCTGTGTTAAGGCAATATTTGCTTATCATGGAGTTCACCTTTAAGGCCACATTGGAATAAGTTAAAATTCAAATCCTGGGGGCGTGGCTTAGCTATGGCCGAGTGAAGACGTGCTTTGGAGGAGCTCCCTGTCCAACTCGGCCTGCACGGATCAAACGACGGCTTTTTACTCCAGTGAGCACGGCATGAACAACCCCAAAAGATACAGAACGAGATCGACTTCCCGGGGAACCCACCATCGGACCACACAACCGGGCATTTCACACTTTTTCAGAGGTCAGGCGGACCTATCTCCCGGCGCCATAGTTGCCGCGCCACGTGGGTCCAATATTCCTCCGCTCTGCACGGAATCCCAGATGGCTTCCCCTACACAAACCCCGACACCCTTACTTCTCACGGGCACGCCAGCCATACTCTGCACGGAGATGGAGAGACACCCGGTCAGTCAGAAAATCCTGGAAGATGACCTCCGCAGCATGCTCAGGGCTCTCCCCACAAGAGCAGACCTGGAGGCCCTCCCCACGAGAGCGGACTTTGAGACCATGATCCTGAGGATTGAGGAGGCACACAGGAAAGACATCCAAGAAGTAAGGGATGACTTACAAGCTGTGGAAAACAGAGTCACCTCTGGCGAAACTAAGATTTCCGCCCTGGAAGAGAGGATGCAGGCAATGGAACACTCGCAGCAATCGCATCTTCTGGAAGCACAAGATATGCAGCTCCACCTGGAGGAAATGGAGGTCCGTAGCCGCCGCAACAACCTGCGGTTGCGGGGATACCAGAGGCCACGGGTCCGGAGGATCTGGCGGCGACGGCGACGGCGATCTTCCAGGGCCTACTAGACCACCCGCCGCCACATCTGGAAATCGACAGGATCCACCGCACCCTGGGCCCTAAACCCTCAGACCCAGCCAGGCCGCGAGATGTTTTATGCCGCATACACCGTTTTGCGCAGAAGGAGACCCTTCTTAGAAAAGCATGGGACCAGGGAGAGATAGAATTTGACGGGGCCCACATCCAAATTCTGCCTGATCTGTCGAGGGCTACGTTACAGCGCCGAGCCATGCTGAAGCCCATCTTAGAACTAGCAAGGAGACATGGCTGCACGTACAGATGGGGTTACCCGCTGGCAGTGACCTTCCGCAACGACCGGGCCTACTACACATTACGCACTCCAGCAGATCTACCGGCCCTCTTCGACTTCATGGGGGCGGAACCGATCCAGGTCCCGAATTGGCTACTGAGGATCCCGCGACCGACCGGCCGATCAGGCCTAAACACAAGCAGAATCAGCCCGACCACCCGTTCACAGAGATCCCGAGGAAGATCCCGCGCCAGACCAGATAACGGTGCACGTGAGTCATGATGCTACCGTAAGTGACCGTGAACACAGTGTCTACCATACACCTAATCCTTTTGTCAGTTACGGTTGGGTATCCTATACCCACTTGTTTGGTTGGCTTTTAAACAGTTGGTGTTTTTGCCCTATCCAGGCGGTTTGTGCGCCGCCAGCCGACCCATGCACTTTTTCATGTTGTCGGACTTTGCCTGCTTCCCGGCCCCCCATGGCATAGAATGACCCGATCACGTGACTGCCAGAGATACTCTTGAGATACCTGGACCGCCCCTGTTGGACACAGCAAGGGACAAAGCTAAGCTGGGAGACGTCTGCAGGGGGATAGGAAATGGGCTAGTGCCTACTTTGCGGCCCCTCCCCCCTTGCCCAGGATGGTTATCTGAGCAGCCGGAATGCCTGGGGTATGTGTTTACCTTTCCCCCCCCCTGTCTCTTCCTCGCCCTGGTGATGAAACGAACGCAGCAGAGAAGAAATGACATTCTTGATACTCCCGACTAAATTGGGAGGTAGTGAGATGCTGCATTGGGAACGATATTCTACTGCAAGATCTTTGGTAGCAAACATGTCAATTTTGGTTCCCTTATAGTGATATATGGCAGCTCTGGGGGGGCGCGAGGGCTCCTTGCTGGGTCTTCGGGGGCGGGGGGGGGGGAGGACTTGAGCCGGGGGGGCTGGAGGGGGTAGGCAGCAGTGTTATGCAGTGTTATTAAGTGTTTTGGCACATATAATCTGAAGGTAGACGATAACTCGAATAAAGACAGGGTGGGAATAAGATGGAGAGACGAAGGCTGTGCGGTACGTTGACTGTAGTGGTGGTGCAGAAGATACCTAGTTTAATGTTCCTGTGTCCGACGACCCCACGTGCAGTCATTGCATCGCTGGAATATTACCTGCAGCCACCACCAGTAAAAACAACACTTAAAAGAGTTATGCCGAAGCCCATTAGAGGGGCTCTACCATCAACGTTACATATAAGAAGGGCATGTTTGCTGGTTAAGTATTTATGTCAACCAACTAGTAGTATTGTTCTTGGAGTACCACACGGTCAATTTTAGAAGGCTTGTTTATTGTTAGCCTATTATGAATACAGTGTTGCTCATGTTACACAGAACGTATGCTCATACATATCATCACAGTTTCAGTTCTAGATATGCTCCTAGAGTTAAAGTATTTTTTGCCCAGAGTACCACTTATATTGTAGATCCGAGGGCTCGGGGTGGACATAGCCCTCCTTCCGAGGTCCTGGCTTGACACTTCCCCACTTAGGAAAACGACTACACCCAGGTAATACTGGTGTGCGTTGAAGAACAACTTCAGTTAAATAGAAATCAACCACTCGTTGTATTAGGTGAACTGGGAGATTGCCCTACACGACACCTTTTGCAACTATAGAGTGGGCTTCCATCTCTTTCTAAACTTCTCCCTCTCTCCTAGTCAACTATCTTTCCCTCCCCTGCACTTTTCCCCTCCCCTTTCTCTCTCCCCATACCTATAATTGTTTCTCGCGAACATGGGGGTACTTAATGTTGTCACCCTTAATGCAAAGGGACTGAACGTCCCGGAAAAGAGGAGAATGCTACTAAATGACATGCGACACATGAAAGCTGACATACTACTAATACAAGAGACACATTTCAGAGAAGACAAGTTCCCAATATTAAAAAATAGGTACTACCCAACAGCATATCACTCCACCCACATAGCCGCTAAATCCAGAGGGGTATCTATTCAGATATCCGCATCAGTGCCGTGGACACCAGTAGACAAAAAGACAGACCTGGCAGGCAGGTTCCTTTTTATAAAAGGCCTGATAGGTGGCGCCAAAGTGACCATCGCAAATTTTTACGCCCCAAATGAACACCAAGACACATTCATGAAACGACACCTTAAAACACTACAGAATTTTTCTGAGGGCCAATTGATCGTAGGAGGGGATCTAAACATCCCCTTAATCCCGGCAGAAGATACCTCGACAGGCACATCCTCCATCACACGTGGCACACGCAGGGAGATGTCTTTAGCCCTCCATGCGGCACAGCTAATAGACATCTGGCGCCTTTTTCACCCTGGGGAACGAGACTACACTTTCTTCTCTCGCCCACATCAGGTGTATTCTCGTATTGACTTCTTCTTAGTACCACACAACCAACTCCGGGCGGTCAAAAACACGGCCATCGGATCCATTACATGGTCCGACCACGCCCCGGTGACCATGCAATACGACCTCACAGACTTTTTCAAAGGTCAAAGGAAACCCTGGAGACTAAATGAAAGTCTTTTGCAAGACCCAGCCATAGTTGCAGACATCACAAAAGAAATTTCACACTACTTCCACACTAACACCTCAGAAGACGGAGACTGTGGTCTAATATGGGAAGCACACAAAGCGGTAATCCGCGGAGTGCTTATTAAGCATGGGGCAAGACTTAAAAAACAAAAGTCAGCACAATTAGCATCACTATTTGACAAACTCCATATACTGGAATCTGCCCACAAAACAACGCCGACCAGACCCCTGGGTAGCGAATTAGATACGATACGTATGCAAATAACAGACCTGCTCCAATTCAAGGCTAAGGCAGCTCTCCAGATCTCCCGGAAAAAGATCTACGAATCTGGCAACAAGTGTGGCAGACTTCTGGCCCAATCTCTAAAATCACAGAACATGGCATCATATATTCCACACATTAACTCTCCTACGGGACAAAGAGCTGCCTTACCCCTACAAATTACACAAGAATTTAGATCATACTACGAAAACCTATACAATTTAAACATGACACAACCTTCCCTAGGGAAAATGGCAGAATATTTAGCAGACTCCAAAATGCCATCCATATCGACTGAGACGAGAGACCTACTAGACGAACCCATTACTTTGACAGATATACAAATGGCGATAAAAAATACCAAGCAAGGGAAAGCCCCCGGACCTGACGGACTCACACTCCAATATTACAAGACGCTACTCCCATCACTAGGACAACACCTGGCCAAACTATTCAATGACTTAGGCAAAGGGAAACTACTACACAATAACACACTACAAGCCCAAATAACAGTAATCCATAAAGATGATAAAGACCCGACCCAATGTGGTAGCTATCGTCCTATATCCCTACTGAACACAGACCTGAAGCTATTCACGAAAATCCTGGCCACTAGACTACAACAACACATAACCAGCTTGATCCACCTAGACCAGGTAGGTTTTGTCCCTACCAGGGAGGCGAGGGACAACACTACTAAGGTCCTGAACCTGCTCTATCACGCCACAAAGACAGCTACGCCAATGGTCTTGCTCAGTACAGATGCTGAAAAAGCATTTGACCGGGTAAATTGGTCATTCATGCTTACAACGCTAAGGCACATTGGCCTAGGAAACTCCATGTTAAATTGGATCTCAGCAATATACACAGCACCGACGGCTAGAGTAAGGGTGAACGGTGTAATGTCAGACGCTTTCCAGATTTCGAATGGCACACGGCAGGGCTGTCCGCTCTCCCCCCTCCTTTTTGCATTATCACTGGAACCATTCCTTTGCCACATCAGACTAAATCCGGACATTACCGGTCTTACCATAGACAAAACTCAATTTAAAATATCAGCATACGCAGATGACTTGATGTTTTCATTAACAAACCCAGTGATATCCCTTCCAAATTTGCTAAAAGAATTTTCCGTATACAGGTCCCTAGCCTTTCTGAAAATTAATTGGGCCAAATCAGAAGCTATGAGTGTAGGAATCCCTGCATCGATACTCACATCCCTTAAAGCCAGTTTTAAACTGAAATGGACAGACAAAGCCCTAAAATATCTGGGCACATACATCCCCCAAACAATGGCAAAACTGTATGAAATTAATTTCCCACCACTACTTACAAAAATAAAAACACTGCTAAATACATGGCAATCGGGCCTTTACTCCTGGTTGGGGCGTGGAAACATCCTGAAAATGTCTATATTACCAAAAATACTTTACCTAATGCAGGCCATTCCAATACGTATCCCTCCCGGTTTCTTCAAACAAATTCAAACAATATTTACTGAATTTGTATGGGCTAAGAAAAGACCCCGTTTGCCAAACAAATTACTTGTCCTCCCCAAGTCTCACGGGGGGTTAGCGATACCCGACATACGCGCCTACCACCAAGCAGTACACCTGGGAAGACTCATTGACTGGCGTAGACATAGAGAGACCAAATTATGGACTGATCTAGAGCAATCCCACACCAGAATCCCGCTGGGAGGTACCCCGTGGTGTTACTCTAGCCTACCTAGGGAACTCAAACAACATCCTCTGATAGGCAACACAGCCAGAATCTGTGCTAAACTAATCTCTAAACCACACATTTCATCTCAAAACTCGCCCCTCTATCCAATTATAGGACACCCCCTATTCACCCCTGGAATACAGGATAGAATCTTTCGGACGTTAGGGGAAATGGGAATACACTCGGCCTCCCATTTCAGCTCAGGAGGTCGATGGAAAACATATGCGGAGCTCTCTAACCCGCAAGGGATGCTCCGTCTAGACTTCATGCGGACACTTCAACTAGGACACTTCCTTCATACCATTACACCCCCCGCAGACGCAGACCAAGGACT
Organism: Aquarana catesbeiana; assembly: GCF_042186555.1. NCBI lineage: Eukaryota > Metazoa > Chordata > Amphibia > Anura > Ranidae > Aquarana > Aquarana catesbeiana. The sequence continues at coordinate 659,793,701 of NC_133327.1, read as the reverse complement.
CACGACCCTAGAAGAAATCTGCACTAACACAGGTATTTTACCACATACAATCTCACTGATGTACAGTCTTTTGAATACGCCTCCCTCGGACTACATACCCCCGGGTTTGTCCAAATGGGAAGAGGAGCTAGGCTGCAGTTTCAATCCCACACAGAGACAACGCATACTCCGCTTCACACACAAGTCATCCATTTGTGCTAAAACCCAGGAAACAAACTATAAAATTCTCTCTAGGTGGTACAGAACCCCAACACATTTACATAAAATATCTCCTACTACATCTGAAGAGTGTTGGAGATGTCTAAGAGACAAGGGAACCTTGTTACACATTTTTTGGTCATGCCCTAAGCTTTCACGGTTTTGGAAGGTAGTACACGAGACGGTACAACTGTTTACAGATAGGATAATTACAAAAGACCCGGCATTCTTTTTACTACATGCCACTGACATACCAGACAAAGTGTACAAACGATCAGTCATACGACATCTGTTAGATGCAGCCAGAGCTTGCATACCTCTCTGCTGGAAATCCACCACACCACCGACCATTGACATGTGGCTTGGTAAGGTGGAAGACATAAGGCAAATGGAAGACCTGATTCACACGGCACAACATAGGGAAGAAGCATTCTCTAAGACATGGCAATTATGGTTGATGTTTATATACTCGGCTGCAGGTCAATCTTTGAGAGGAGCAGACGGGGCCCGGTGATTATACGGGCCTGCAGGCTGAGACATCAATATCCTATGAATAGAGTTGTGGTGATTCGAGGTCTGGGTATGCCCGAGCCTACATGTTCGCGAGACTCATCTCCTCCCCCTATCCCTCTCCACCCCCCCCATAACCCCCCCATATTTTCCTTTTCATCCCCCTACATTCTCCTGCACTTCTTTCCTTCTTTTCTTTCCTGTCACTCTGCCCTCAAACAACTTCTAACTTCTATTCTAAATAAATATAGAAAATAGAGGACTGGCACAATGGGAACCAGCACTGAAAGTTGACACATGGGCACTTCGACCCCACAGGTTAACATACTACAGCCTTATAAGCATTAATGTATGGTCTTGGAAGAACAGGCTGGATGTAGATCTGTTGAATAAGAGTTTTGTAAGAATTTATATCACGATACTGTACCATGTGTATGTTCAGACGAATATATATCTATGTACTTGTGGGCCCATGTGGGCCGTGTTCTCCACTTAAATAAACAATTTAAAAAAAAAAAAAAAAAATTCAAATCCTTTCTTCCAAGACATATACGAGGAGCCAATGGTTGAAATGGTATTTCAACTAACAAAACACAGAAACTCCCGTTCATACCTGTGCCTGACCGATCCAAAGGAACCTTCGGTAAATGGGGAAGAATATCGCTAATCAATTATTATGCTCGGATTTTTATAAATCTGAGAAGGGAGCTTCTGTGGATTACCTCTCCTCAGCTATATAATGTGATTTCACGAGTCATGAGGAAGACGCTTCGATGGGTTTTTCTGGATTTTATTAAACAGTTACAGGGGGAATCATGTAAGTCACAGCTGATCAACTACGATAATGGAAGTCTGTATTATACAAGTTCTATTACGTCTGAGGCCTGAAAGAAGATCTTGCAAATTTAATGGAAAATGATGACGGCTGTGAAGGACTCTCTTCATGTCTTCATCGTGTCTTAAATATCCACTGCCTGGAAAGAGTCTGTTGTTTGCTTTTGGTTGTGACAAAATGTACATTCATAGGGAAAAATATAACAATGTGGCCTCAATTTTATTTTATTTTTTATTTAAACATTTACAATTTTGAAAACTATTTTATACACTTTTTCTTTGCTTGTAACAAATGCTACATTTACGAATTTCATATCATTTAGAGTGCACACAATGCTGGGCTTTCTATAAAAGAAAGTCAAGTACTGGCTTTTCACTTGCTCATTGCCTCTGTTTAACCAAAAATGTACACACATCGGCCACTTTATTAGGTACACCTTGCTAGTACCAGGTTGGACCCCCTTTTGCCTTCAGAACGGCCTTCTTTCTTCATGGCATAGATTTAAGAAGGTGTTGGAAACATTCCTCAGAGATTTTGGTCCATAGTGACATGATAACATCACACAGTTGCTGCAGATTTGTTGGCTGCACATCCATGATGAGAATCTCCCGTTCCACAACATCCCAAAGCTGCTCTATTGGATGAGATGTGGTGAGTGTGGAGATCATTGGAGTACAGGGACCTCATTGTCCAGTGGTGAGATGATCTGATCTTTGTGACATGGTGTATTATCCTGCTGGAAGGATAGAAGGTGGAGACACTGTAGTCATAAAGGGATGGACATGGTCAGCAACAATACTCAGGTAGGCCGTGGTGTTTAAAAGATGCTCAATTGGTACTAAGGAGCCTAAAGTGTGACAAGAAGATATCCCCCACACCATTATACCACCACCACCAGCCTGAACCGGTGATACAAGGCAGGATGGATCCATGCCTTCATGTTGTTTACACCAAATTCTGACCCCACCATCTGAATGTCGCAGCTGAAATCAAGACTCATCAGACCAGGCAACGTTTTTCCAATCTTCTAATGTCCAATGTTTCTGATCCTGTGCGAATTTTAGCCTCAGTTTCATGTTCTTAGCTGACAGGAGTGGCACCCGGTGTTGTCTTCTGCTGCTGTAGCCCATCTGCTTCAAGGTTTGATGTGTTGTGCATTCAGAGATGGTATTCTGCATACTTTGGTTGTAACGAGTGGTTATTTGAGTTACTGTTGTCTTTCTATCATCTCGAACCAGTCTGCCCATTCTCCTCTGACATTAACAAGGCATTTTCCTCCACACAACTGCCACTCTCTGGATATTTTCTCTTTTTTGGACCATTCTCTGTAAACCCGAGAGATGGTTGTGTGTGAAAATCCCAGTAGATCAGCAGTTTTTGAATTACTTAGACCAGCCCGTCTGGCACCAACAACCATGCCACGTTCAAAGTCACTTAAATACCCTTTCTTCCCCATTCTGATGCTCGATTTGAACTTTAGCAAGTCGTCTTCACCATGTCGAGATGCCTAAATGCATTGAGTTGCTGCCATGTGATTGGCTGATTAGCAATTTGTGTTACCAAGCAATTGAACAGGTGTCCCAAAACTATACCTCTCACACATGTACAGATAGAGATAGCGGCGCTAATATAAATTGTGTAAACTAATGGGTCAGAGCAGCATAATGCCCATGACCCTCTACTTATACATAAAAATATTAATAACAATAGTGTCATGAAAAATATTATTTTTATCATGAAAAGGAATTTCTTTAACACCCAGTGAAAAGTGTCACTATAAATAATAAATTACAAGAAATTAATGATCAAGCTCAACAGTTGTTTTTCAATCTTCTTGTGTGAAAAATCTTCTACTCTTCCACCACACCACCGTGATAGTGACACCACTCCCTCTGAAGAGCGCACTCCCCTCCCACTCTCGTGTTCCGCAAAACAGCAATTGAACCACACCTGGGTTGCATGTGATGAACCGTGAATCCAATCAAGCCAGCTCCATATGTGAAAAAATGAATAAAGTGCTCCACATAGCGTGATACCATTTTGACAGATTTATTAAAATCACTTCAAACACACTTCAATGGTTACACTCACTTTTAAACTGAAACATAAAAGCCTTTAAAAAAATCCACAGCAAGCAGAGCGAACAACAGGATCAGTGATCCAACGGTGCACCGCGGTCACAGCGGACCTGAAGTGTAAACTGGTGTATCTCTCACCCAACCTTCTAAGGCCCAGCCAACCGATCGGTGTAGTCCTCCTCAGACAGCGGCATCTAATGTCAGTGCGATGGAATGCCGTGTAACCATGCCCAAGACATGTTTCGTCAAAAAGACTTCTTCAAATGGGATTGGCTACACGGACGGTTCATCAATCCTTAAAGCAGGGGTCCACCTATCGTTTTTTTTTTTTGGAGTTCATTCATAAACTTTTCTTCTCATGATTATCTACTCACATGTTCTGTGTAATAAGTCCGCCTGTGTCCGATTTCGTTGTAAAGAATAACTTATAAAATTCACTGAAGGCGGTTTCCATCTTCATTGTGGGCATTTGAAGCCCACAAGCATGTATTTCCTGGATGCGGTGAATGCTGTGCTCCCAGCATTCACCGAGATGTTGTGATGACGCTGTTGCACAATGCATGCTGGGAAGCCTGAGACTAGCTCCCAGGGGACTGTGGGAGGTCTGGGAGAGGCTAGAAACACGCCTACTCCCATGGGAGGAAAACCAGGAAGTGCTAAGAAGATTAGAAAAAAAAAGGTAATTACGGCGATTTAAATTTTTTAACACAGCATGTCAGCATCTAGGCAAGGAAGAGAATACATAGAGATAATGTTCAAAATTTGGGTGGAACCCCGCTTTAAATACTATCTATGATCAGTCATGTGATCATCATCAGTCATGTGACCTCCTGCTCTGCACATGCTCACACTTCACGTCCCCCTGACCGTGAAGCACAGGTACAAGAACTGAATAAATTAGTGGATCACAAACATTTTTACGGTGCGTAGTTAGAATGCTGCATCCAGCATTACCATATCATATCCTAACTTAAAATCTACCACTAGTTACAGTGCTAATGTGGAAAAGTAACCAATAAAAATGAATATTATTAAAATAAAATGAACATTTCAACAGGAGATAATGAATTTGTCTAGTTTAAAAAACAAGCTATATATATATTAGTCATGATACTATTATACAGCTGCATAGGACAAACAATGACTGAAACACAATCTGATCCCATTAATAAAAAATATGGATGACTGCAGGCGAGTCTAAAAAAAGGGAAATAATAATATATCATCAGAGGTCAATGAATAAAAACCACCTCAAACGTGAAAAGTGGTGGAAGAGTAGAAGATTTTTCACACAAGAAGATTGAAAAACAACTGTTGAGCTTGATCATTAATTTCTTGTAATTTATTATTTATAGTGACACTTTTCACTGGGTGTTAAAGAAATTTCTTTTCATGATAAAAATAATATTTTTCATGACACGATTATTATTAATATTTTTATGTATAAGTAGAGGGTCATAGGCATTATGCTGCTCTGACCCATTATTTTACACAATTTATATTAGCGCCGCTATCTCTATCTGTAGACGTGTGAGAGGTATAGTTTTGGGATTCTGATCAGTTTATGTATTTATTTAAGTGGCAGCTTTTTTCACTGTACACTGTGTATGTACACACATTTTGTATTAATTTACACATCTTTTATATAGCTTTGCACTTTTCTTTGGCGCAGTGGAGTAAGAGAGATTCAGTGGCCGAAGAGTATATATGGCTCCATATGAGCTAACAAGAAGAAGGAGTATCTGCTGTTCCTCTGACACAGGTGTATGTGTTTGTTGATAGGTCTGAACTGCAGGAAAAAAAATTGCACAGGCTGTTTTCCACCCGTGGTGGAAGGAAAGAAAATTGCATAATTTATGGCCTGCCTAAGGAGAGTGTACAATCAGATTGTAGCATTTTGAAGCTGGATTTAGGTTAGTCAACAAAAAAAGGCAAATGGAAGAAAATGTTCAATCATTCTAAAAATCTCCAGCTCCAGTATTTACAGAATAAAGGATGCGAATACACAACAACTTAAATGAAATTAAATATATGAATTTTATTACCTTTTGGTTATAATCATAAACATGTTAATAGAGTGACAAAGGATATGCAAATGTATATGTGCTTTAACATCATTTAATATGCAAGCCAAGAGGATTAAATAGCAAATTAAACCCATATAACATAATCAGGAGAAAACAATTGGTGCTTTCATTATAAATGCTTAAAAATTTAAATAATTTAAAAATATCGGGATTAACCATATCAACCCCTTTACATTACAGAATCACTTCGTGTTCGTGAAAGGATTTTGCTGTAATTTACTTAGAAGCAAATTCAAAACTGAACTATGGCAAACACAGTTTCTTTTGGATAGATTTGAAAATGCTAAAACATTTCTGTCAGGATTTTATTGCTATCTGCCTTTGCATAACTAAAGGCAAAACTTTTTCTTTTTTTGGATAGAGTAAGGGAGGGTTATAACCCATCAGTTTTTTTTATTTTCTTCATCTACATTATATTTCCAAAAGTATTGGGCCGCCTGTCTTTACACGCACATGAACTTTTATGGCATTGCAGTCTTAGTCCGCAGGGTTCAATATTGAGTTGGCCCACCCTTTGCAGCTATAACAGCTTCAACTCTTCTTGGAAGGCTGTCCACAAGGTTTAGGAGTGTGTCTATGGGAATGATTGACCATTCTTATAGAAGCGCATTTGTGGCACTGATCCTGGATGAGAAGGCCCTGCTCACAGTCTCTAATTCATCCCAAAGATGCTCTATCAGGTTGTGCAGGCCAGTCAAGTTCCTCCACCCCAAACTCGCTCCTCCGTGTCTTTATGGATCTTGCTTAGTGCACTGGTCCATATCATTTGGTGGAGATGGGATTATGGTGTGGGGTTGTTTTCCAGGGGTTGGGCTTGACCCCTTAGTTCCAGTGAAGGGAGCTCTTAAAGTATCAACATACCAAGACATTTTGGGCAATTTCATGCTCCCATCTTTGTGGGAACAGTTTGGGGATGGCCCCTTCTGGTTCCAACATGACTGCGCACCAGTGCACAAAGCAAGGTCCATAAAGATATGGATGAACGAGTTTGGGGTGGAAGAACTTGACTGGCCTACAGAATCCTGACCTCAACCAGATAGAACACCTTTGGGATAAATTAGAGCGGAGACTGCGAGCCAGGCCTTCTCGTTCAATATCAGTGCCTGACCTCACAAATGCACTTCTGGAAGAATGGTCAAACATTCCCATAGACACACTCCTAAACCTTGTGGACAGCCTTACCAGAAGAGTTGAAGCTGTTATAGCTGCAAAAGGTGGGCCAACTCAATACTGAACCCTACAGACTAATGCCGCGTACACACGATCGGACTTCTCATCAGAAAAAGATATGATGGCTTTTCCGACGGGATTCTGCTCAAGCTTGCCTTGCATACACACGGTCATGCAAAAGTTCCCTGAAATTTCGACCGTCAAGAACGCGGTGACGTACAACACTACGACGAGCCGAGAAAATGAAGTTCAATGCTTCCGAGCATGCGTCGAATTGTTTCCGAGCATGCGTAGGAATTTTGCGCATCGGAATTGCCACAGACGATCGCATTTTTGGATAGGAACTATTTCCGACCAAAAAATTAAGAACATGCTCTCAATCTTTTGCTGGCTGGAATTCCGATGGAGCATACACACGGTCGCATTTTCCGATGAAAAGCTCTCATCGTTCTTTTGCTGTCCGAAATTCCGATCATGTGCACAAGACTGGGATGCCATTAAATGTGTGTGTAAAGGCAGGCATCCCAATACTTTTGGTAATATAGTGAAGTCAAGGGAGATTTCCCTTGACTTCCTGTCCCATAGCCAAAATAGAAAGTGAGAGGAAATTACTCCAAAGGGAGGGAATCCCTGGTTGTAACCAGAACTAGTATCCCTATTGGAAGGTTTCCCCTTTTTTCCTGTTCTAGGACAACCCAAAATTTGGGATTTTCTTTGACTCTCGGTGATAATGGTAAACAGAACAAATAGAGAAGGTGAATCTCCCTAATGGAGGCACAGACAGCATATCTGTAGGCCATTTGGTTCTCCTCAGAAGTCTGGCCTGAAAACTCCCAATTAGCAAACTCCCATGTCCTTGCATGTTGCTAGGACGAGAAAAACATTGCTTTTCATTCCTGCAATACTAGGAGTGAGAGGCCCTCAATGAGCGATTTTGACAGGTGGTGCGAATTGCCCAAGATTATAATAATGGGGCTGCAAAGCATTATGGCCATGGCATGTGAACAGTCCTGTCAGGTGTAATGTTAGGATCCGGGTGGGCGGTCGGGGGCTCAACCGGCTGTTTTTTTGTAACATGAAATACAGTGGCAGCCCATCCATAAGGGGCGCACAGGCGCCCCCCCCCCATCCATGCGTCTGGCCCCCTAATGTACATGCAGAGCGCCGGATGCATGGATTCCAAGGGAGGGGGGTTTAAGCATGTGATTAGAGCCAGAGGCTCTAATAGGCTTCAAAAAAGGGTGGGCTTGGGGGGCAGCGCTCGAGCCCACCCAGTTGTGTGACAATAGCAAATGAATGAATAGTGAATGAATGAATATTCGCTATTGTAACACTGATTCTGCCTCCCAGCCAATCAGGAGGTGGGTCCTGAGACCCGTTTCCCGTTTGGCCAAAAGGAGAAGCTACCCTATTGGCCGTGAGAGGAGGAGGGAGGTGATGCACGGCTGTGATGCCGAGAAGGAAACACAGGGGAAGTGCTGCCCGGGGTAAGTGTTGGCGGGTGACCAACCCCGACTGGGGAGGGCTGAGGTGTGGGCTGGCTGTGCACTGTTTGCTGCCCCCCCCCCAAGAAAATATACCACTGACCGCCACTGTTGAAATACCAATATTATGCAAACATATGCTACAGGAGATAACTGTGGGCCCCCTGTATGACCCAGTTCTCCAGAGACCGTTGGGAGTTACTATATAAAAGTGAAAGTGGTTACCATGCTTGTGGAAAAACAAAAGTGAATTAATAGAAGCAGCAAGCACTCCTTGGTATATTTGACCTAGCGATAAACAAATATACTGAACGTGCTGTGCTAAAAACACCAAACAAAAAACTAGTGACTTGTTGAAAAAAAGATAAGAAATCAAATGTCCAACATAAAAAGTTCATGTGAAGTTGTTGCAGAAAAGGAAAAAATTAATCTTCAAAGAATCTTTTCAATTGTGATCCCCCAGTGGCAAAGAGAGACTAATAACTTCTTACCAAATGGATATGACTTCCATATTATAAAGAGTCATATCACATTTGATTAAAAATAAATACAGGTCTTCATACATGTTCTCATACATGTTCCCCCTCTGGAAATCATCTCTGAATACCTGGGAATCTCTCTACTGTTCCCACCAGGTAAGAGGCTCATGCATGCAATTAAGTGCACAAGAGAGAATCATATGGTTCACATAGTGTGAAAACCGTAAAACTTTAATAAATAATAGGTAAAATGACACTAACAAAAGTATAAAACAAGACAGCTCTATTAAAATCAACAGAACATCCAAATATATGGCATTTATGGCATGATGACATCATAGCAGGCCCCGTCCTTCGTGTTTTGTCACAGATTACATTATATATCAATGCCTAAGAAATTGGACCAGCCACACCTCTTTATCGAAAAGCTGGGAGTTACTGCAGACAAACAAAGACTTATGCCCCGTACACACGGTCGGATTTTCCGATGGAAAATGTCCGATCGGAGCGTGTTGTCAGAAATTCCGACCGTGTGTGGGCTCCATCGGACATTTTCCATCGGATTTTCCGACACACAAAGTTGGAGAGCAGGAGATACAATTTTCCGACAACAAAATCAGATCGCGTCAATTCCGACCGTGTGTGGCCTGTGCCACGCATGCTCAGAAGAAATTCCGACACGGAACAGCTCGGTCTGGTAAACTTAGC